>NC_089991.1:15832060-16139341 GCF_036417845.1 Apteryx mantelli | reverse complement strand
TAGATAATACATGATTATACAGGACTTGAGCTAACAGCTTTGTGAAAGACCACTTCTGATCAAAATATACATGGGGTACAAAGGTAAGAAACTTTCCGCTGTACTTGAAGAAGTTAACTGATGAAACACAGAATTTAATTTGTGCAATGTCATATGACCTAATTTTCTCATGCTACCTAAGTGAAAACTGAAAACCAGACTGAAACTCAGATAGCAGTACATATTACCAACTTAGTTAAGAGAAAAACTTTAAATACTACATTTATTTTAGAGTAAGAGGGTTTTGTTGCTGGGAGCTATCCCTTATTATTCCTTGAATGTCCTTTGTTGTACATGAATAAACTCCATCTAAACATATCATTAATACTGACACAACTTAGGTCTTCTATATTTTTCTTTCAATATACTGTAAGTTTCCATCTAGAACATGGTACAAAGAAAAATGAAAGCTTTGTGCAGTATAATAAACATTTCCATAGAAGTCTATATAGTATTTCTGCTTTACATCATGTTTCATTTATCAACCTGAATTAGGCTTTTGAAAGAGAGGTAAATGCATCTTTGCAGTTCAGTACCTTTTCTAGTCTTTTCTTGCAATAACAAAATTGCTTAATGTCATTTCAAGTTCATCCTATTCCATACACACATGTACGCAGAGCTATGGGTAATTCACTTATACAGTTCAACATCTCCTTTGTCACAGATGGTAAATGTGCAGATTTTTCCCTCAAGGAAAGAAACTCCTTTATAATATAATTGTATATTCTGCTCATTTTTTTTCCTTCACTGATGCTCTTGTATTGTTATTATACCCTGTCAGGCTGGTAATTAGCATTCAGGCTCCATCTGACACAAACACAGTTCTCAATCTTCCTTAAAAATCCCTTAGGACACACATGATAAGTAAAATAATGTGAGCCACTGAAGGGGGAAAAACATAAAAAAAAAAAAAACCTAAAAAAAGGAAAGAAAAAGAAAGAACGAATGAAAAACATGAGCCAGTGAATAACCACAGACTGCTTTTGTCATGCAGTCAATGCATGGCTCTTGTTCAGGGAACGGCATGGAGCTAATCCTGCTGCGTGGAATGAGCTTTCAGAATGTTACAGTTGTCTTCCTGCAGTTCTCCTTTGCTTTTCCTACACAAAGATCTGTATCCTCTTCCCATTCTCACCTTTTTCCCAATCTTCTAATGCACCCAGTATACCTGAGTTTCCCTCTTTTTATTCACAATGATTGCATCTCCTCCTTTTTCAGATCTCTCCTTTGAATAAACGTTTCTTCTTTCAGGTCATTCATGATTTCCTGAACACTTCGTCACATGTGATATTTAAGGTAACATTGTTCTGAATTATTCTGACAAGATTATATTGCTTTTGCTAAGCTGACAAATGTTTCTTTAAAGCTAAGTGTACATAGCAAAATTCTTCCACATTTAATAATAGTACTATCATCAGAAATGAGAAGAAACATAATTTTTTATTGAAGTTCACACAACATCCTCCTTTTCCTTAATTTCTCTTTTAAATGACCAGTGTGATCACAGCTGAGGTCTAACCATGAAATTTCATAAGATTAGCACTGTGTAATAGGTACTTTTTGCTGAAACACTAATATCACACACATTTGTGCTTTCATATAAGCCAGGCAAGAGGTGCTGCATGCATAGACCCATGTAGTACTCGCACTGTGTCATCAACCCAGCTTATTAGAGATGATGAGCCTGAGTTTTCTGCCCTCACATACACATAGCAACAGGAGAGACTGAATAGTAAATTTTATTGAAGTTGTTTTAATATCATCCCAGCATCCTAAAGTTACTGTAGAAATGACATTAAAGAGAAGCTTACACTTTGATTAAGGTATTAGAGAAACGAGAGAAATTACTGTGAGAAAATTGCTAGGCCAGAGACCTCAAAAGTCCTACAGCTCTCAGCAAAGTCATACAGCAAGGTAGAGAGTCAGTCAGTCACCTCATGAATGTCTGGCCTCAGAGATCTTGACTTAAGCCCAGAAAACTAGAATTATTAATTTTGTGATGTCAAAAAAGCCTGTACCCTAATATTGGCACAGCAAACGAGCTACTGAATATAGTCAAAAGCATCACACAAACTTCTGCTTTGATACCAGGGCTGCAAAATAACGGTTCCGAAAACTGACCTCAGAACTGTCTATTGGCATAAGACTAACGAAGAGATGTTCAGTCAAGTACCATCACAAAATGTTATCGCCTAGACATGAAGTCAATGACTACACACGACCTGGGCTGGAGAATAATCTAAGGCTGAAGTGCTGTGCTGCTGAGCTCCCATGGTCACACTGCTTCAAGTCCGCCTACTGTGCTAAAGCCAAGGAGCTACTGAACACACAGAAAGGTCTGTATCAAACACGATATGAGGGTCTCAAATATGACGTATTCAGACAAGAGCTGATGAGTTGTTAAGAGAGGTCTGTGCCTTAAAATATGAACACCAAATTAATGCTAATATTAATTAATGCTAGGACCTGGCAATGTACACCTTGAAACCAACCTAACATCCTAGTAAAACTCACGCCGTTCACAGGAAGTGAGAGAAAAACCAACTCAGAGCAACGAGGCAGAGGTGCTAAGTAAGATCTATGTTTGTATGTTAGAGCTCCACCGCTGAGGTAACACACCAAGTATGAGTGTAGCATGCATCATGCTTTATTTCACTCTACAGACATACTGTCTGAAGCCTGCAGCCAGACTTTTGTTCATGTGTGGAAGAAAATCAGTTGATAAAAATCACTGCAAATCAAATGTAATTTCCGATTGCAAAATGAAGTCTTAGAATAATTAAAGTATTTAAGAAAATTTGTGTAAGAAGAGATATCTCATTCAGAGTACCAGTATGAACTACTATGAAAGGGAGGTAAGTATGGGAATGACCATGCCAGTATTTCTGAGCACACCCAGTATAAGCTAAATTATTTTCAGAAGCTGAATGGATTCAAAATAACCTGAGTTCTCATGTGATTCATAAAACACTGTATATTTTCTCTTATTTACTAACTCTGTTCTGTGTGAAAAATTATATCTGTAACATTCAAGTACCTAACACAACCTATACAAACATCATACTGAGGAAACAAATTAATGAAGTCAGCTAAAAAATGCTGCCTTAGTCCTGTAAAAAAAGTAGAAGAATAATCTTCAATCTATTTCTGTTTCTGTATGTCACAGTCCTAGAAGTTTTTAGGATTATTTTGTTAATTCAGAGTGCTTCCTTCCCTCATAGTAATAACTTCATCTTTGACTAGGTAAACTGAGGAGAAGGATTATGGCCTCTGTTAGTCTGGAATTTATGGCTATAGTGGATTAAAACACATGGAAAACATCTGCTGCAGTACCCAAGAAGAAAGTATGACACACCCAATCCAGGAAGAAACACTGGTGGAACATTTTCTGCTTTTTGCAATGGAAGCAAAGCTGTGCTTCTTCCTCACCTCTAACTTAATTCAACTTCTATGCAACATTCAGTTATTATCAAGTTAATAAAAGCAACTTCAGAATATGTTTCTGCAGTATATGCTCATATGGTCATACTTTTCCTGTAGCAGAATTCCCTTTTCCTGGGACCTCGAAAGCCCAGAGAGCCCAAAGAGGGACTGCTGGGAAGGACTCGAGGGCAGAGTGTTCAGGCTTGACATTGTTAACGCAGCCTGGGGGCCCTTGGGGCTCTCAGCTGCCTTCACGTAATTTTAGGTGGCAATATATAACATCAAGCAATATCACAATGACATTTCATCTCAGTGCCTCCTCCACAGTTCATATCATGGGGAGGAACCATTTCTCACAGAAGGTGTATACTACGTAAATGGCAAGACGTGTATCTGAGTATGGAGATGTTAAGTTGTGCTAGAGAACTGGCTTGACGGTACAGCACAGGTCTCTGTAAGTGGCATTGGCTTTCCAGCACTCTCCTAAAGGACTCAGGGCTAATCCTAAGCAACATCTGGAGAAACAATTAGCAGAAAACTGAGGACTATGCTGTCTCCTCCAAAGGAACCGCATGAGAAAATTTTACAGAGAGAACCTCCTGGGATGTCCTCTCTTCTAGCTCTTACATGTCTTTCCTGGAGGAGTGGGTGATTAGGCTTACAACTAGCAGTACTCTTAGTGTACCAAAATGTCTTAGTGTACCAAAATGTACCAAATGTTCTAAAACTCACTTTCTGTTTCTGAACTTCTTTGAGAAATATTTTAAATTAAACATTTAAAATCCCGTTTCTATCACAAACTTCTGCAAAATGAATGGATAGAAATATCTGACTTCTAAAAATAAGAATCCATACCACACAAAAACCATCTTTGATCACTTTTCTGTTGTCGTGTATTTGAAAAAGTAGATCTAGATAATATCACATTTGACTGGACAGTGCACTGACCTGTATAAAACAACCTACCAGAGAGTAATTGCCTTTCATGAAACACTATTCTTTTCTGATGCCTTCAAGGTAAAAGATGTAGGCATTACAGTTTTCAGTGTAGCAAGAGAAAATTATCTTCATAGATTTATTGGGGGAATAAATACAATTTTGCTATCTGATCACTTCCATTCATTCTAATGGCAACATGTTGCTCTGCAGCAATTAATAAAACAAACATGCCCCATACTGGGGGAAAATGCTGACCATACTAAAATAAGCAAGCCAATACATTGTCCAAGCATGTAAATACACTAAGTGACAGCATAATTAATCCTCAGTACATAATCAATGAGGAACAGTAAGGTCTTGTGAAAAATTGAAGACACCAGAATGAGACTGAATTTTCTCTGAGCTAAAATGCGGAGTCACTAGTCAATGAATCCTCCCTCAGGACACTGTAACAAATACAAAGAACTAGCTCAAGGACAGCCGGAGTTGTAAATTGAGAGCTATAAAAAAATAATAATATAACGATTGTGCCAGCATGTTTATAATTTATAGGTTGGAGTCACAGGTGAGAAATAGGGGTTAGCAGTCTGTTCTAATCTGAACTAGAGTCAGTAAAGCACTGCAGAACCACTAAATCACCACATCTCTCATTGCATGTAGTTTAAAAACATATAATAAAACTATCAAACAAAGCCACTTTCTTTTAAGGACTGAAGCTAGAGCTGTGGATACCAATCTGTTCAAAGTTACTGCATTACTAGGGAGTCCAGCACAGGGAAGCTCTTAATTTTTGTTTCAGTCTTTTTTCTCTGCATTGAACACTTGGCTAAGTACAAAAGGCACAGGGGTCTTTCTGTCATAATTGAGGCAGGCCAGAAAATAAGAGTTTGATTTCATAAGAAATTCTGGAGTTCTCAATTTAATTCCATTTTGATAATCAAGTCAAGGCACTGACGAAAGTTTGAGCATGCATTTAAATGGACTGCGACTGGAGCCTTTAATCCTATGCAGGGCTGAGCTACTCTGAGTTTTGAACTCCCTTCTCCCAGTGGGTGTTGAGGTCAGCACTTACTGCAGAGCAAATTAGAGTCTAGCTGGACTCTGCTCTTTGCAAATTGGGGAGGCTGTGCCTGTGTGCTTTGCTGCGACTGAGCAGCTGGTCCAAAAGGTTTGCAGCAAGGTCCCAGGCTGTTTCTTGGAAGTGACTCCCCCTTAGAGAAAACTGAATTAAATGGAGCAGCTCTCCGTGCATTTGCTAATAACTGGACAGATAACAGCATACTTTTTTTTTTTTTTTTTGACGTTCATCTTTCTAAGTGGGACAGTATCCCATGCTTCCCCTGAACAGAACAGCCATTAGTGCCAATCAATTTTGTTACATCCTTTACTATGTATAGGAAGCTATTGGAGCACAAGATATAAAGATGGACCTACATGCATTCAGACTTTCCCTTAATGAAAATGTATAGCTATAAATACCTACAAAAACTTACAAGCAACCTTTGAGATACTGCCTGTTAATCTGATACAATCATCATTCGATCTGCAGCTCATCTTCCCTTTCAACAGATACACTGTCCTCTTCACCCATCATGATCTAAATTTAACCTGAACTTTGAGCTACCAATTGGTACTCAGTATTCTTCATCCATGAAAGGACTTTGATGTGAAGAATTTTCCTGATCAAACAACTTTCCTGAATGCTATTTCTTTCATTAAAATTCTAACAAGTTTTCTAGGTGCATTTTTCATGGTTAAATACTCCCATGGAGGATACTTGCAGCATTAATGGTAACTAAAAATTACTACCAGAAAAAAACTCTTGAAACTAAAGTAGATCAGTCTTGAAACTAAAATAGATCAGCAGTGCTATTTCAGCAGTGAAACAGGTAGCTAGTAACAGCGCAGCCAACCTTTTACAAACAATGAGTCCAATGGCATGATTTTCTTTCTTCATTTAGAGCTCTTTCTTTGAAACAAGCCTAACAAACACAGACAGTTGTGTGACAGAGAAAAAACCTACCAGGCAAGCTCACAAGCTGTATCTTTGTAGGGGCTTGACAGTACTTGGACTTTCTCTGGTACTAAGTAAACAAAATCAATCTAGTACCCTCTGTTTTCATACTGTTCAGTAAAAATGTTTCTCTTTGACTCAGCTACCTACCCCCCAGCGAAACTTAAAGATAGTATTAAACAGTTGTTCTGACCTATCACAGATTCTTGGATATTTGTGAGAAAAAAGAAAGTGGGCAGAATGAGGCAGTGATGTATCAGCAGTCAAGGCTTTACACTGGATTACTCAGCAGTCTTTAAGGAAACAGTATTATAAAAGCAAGAAGATTTGTCCCTAGTACCAAAGGGCTTTTAGCATCTTGAAATACTTGATACTGGAGGAAATGAGTAATTATTTGATGAATGGCTACAGACCTTTTCAAGACAGAGGTTAAGTCTTCATGGTTTCAGTCTAGCAAATTGGAGGTTGCAATTGAAAGCTATAGAATAACAGGAAAGTTCATATCTGCTGAACAGATATGGTGCTTATTTCAGAGTAAATTAAAAAAAAATCAGATGCTCCACCCTCAGGTCATTTTTTAGAGTTAGCATTCCACATAACGCTAACAGCCACCCAGCAGCACAGGGGAACCCTCACATGCTGTGGGAGAGCAAACAGATTAGCTAGCTAGAAAGAAAGGCTCCCACTCCACTTAAGGCTCCAGGCTCATCTTTTCATTTGCAGCACAGCCTAATCAACAGAAACTGCTGCGTTTAAACTCTGCTTCTGTGGTTTCCATTTAGCCGTACACTAGTTTAAGCTAGCTTACTGAGGACCACAGTAGCACAGAGGTCAGCACAAGCTGAAAAGGCCACATGAGAAGCACCTGCTGTTTTGACATTCCTGCCAGCAAGAGAGCGTGAAGTTGCTGCAACTGCAGTGCAGAGAACCACGTAGGTACTTCCAGAAGGGAAGTAGAATCCGAGCACAAACCTGTAAGAGAGACCCTTTTTGAGCAGCCTGAGTCTATCTCAAGAAAATTTAGCATTTCTGTAGACCACAGCTATTTCAGGGTCAGCTCAGGTGGAAAGGTCCAAGCCCTCTTAACTCTCACCATCAGAAGCCCTGTTTCCCATTTTCTCAGGAAACTGAAGCACAGTGAGTGCACAACGCAAGGGTCTCACATGAACTCCAACAAATATGTCAGGTAACAAATTACCTGGTATATTATTGGAATGTTCCAGTATTTGAACAGATTCACTGTATACCAATTGATGCAGGCAAGTCTGGTGTTGACCAAAGCATGGAGAAAAGAAAAAGCATGTGCATAATTTTAAGTAATCTTTAAGTATGCTTATGCTACAGTAGGAATACTATTTGGGGGAAAAATTACATGCAATGTAAAGCCTAATTCATTTTGCTTTACTTTGTGAAAAAATGAATGTGAAGTTAGGTACTTTTTTCTCTTGACATATTATTAAGCATACAAAAAATGCTTTATTTCCAAATTGGCACGAAATGATATTTATTTAGTTATTCCAAATAGTATTTGTTAAAATATCACTGTTTCTTTACATGGGCTCAGCTTGGGCAACTGCAACTTCTGAATGTCTTTAAGATGCAATTGATTGAAAATGCTGCCTACAATGGAACTAGACTTAAGCAAAATGGATGCCTCTCAGAAGTGGGACTGAGGTGACGCTATACAGAGGTGCTCCATCACAATCGCCATTACATAATCCAAGTTTGAAACCTTTCAGAATTTAAATTGAAACCTCACAGATGCCCCTTTTATGGGGAGCCCAGCTTCTCAGGAGGCTTCAGGCTTTTGATAGCATTGTAAAGCCCATATGCCAGAACCAAAGACATAGCTGAGGTTTAGCAGAGTAAGTCCACAGACTTGATCAAATTCAGGATAATTTACAACACCTAAAGGATCTAGCCAAAGGAGTTCAGTATATGTTTTTCTTTCCTCTGGAAGAAAAGTAAATATTTGACCTGCATGTATATTTGTATATGATTTTCTATGTGTCAGTATTTTTGTCTAAAGAAAGAAAGTGCCATTACCTGTTCTGCAGAAAACCTCCCACCAGGTCAGCTCTGGCACCCTAACCATGGAATGTTACAATATGGGACAAGCAGAAAATATGTTTTCAAGCCTATCTGACTTCAGTTCAATAATCTCCTCAGTGAATTTACTAGATTTGTTTATATATATATATATATATATATATTCTAATCTCATTACAGGTTCTTGAATACAGGAAATCGCCTCCATTTGTTTGAGTCTAGCATGATGCTTCACTGGCTGCAGCTGTAGGAATAAACATACGATGAGAAAGATTTTTTTTTGCTAACAGATTTGCACAGAGTACAAGGCCTTCAAACAACAGAGCCATGGTGTGCACACACCTTAGGCACCTGGTGCAAGTTAGCTAGGATGAAAACGTAACCGCTATTCCATGGAGTGGACCATACAGATATACAGCAAGTTCCGGCCAGAGGAGCACATTACAGATTACCTCTAAAGAATGACAGAGGCTTTTAATGGGATGGTTCCACAGAGCATCACATTATGTCTGCACTTGTCAAAAGCTCTTTTGTGACAAATTAGTGTTGACACTGTCAGGACTCATTCACCCTATTGCCTCTCTGCTACTTGAGATTCCCTCTCTGAGAAATCCCTGTAGGGAAATTCCAGCAAAAGGACTTACAGTCTTGCTCATAGTGAAACTGCTGTGACATAGTAACTTGAAGCCAGAGAAGATACTTGAGCAAGTATGAAGGTATATAGATAACAGACATGGAAATATTGTAAAAAATAGGTTTGGACTGTACGAACCAAAGCAACTGCACAGCTATTCCAGGTTTCTTTTAGAGGGGTGGAGGGAAGAAGGGCCTTCTACCTATGCCTTCTTCTATATGAATTTATTTCTTGTGTAATGAAGTAACTAAAAAGGTTTGTTCTTAGTCATTCTAAACCAGCCTGGGGGGCAAATTTTCAACAAATGGAAAGAATTTAGAAGTATTTTATTAAAAAAGAAAGATCTCTAAAGGGACTTACTTGGCATCCATAATATTTTCTCCATTTTTATTTTAAAACTTAATTTTTAATTAATCTGAAGCTACTCAACAAATTCAGCTTGAATTTACTAATAATTTCACCCTCAATGAATTTTTTAAGCAAATAACTTATTTACCAAGCCAAGTTTGCTCAGATCAATTTTTATCTAGAGTTGAGAAGAAATCTCTCTCATCTCCTTCCTTCAAAGAAATCATTGGAATGAATGATATTCCTTTCCATGAACAATTTTTACTTTCCATACACAACTGAAATCATTCCGTTTATGCTGTCCTCCCCAGCCAAATAGGCTTGGGTCAAAAATAGCCTTTTTTTCTTTTCTTTTTGTCTAACAAATTTCCTGTTAAAATGTATTTCCATAAATTACTTCATAATCAATATTAATGTAGTCAAAAATTGCCATTTTGGTTCCAAAAGAATCTGGAAGATAATGTTAATAGAGAATACTACTTTAGAATTTTTTGACCACTGCCTATATTTGTATATATATACTGCCTATGCTCTTTTATCTAGCACGTGCTCTTCTCATCTGAGAATATATCATATTGCTTTTTTCACTGAGTCTTATCTAAAAAACTTAAACACTGAGAAATAAAATTCAAAACCACACCAAAATAAGAGATCTGCAAAAACCATCTGCTGCATTTTTTCTCTGGTACAAGCAAATCATGGCTTATTCTTGAGACAGTAGGAGGAAAAGGGGTTCCTTGTACCATCTGTCCCTTCCTGCAACTAGCTATAATCTGGCTCAGAGTTTAGAAGGAAAGTGTTAACGAAGAATCCCTCAAAATGCAGAGCTTGAGGCTGAGCCATTCAAAGTTGCCTACAGGACTTGGCCATCAATATTCTCCAGACAGGTTTGAAGTTTCACTCTTACTTCTTGCTGTGACACTTGGCTCTGTGACTCCCCAAAGCCCGACTGCTCTGAAAATGCATGCTACCTTCATTTCAAGCAACCTGTGAACACTGCAGTCCTTGCAGGCCACATTTCATACAATTGACTAGCTATCGTTTCTCCTGCTTCAGCTAGGGGTTCCCATGAATATCAAAGAGCATAAGTTGGCTTTGTGGCCTGAGAAGCTCTTAATAATTAAGCTTATACAGAGACACAGGTCTGAATACTTAGTACCCTACAGTGGAAGCGAAGGGAGAACATCAATGACTTCTACCTACATATCTACTCACTTCACAGTGTGCTTTCTGTGTATACACAGTATCTCTTGCAACTGAAAGGGGAGAAACGTCAATTAAATAAACTTTTGATTTAATTTTTATTGGTTGCATACTTGAGAGAATAAAAAACAAATAGAATGGATGGTGTGGTAACTTCTAAAACAGAAAACATTACTTCTGATGGGAAGCCGTTAATTGGTACCACACAATGTGTTTGAAATATTGATTTAATTTATGTGGCTGGGGAAGCAAGTCCCAACATACTTTCATCTGTTCTTAAATATAAATGAAAAAACAATACACTTAGTATAAGGTCACAGTGGGAACAAACAGGATCAGCTGAAGCATACACAGCTTGTGATTTATATTCTGAACCCACAGGCAGCAAGAAAAGAAAGACTGATAGTATTATCTTACAATCAGCTGTTGGATCATGTTGTGCATCTGAGAATGCCGGCAGAGTCCATGGCTGCTTCTTTCTCTGTATTCTGCAAATGAGATTTATTCAGCAATCAAACATGTGCCTTTTCTACCCCTCAGAGCCTGCAGCCACATATAAATACCATTTTATGTAGTCATTAAAAGTTTGTGTCACATTCTTAGGTATCTTTTGAATGTCAGTAACGAAATTTTAAAGCCTATAAGAAAAGAAGATACACACGGCCACTGAATTTTCCACGAATCGGCCACAGATCTGTAATCACTCTTACGCACATGGAGAAATAATTGAGAGTTTAACTTTTTACTCAGAATTTAGGGAGGGGGAAGGGTGCGAAATTGCAACAGTTGTTGACAACACTGAAGAATATTTTCATATAGTGCAGTGATCAAGTTAATTTGTGAAGTAACTCTGGGAGCTTTATGGACACTCAGAAGGCTTAGCCAACAAGATTTCAGCAAGATTGTTCATTGCCTCTCCATCTGCTTCCCAAGGAACTCTTGGCAAGCTTAACTCTCACTATTTCCAATTGGCTAGAGAGACATGTTCAGCCTCAAGATGAAAGTAACACTGGTCTTTCCTTTCAATAGATATCATTGTATCTTAAATAACTTTCACTACTGAGGTCATATTTGGAAGTTGAATTCAAACATTTGCTCACAAAAACACCTAGCAGTTTCTAAGACACATACTGAAATTAAAAGAAAAAAAAAAGTTCAGAATTAATTGCAAAAGATGCTTGAGTTTTTGGTTTAAGTAGCCAAAGGCAAATAATTCATAATGAATAATCCATCTGACATATATTCTGGTTTTGCTCCAAAGAATATCTTTGAGTAGTTTGTTGTGACCTCAGTTATATCCCCTTTTTAAACAGGCAATTTCCTTAAAACTTTAAATTTTATTAGCCAGATTCTGAACTTTCTTGGCATGTTCAACATTCCAGAGTTAGAGACCTACACAGTATTTCTTCTTTTCCCTGAATGGAAATGAAGGAGAGCAATTCTGGCATGCACATCTCCAAGTCTAAATTTAATATTAAGCTTCTGTAAGTGTACGCTCATAAAACTTTGAAGCGTATTCCTTTCCCTTCTCTCCCCTGAGGAACTTACAGCAGAACAGAGCCATGTGAATGATCATGGAAAGGAGGGGCATGAAAAAAGCAAATTAAATCAATGTACTTCTTTGAACTAAAAAGAAAAGCACTTGGCAAAGTCTGGATTTAGGGTATGACACTGCAGATTTAGAAAATGGTAAAGAGCAGAAATTCAGCAATTCTCAAATGTGCTGAGTAGAATATCTACATGCTCATCATCCAACAAGCTGAAGTAAAGATAATCTTGCTTGTTCAGCCACTGTACAGATTTGCAATTTATAGGAGTGGAGTTACAGTGGCTGGAAGCCTAATACAGTGTCCCTTTATTAGTGCCCCTACTCCCCTACTTTGTCTTATATACATTAAGCAGAGAATTGTTTGGCCAGAAATGCTGACCCTCACAGTTCCCCTCCCCTCAGTGAGACGGCCTTGGCAGCACAGCCCAGTCCTACTGCAGTTATTAAGGAGTCAGAGAGAAAAAAGTGCACCATTAAAGCTGGTTACAAACAAACCAAATGCAACCTGCTTCCTGAGAAACAGCTTGCTAGACCGAACTGCCTCAGATTCTGGCTTTTACCTGCTGCTTGTTACTTCTGCCAGCCTGACTCGGTGTGTTACAGAATTACAAGTGCACATCCTACCTTTTGGCCCTTCTTCATACGCATTACAATGCCGTCTTTTACTACAGATCCCTTTCAAAGAAAATATCAATCACATCAGGTGTCTATACAGCAGCATCTGAACAGCTCTACAGAATACAGTACAGCTCTGCTTCCTACGGTGTGAAAACCTCTATTACAAAGACAAACCGAACTTAATTCAGTGACACCTAAATTTGCCTCAAGTCCACAATATGTGCATGGCAGTCTTAGGCAACATAAGCATAGGCCGCTAGTTATTAAAATCATATAGATTTTATTCTGCATAAAAATGATGATATTAATAATGTTGTTACTGTTACAATGGAATAGAAAATGTTAAGTGGCTGTGTGAATAAGACACTTTCATTTTCTGTAAAATACCATCAGAATTTACAATAAAAAGATTTCACATCAGTCTGGCTTATTTTTTAGAGACTTTGACTAACTGTTATGGTTAAAAAAAATTAACCCAATAAATACACATAAATAATCCCTTGATGAGCCACTGAAAAAGCTGGGTTGTCTTAGTGCACTCAGGAATAGGAATATGTCCTAAGAACACGCATCCTGCTTGCAAGTTGTGATTTAAGGAAAAAAATATGTATAGTAATTCCCCCCTCATCATTCCATAAAGCTAGGATGTCTGTACCTGTCCCTTGTACTATGCCTGCACTGTCCTTTGCACGTAGCTGGCCAGTCCAAACAGTCTACAAAGCCTGCCACCTCAGCTATAAAATTCCTCCAGGGTATTGCTGGAGGAAAGAACTGGATCTAGTGGCCCTTTAGTTGCTGCAGCATTCCTCAGATCTCCCAGGAGCATGAAGAATTTGCAAGTCAACGTGTTTTAAGATGGATTATCCTTTTCAGAAAATGTCTGCAGGGATGGTTTGGGAAAAAATTCCTTTAAAATCTTTGTTCCTGCCTTGCTCTTCACACTAAACTTTAGAAGAAATACTCAGAGAGGATTCATGCATTCATAGTAAGGGGGGAGGGGGATGATGTGAGTTCATGTCACATCTATAAGAAGGGTTAAATAATTTTTTCATTTATCTGTTTTCTTTCCTTGTTTATATACAGTCCAAAGACTGTGGAGATAAACCTATTATATTGTTCACTTCTAGAATGACAAAGTCAGGAGAATCTTTCGAAGTTCTGCATCACTGCAAACCCCACGTATTTCATGAAGATAATTAAGCACTGAAGAAAGCTCCCAGCAATTTAACAGATACAAGCAAAAATGTAATGCCTTGGAGGCATATCAAATATTGGAGGATAGCATAACTACTGAATTATCCGCTAACCTTCTCTTCCAGCTCTGCCTTGGGGATACTACAAAAGACCTTTCAAGAATGAGGTGGAAGGACCTGAAGGAAAAGCCATGTTAAAAACTTTTAAGGAGTGGCCTAGATCTTGACCTTATCTAAATTAGCTTGGACTTGTGTAAGGTGGAAAAAAGTTGATGTGAGGAAAAAAATGATGATAATGATCAAGCATCTTGACTTACAGCCAGGCAATAAATCACTTTTATTGGACATGCCATGAATGACAACAGAGAGGCTTAGCACTGAGATTTAGACACTGCAGGCACTGTGTCTTCTGAGTCACCTGGAAAAAGAAAAAACTCTCCTTGTATAGGCGGTGTCCTCATAATTTGCAGAAAAGTAAAAAAGCATCTCTTGTAGCTTTCAAATACAAAAGAAAATACAAGGCCCAAACCTTTTGGATAGCCATATAGCCAGTAAATCATCTCTCCCGCTGAAAATTTTTCACTCGTTACTTCCTTAAGATAACATGCTACGCTGCCCAGGGCTGACCTTTAGGATTTAGAAAAAAACCTCTATCGACATCTACTGATTCTTCCTGAGAAGCCAGGGAAGCTCCCAGCCTGTCTGAACGAGAGGGGTTAGTTCGCGCAGGGGGTTGTGCCGCCTTTCCTGGGGCAAGGCAGCCGTGGCCCCCGGCAGCCGGCCGGGCCCTGAGCGGCTCCCGCACATGGGGTGGGCTGCTCAGGGCAGAAGGGGGAAGCAGAGGCGGGCGCCGTGCCGCAGCTGAACCGCAGGGCGAGGGAGAGAGGCGGGGGTGGGGGGTAACAGCGGGGGCACGAAGCACGTTGCAGGGGCGAAAGGCTGCAAGGATGGCTGCTGCTGCCCACGCGCAGGCACCGCGCTCTCGCTGCGGGCGGGCGGGCGGGCGGGCGGGGCTGCTGCAGACAGTTCGTGGTGTCAGCCATACCTACGTCTGTCATTGCTGGTGGCAGCCAACAAATGTATCCGGGACCTTTGTTCTTAAGGCTACTTTTGCTGTTCTTTTCTTAACCAAGAAAAAGCCTAACTTTAAAGGAGAACAGAAACAGCAATTCAAGTGACCTTGGTCACACAGGCCAGTATTTTTAAACACAAGTTTTAAGTCTAATCATAAACTTTCCAGAACCAATCTCCGAATGCTGCCCTCTCCAGTTTCTCCTGCTCTCTTGCTGCCACAGGAGAGGAGCCAGCAGCCTGAATCAAGATCACTGTACTGCTGCCAACATTAAAAAGCACCAAACAAAAAGTACTTCAAATAAAGCCCAACTCTATGCACACAGCTTCTGCAGTGCCGCATGTGCATTCTGAAGGCTCTTAAAATTTGTATTATATGCATTACAAATGTTAACTGCTTGTTGTAACATTTCACAGGAGGTAAAGGCCTAAAGGATTCATAGATGAATTCACTTGATATTTTAGTTTTTTGAGAAGGATGAGGAGGATCAAGGCTTACAGAGAAAATGAGAACAAAGACCAACAGCATTCAATCTACAAAGTCACCTACGAGGATTCCTACACGTGTGCAATATATCTGTGAGCTGCTAATGAAAAGGTGGGTTTATGACCGCTAAGACTGGAGTATTTATAAATATACATGTTTCCTCCTCAGAGGTTTCTGAGAGAGCAAACAGTGTTTGCTTCAGCATATATACTAAAAGGAAGCTTGCTGCACCTTCTTTTTCTTGTTGTTCCAAATGCTTTTCATTTTCAGGCTTGTAAATAAAGTTGTGCTTGTAACAGATCCTCAATGCATCTCAGAGATGCGTAATAATCTAAAGAGAACTTATGCTTTATAGATGGCATGACCAGGTTTTCTCAGGAGTTCATGCCTTTCTCTCTTCCTCAGTATATCCAGAACTTTTGAACCTTCGGCTCACCTCATTAATTAGTTCAGTTCTCCAGACACACCGAGAACTCCAGCCTCTTCCCAGGTAGCCAGCCTCCATGAAAACAAAGTACAAGTTCAAGCCCTTCCTTCAGTCTCTTTCTGAAAGGTCTGTCAATCTTCTCCTTCTGAGGAGAATCCTGGAGTCTTGAGGGAGTTTATACCTTCCCCTTTTCTGTCAACGTGCTAAACATCTCATCTACCCTTCAACTATTTCCATTTCACTTAACTCTCTGTTCCCCTCACACTCCTGCCTATGCTCTAATACTCTCTATATTATATTCTGTAATATATTCTTTTTATATTCTCTAATTCTGCTTACTGTGACTGAGTTCTTTTGGCCTCTCAACTGCCAGAGCATGTTCTCCCAAGCATTACAGCCAACATCCTCAGTCCAAGGTTCTCCAGCCTCACTACACTATGGACACCTCGCTGCCACTTGCCCTCACTTCAGGAGTTGTCACTTGCTCAGGGAAGGGGAGTTTTTAACTTGCTCCTCCTTATTCTCTGCCAAGAGATTCACACCTCTTCTGCCCCTCTGCGCTGTAAGTCTGTGATCGGCAGGAGTCGAGGCTATTGCAGGAGTCTTCTAGAGTCTGCAGCTTTCTTTAAAGGACAACAGAGTCTTCTCTCCACTTTTGCTTTACACAGGCACTGTTGCATGTACCACAACATGCCAGCCTTGCTCCTCTCTTTTTGATCTCCTACGCTTTCTACCCCAAAATTGAGAATCGCTTCATAAGCCTTCAACATTCAAGACACTTGAAGCAGGTGACATCTACAAGAAAATGACTGCTCGAGAAAGACTTTTGAGAAGATGATTCCAGCACACCATCCTTAGTTTACACTGCCCCATCTCGAGACAGATTTTAGACCTTTGCTCCTTGGAGCACTCATTTCCATAAAGGGGTGCAAGTCTAAATTTCATTTCTGCAATATGCAAAAGGATCATTCCTGGCATTTCTCTTTCATCAGTCTTGCGGTACTATTCTTTACAAGGAGTTCAGTAGAACTCCACATTTTTTCCTCCCAGGCTTTTAATCTTTTTTAGTTCTCAGAGAAGGAGAAAAATTCCAAGTCAAGAATAAACTGCACACAGAAGTCATGTCAGAATACAATTACTCATGCAAGAGCTGAACAACCCAATCAAATCCTGAATACTTGGATTTTTTTCAAGTTTTTAGATCTTAATTTCACAATTATTATCATCCTCTGGTATATGCATATTTTCTATGTTTGCACTAGGAAAAAGTTATTACCAATGGAATAAAGGATTTGTAGGAGATTGTTGCACAGCCCTATTAATAACATAAAATCAGTCTAAACCACAAAGTAATTTTGTTGACTCATGGGACATTAAACATGCCTTATTTAAAGCCTTTATATTTTTTATTTCTGAGTTCTCCTTCAAATCATTTTTATTGTCTGATTTAGAATAATTCAACATAAGATATGAGTTTTTCAGCTAAGAAGCTATTACCAATTCAAACATCAAATTGACTTTGCTTCCAATATGAAAGAAAGTGAACTTAGGATGTTAAACTTTCTTTAAATTAGAAATATTTTATTACCTAGAAAGAATAGCTCTGTCTTTAATGCATGAAATCCTTTTACTGCTGTAAAACTTAGACATTTTACTTACCATGTGTTTCAGGTTCAGATCATAGAACAGATGGATACTAAATTTTCTGACCATAAATATGGACCAAATGCCTCTTTATGCATTATCTGAAATGGGTTGACTGCATAAAATCTTTAGGTAGACCTGAAAGTTATCTATACTTTTTACTCATGCTGACTGCATGTAGCACTCATTTGAATTGAAAGAGATACCTTGAGATTATTAGTTATTTTCTGATAAAAAATACGGGGTTTTGGTGGAGCATGTTAAATATTAAAACCTGATTTTTTTATATGAGAATGTAAACCAATTTCAACAGAAAATGTTTCCTTGATCCAAAAATGGAATTGCAGACAAAGAGAAAACAGGAGTGAGAACTGACTCCATGATAAGAGAGTCCAGTTCTCTAGTAACGAAGCCTTTAATCATAAGCCTTGCCTGTCCCCCACCCAGCTTAGTCTGCCAGTTACCAAGCTCACTTTCATATAAAATTGAAGAGCTGATCACTTAGGTCCATACCATCCATTCATTCAAAATTCCACCTGAGGTGGAATTCCAGTTTTTCATAAAACCTACAAAACCACATCTTTTGGTACTATTCCTTTTGGTACTATTTCTATTATTTTTTGGTACTATTTTGGGACCATAATATTCATGTTTATAGTGGAGATGAAGATGTCAATAAAATATTTCTCTGAGAGGGTTCATCCAATTCCTGTAATACCTGTGACTTGTTTATTTAACTCTTTCAACCTTGTCCTTCCTTCTTCCATTTTTACCACCAAGCAAGCTCTTCCTAGAGAGACTTGCACATTCAAAAGTGGCCAGCATCTATGACAGTGACCTTCATTTTCATAGGAAGTAGGGGAGCATTGCAATTGCAGATACTCAGCACTTCTCCTAACAAGGTAATTTGTTATTTAAGAGAAACATGACACAATATGGCCACGTTGGGCAGAAAGTCACAAATCAGGGTAAAGAATCCTTGAATCAGGACACTCTCTTAGTAACCTCTTCTATATATTTAATACATTCTGGCACAAAGACCAGGAATAAAGGAACCTCTCAGATTAACCCAGAGTCCTTCAGTCCAAACCTGCAGCACTGATGCAGTAAGGTACACAGAAACTGCACAATCACATCTGCATTACAATAACATATCAAAAGCAGTATAGCCTCATGAATACAAACAGAATTCTGTTGTAACGATGGAAGTACACACAGTGATGAAGGGGAATCAGATACCTCATACAAGACTGGATTGTCTGAAATTTTAACAAGTTTTCAGTAACATTCTGAAGCAAAAATGTGATAAAAATTTGGCCTAAGATATGGAATTAGGAAGTCTTTTTTTCTAAAACTTTCCCTTGTCTGCTCAATATGCTGCCTGTTCACTGTGGGTTAGCTTACTATAGCTGCACACTCTAGGAAGGAAATATTTGTAAAATGTCCATGGATAATTTTCTCATGTATATTCTGGCTATGCATACATAACATGCAAAGTTTTTCAAATAGAATTACTGGACATAAATGAAATAAATATAAAAATGCCTTTATTCATATTTAAATCAAAAATGCATATGAAACTGGGAAAAGATGTGGTCCAATTTCTTTTGGTTCTTATTTTTTTTCAGAATCTCTGTAATAATGGTATATTATAGATTTAGGATAAGTACATAGGAACAATGAAAAATACTACAGTGAAATCATGATTATAGGGATATTGCTTTTCCCCATAATGGAAAACAAATAGCACAAAGATTCTTTTTAAAAAAAGTAAAAATGCCAATTTATTTTTAGTAACTATAAAATAGAATTCTTATGAGTATATCCATAAGCAAACATATATATTCTGTGGTTATTTATGGACTTTATGCATCAGAGAACATAAAAGTTCCTTGAAATTTGTTGGTTTTTTTAAGCAGTATTTATAAGCATATAAGAGCAGCTGAAACAAATGCCAATTTCTTTTTCTGTTCATTTTTCTTTGCACTAGCATTAAAGTTTGTAAAATTTTATTGGTTAGGATTTTAGCACAAATGGCCACTGGGTGCCACTGTTTTGCTGCATAGAAAAAGAGCTGAAACAACATTTTTGTTGTAGTAATAAGTTTTTTATTATTAAAGCATGTGTGCTACTACTGTATATACCCATCTTTTAGAAATGACAGTGCTGCACAGTTCATAGTGAGCTTTTTCTTAGCAGAACAATAGCAAAAGTGGCACTAAGAGATTGGAAAGCCTGTTTAAACTCAATAGGCAATATAACCTAGAAGAAACTTTCTTATAACGGTATATTTTCCGGTTAATAAAAGATATACGGCAGCTGAGAGACCAGGTTTCCAGGCTCAGTTTTGATATTCATTTGCTGAATGACCTTGTAGAAGTCACTCGGGACTGTTTCTGCCTGAGCAGTGCACAACTGCTTTTACAGTTTACAACTACACATGCCAAATGTTCAAATCTATGTGTAAATAGAATTTAATATACCTAACTGGTTATTAGAAAATACAGAATGTGTGTGCAGTTACAGTAACTATGCATATGTAACTGGCATATTTCTGAATTTGAAAATCATGTTTTTAACCTCTCTCAGCCTTATTTTCTTCAGTTAGAAAATGGAATTAATAATGAGTATGTACTTTATAACAAGAAAAACACTACAGGGAGAGACCTTTATATAACATACTAACAACAGTTTCTGGCATAGGTAAAATATCCTCAGGATACTCAAGTCCAAGTGAAGCTCACAGGTTTAGAAAGAGACAACAAGGCCTGGGAGTGGAGGAGAAGGGAGGCGGCCACTATACGCTTTGAACTGTCTCTTTGCACTCAAGTGATCAGAACTGTAGAATTAAAAGGAACAATTTCTTCCTGATTGTAATAGGAATATATGTAAAGTCTGAATGAAGCTTGCTGAGGTCATTGAAGAAAGAGAAGTTCAAATGCTGCCAGTCCAGAATATAACATAGTAAGCAAGAATAAGAAAGTGATTTAAACAATGTGTTCCCTGAAAGCACAGGAGAAGACAGAGATCTTTGTTGTTTTACAATATAAACATAACCAGAAAGGACACAGCAGCCTTGAACTAGATAACAACACCTGTATGCCAAAGCAAGGGGAAAGACCCTTCCAATTTTGTAGCTGGTCTTCAACAGTTTAAAGGAAAAAATGTTTCTAAAAAAACTTGATTAAGATAAGGAGAAGTAAAAGAAATTTTGTAAAGCCTGTTGTGCACTTGTCAGTTTATCAAGGCAGCAATTATATTACGGAAACTTAACTAGTCTTTCTAACATACTGCATAAATGCTGGCTGATAGTTATTCATTGTATTGCTTAGAAATACGCTTGAAACAATTTCATAAACACTAAAGGACCTTACAAAGAAAGACATATTAAACATCTGAATTGTGGTAGTCTTCTAAATCTAGTGCATAAACCAAAACCCTATCACATTCCTACAGAATAATTTCCAAGAAATGAAAATGACACTGTTCATGTCTTACAGCCTTCTTTGAGGATAATGAGAGCCTTTTTATTTTAAAAACAGCTCAGAACTCTGTAGTAAATATTGTGTCCAAGCTCCTCACATGATTTTGAAAAGGCATTTGGAGAGATCATATTCATTCAGCTCAAAATAATTTGTTTTACATATTTTCTTTATTAATCTCAGACAGTATTTTGGGTCCTCACCCACAAACAAAATAGTTGGTGTCATCAATTTTAGGGAGCTGCTAGCCACCCTGCTGTGCCCACCATATTTTTAGAGCGAGACCATCCATCCCACTCCCTTTCAGTCGCTAGCGGCTGCTGGTTCCCTGTGCTCCAGCTCCATCACCCCGTCTCCTCAGTGCTCCCAGCCCTCATAAAGCTCAACAATAAAAAAGCACAGCAGGGTAATAAATAGTTTGAATGGAGTCCTGAACTCCACTGTAGGCAGCTAGGTGGGTAGCAAGTGAGTGAGAAAGGAAGACGGCAAGACTGTCTGCACTCCTTGCCTTTAGTGTTCAGAGTTTAATAGGAGGTAAAAATTGGTTTCTGTATGGTGCTGACTGCCTTGCTTCTCCCGAATTGAGCAGCTCAACTACTGTACAGTGAAAGCTGTTCCACTTCAAGGAACTGATGGACTAGGTGCAGATCACTGCAAAGATAGATACGACCTTAGGGCACATCCAGCTATCTTCCCTATATGAAAAGGTTTGGAAACAGCTTCTCCTTTGATCAAAGATGAATTTTATGAAAACTCCCTGACCTACATAATTTGGGTGTGCCTGAAAAGCAAGAGGAAACAAACTAGAAATGGTGAATGTTTGAAGTGTAAAATATCAAGCACACATTCAAATTACAGATTGTATGCATGTCCAAATAGATGAACTAACGTTCACTGGCAGGAGCAGGCAGCAAAATTTTTAGGACTATTAAAACCTTGTTTTCCTTTGTGGTTTCCAAAATTGTGACAGCGTTGAGATAAATTTACAAATAGCTTTCTCTCATTATATTCATATAAAATACACAAATGTGCCTTGGGCATAAAGGCCATAAAGCCAGATATTTGTCTGACTTATCAATTGCAAATGTCTCAGGCCTCTGTCCAGCAGTTTGACATCATCTTAGCTACAAATGACACAGTCAGATCTCATCTTTCTTATTTACTTGTGTTTAGGGATGGGACTGCAGTAGTAGCACTGTTAAGCCCCTTTTACCATCTTACATTCAGCAAAATTTAACACACATGCTAGATCAAGTGTTCCTATTGCAACATGTACAGCATGTCCCAACATGCTTGGTCAGATGTTTATCATGCTATCTGCCATGCCAAATATAAGGTTTCCTGCCTCCACTATCTCTTTATTTCTTCAAATAACTACTAACATCACGAGGGTGCTTCCTACACCCTCTCAGCAGATTACCAAATAACCTTTCCTGCTTGGCGGCTGTTTCACACAGAGAGGATCTAGCAGTGTAAGAGGAGGAGGCTGAGGTCTCCTCCTTCAGAGCCCCTGTGACTCTTTAGTTCACTTGTGGGCTATCTGCCACTGCCCAGTCCTTGTTGAGATTTACTTTATGGATGTAGATGAAGTATTGACAACCTGAGCCCCACATTAGTAAAGATCAGAATTTGTTTGCATATTCAAAAAAAAAAGTTCATTTTGTCAGTCAGGCAGTCTTCAGCAGACCATCGATCCACTTCTAATTTAAGAAGAATATGATGCAAGACCCTAAGCTGTAATAGGTATATCAAGCACAGTTCTATGCATCTGGAAACCAGCACACTTTGATACTTAGAGAATCCCATGTAATAAAAATATTAGTTGTCTGGACGGAAATGACATTGCAGTATAAATTGGTAAGGCCAGTGTAATAACAAGCTAAAAATCTTTCTTCCCATTGAGCTAATAATTTCCATTCTGTCTAATTATTCCTGCCAGGCCATGCATTCACAAAGGCAAAAACAAACACCTTTCTTCAAGCAAGGAAGAAAACCAGAAAATATTTAAGAAACCATGGTGAGAAAACCATTGTGGAAAGAACTTACACTGAGATTAAATATATTTTCAACTAATATTTAGATCTGCTCCCTGTATTCTAGTCTAATGATCTTGCAGCACACCCTTTGCTTTAAAGCAAGCAGAAGATAGAGCTCTACAGTAAGAGAACATTTCATGCTTTGGTTAAAACAGACGCAAACATATGCTTTTCATTTCCTTAATTTCACTATAGCTCAGCTCTTCTCAGCAATAACTGTCTCTCCCACAATACTTCCAAATGCTCTGAAATACTCTAAGTGAATTTGGTAACTAGCAAACTGCTGTGTTTTCCTGTTCATTAGCATGAACTGTCTTGTTTCACTTGCCTATCACACCAATGTGATATGGCATAATGCAGTATTACGCGATGTAACAAGTCAGAAAAAATTTAAAAGGCCCCATGTTTGTTTTTATACTTAATTCCCAACAGCCTAACTGTGTACTGTCCATTAAACAACCTAGGTAATTTAATAGCCCAGTTGCTCAGAAGAAAGTGAAATGACAGCTTCTTACAAGTTTAGATACGTGAATTGTTGTTGTTTACCTTTGGATGTCTCTCTCTATGTAGACATTTCTAAAGGCTTTTTCTTTTTTGTTTGTCTTTTGTGGAAACTAATGCTCATAGCCTTTTTTATGGCCTTTTAATAAAATTTAATGTAAAATCTTATGAGATTTGGCAGCAGCTAAATATCCCCATACACAACTGTCAAAGTGCTCGAACACCGTGACAGTTGCATGAGAGCTGGAAATTAAAATTGGCTGTGGACACAGCCACTGAAAAACTACAAAATTTCCTTCTTCCCCATTCAAAAAAAAGCTAAACATCAAAAGTCAAGTCTATTTCTGATTTAAAGGAAAATAGGCAGTTAGTGTTATTTAGCATCATCGGACATTTTCCCTACTGTGCACAAGTACTTATCCAAAATGGGCCCAGGGCCTGGAGGAGAATACAGCCCGAGCCATTGGCCTGCGGAGAGCAGGAGTCTGTTAGCGCCAAGGAGCATCTCCAGCTGGAGAGGAGCTCTGCCAGAAGGAAGCGAGGCCGCAGTGCCGAACCTAGCCATCAGGAATGACTTCTAGGCCCCGCGACTATTCTGTTCATGCGCAAAGGAAACACAAAACAAAAGAAGAAATACACAATAAAACAGTATTACTTCTCCTGAGCTAAAATCACACAGCCTGTTTTACATCACTTTGTTCTTGCCTTCTCCAAAGCAGGCAGCTTTCTCAGGAGAGAGCAGGGGTTAAATGCAGAATATTCCTGAGGGAATCCAGAAACAGTTCCGAGATGGCAGAGTTGGCTCAACCTGAAGCTACACCTGTATCAGAGGAGATGAGCCATTTTATCACCGTTTTACATTTCTTGCCGGGCATAGCTGAGGTGAGGGCAGCTGTCTGATCTCACAGCCCTTCTGAAGCAGTAAAGAGTATCTCACACTATAGGTTTAACTGCTAATGCTGTAAAATATTTCTCACATTAAAAACTGCAGTCATATACATACATATGTATCAGAATTAGGTCACACTAATACATCTGATCTCTTCATCCCATTTCCCCTTCCTTAGGACAATTATTTTTTGTGAAAACAGTAAAGCCTCACTGTCATCAGAGGTTCCCGAGTCCTTTATAAAAGAGCTCAGGATTCTCTGCCACGTTTCACAGATCAGGGACCTAAGGCACAAAGTGCTCGGCCACGGTCCTTCAAACAGCGCACTGCGAGAAGCACTAGTAGCTGAATTCGGATATCCAGAGTCCTAGCGCAATCCTCGATCCACTGTAAGAGTAGCGGGGAATAAAAGAGGGAGGCTGAGCCTCACAGCCTCGCTCGCACTAGGGCTCCAGAGTGCCTGTACAGCACAGTACCAGCTTTTCAGATTGTATTACCAGACTCTCTCTTTCAAGCCTGTTTCAGCTTTCCATTTCTATTTGCTGTCCGTGTATATAATCCAGTATCAGCCTGAGGGTGGGTTAATAAAGTTCATCTTTTTTATCAGCTTTCTTCTCGTAGCATTGTTTTAAATTAAATAAAAGTAGTAACGTATAAAAGGTCAGGCCAGGATGAACCTAATATGATTGTTTTCATAGCATGGTACTAAATGTAACAAAAAGCATCCAGGGAAATGACCTTTAGTCCTGTAAAATTTAAACACATAAAATAAGGGTAATTTGGTGCCAGCCAAAACCTATTTTATTTTGCCCTTTATTGAAAAGATGCACCAAACTGCATTGTCTGGCTGCTTGATCAGGTAGAGATTAGAGGTCATCACAAGCTCTATAAATCACTATGTTCTTGGATAGGAAAGGAACAAAGTCACTGCAAAAAATCAGTATAATGATACCCTAACAGTGAAAATCTTTGGCCTTAAATCCTGCACCTATTTATGCCAACAGAAAATTCTTGTTGAATCTGTGCACACAGGACAAGACCTCGGTTTATTATGATTATGAGGTATCCATGAATTATTAACACTTTTAACTATCTGCAGCACATACTGAGCCTCTTTGCGTTAGGCAAGGCGTAAACAGAATCTACTTCTTTTCCAAAGGACATTTTACTTTCAAAATGATAATGCTCTACTAATTTTGTCAAAGATAGGCTTTTGTTCACACATTAAAAAAGCTTTCCTTTAACATCTGACCCACTACTAACACTCTACATGTGCAGTATGAGACATTTTAGAACACTGTGAATGCACGGCAGACAGTAATGAATGTTTTACTTTTAATTGAAATATATATCTATCACTTGTAAAATCTATAAATCACATCAACAGAAGAAAGAACATTACATGAAGAATTTGATACACTTCACACTAAAATAAATGCATCAACTATTAAAATAAATGTGTATATTACAGGAAAAATTGATCAAAATCAGATACAATATTTCATTCACCAAATCAGACACATCCCTGTTGAATCACTGCTTATTGAATACAGAATAAGATGCATCATCTATCAAAACCGATATCTCCTACAGTAAATCAAATGCACCATCTGATTCAAATATGTCTCCTACTGAATCAAAAATATCACCCAATACATCAGTTATATGGCATCAGATACATGGCATTTTAAAGAATTACTTAGCAGAATGCCTCTAGATTTAACAAGGATAACGTTTAAACTAAAATTTATTTAGACAAAGAGGCCAGTACTTGCAGACTGTCTCTCAGGGGTGATTCTTGGAACAGGGATTGTTATGATATTATTATTTCCCCTGACCTTCCTTTGCTGAAGGCACCTTGCTAGCAGGAGGTGCTTTCTCCATCTCAGCAGAAGAGGAGTGCCTCCATTCCACTTAGTTTCACCCCCCAAACACCTAATACCTATTTAACCCAGCTAGTTTGAGTATTCTTTCATAAGTAACAAAATATGTTTCGCTTCCACTGTGATATTCCCAACTTTAAGGTTTCGTTTATGAGTTAGTCAATACGACTAGTCCTCTTTTATTGCAAGCTGTTAGAAGGAACAACAAAACATGCTTATTACTGATCTTGTTATTGTTCTGGCTCTGTCGATATAAGCATTGATTATAATTGCAGTTTTGGCCAACTTAGATTGATTAGAATATAAAGTAACAAGAATTGTACAATTATCTCAAAAGAAGTGCCTATTCACATGAGACACCAAGCTGACTGCTGCTTGATATACTACTAGTAGGTAGAAGAAACTTCTGTTTCACTTACACCTGACAGAACTCCTCCAGAGAGAAAGATGATTTCTATTTTGTATTTAAGTATGCTTCATAGGAAAATATATCTTAAGATTATCAAGTTCAGGACAAACCCAGCAAAGGGAAGCAAATTACACACACAAGGTCTCTACCACAAATATCCTGCTTCTTAAATCTGAGGGTGTTACCTGAACAGTTGCTGTGAATTTAGTTAGTTAAGAAACAGAGCAGCATGAACAGTTTCCAAAGACATGATCGAAACCTTGCTGAGGTTGACGTTCATCTTCAGTCAGGATGTACGTTCAAGGGTAGCTACTGAGTCTGTGCAGAGCTCAGCCAGCAAAGTGGGCGCTAGTTTGTTCCACCTCCTCTGTTTGATTTTGGCCTGACTTAAAGCTGTAAAGTGGACAGTTATTCCACCTTCCCAAAGAACAGAGCAATTCCGTCGCAGCTGGCAGAACAGATACCACAGCACAAGGCCAGAGGGTCTCTTTGGTGGGAGGCTTTCCAGTGAGGATCTCTGTTCACTGTCACACTACAATACATTTTATTAGGTTGGAGAACTGAAATTAAAAATTCATAGGTTTAAATCTCTGTCATGAATTGCTCCATGAGATCAACTGGCAAAGATTAAAAATCAGATACAGAATATAAATTTCAGGGGTAAGCACAACTATGCAAACTAAACATTTTCTCTTGCACACTTGTTGTATTCAGAGAACTCCAAAACACAAATAGCGTATAGGACTATATGCAATGATTTCTTTCTTTGCCTTCTTTCTTTCTCTCCCTCTCTTTTAAAGAACATGTTATCTTACACTATATTGTGCTACTTCTTTCTATAACTTGTCATTTAAAGGCGCTTAAAGCCATTAAATACTGATTTTGTTAATGGCATTTGCTAGAATTTGAAACAGAAGGGAAAACATTCAAAAGGTAATCAGCAGTTCATGTTGCTTGAACATAAAGTTTTAAAATCATGGCTGTATCATCTAGGGTTTTTTTTTTGCATAGGTTACAATGCTAAAGAACCCCTATTTTTAACAGTATATTTTAAAGAAATCCTATTTAATTAAGGCAATGTAAAAAAAAAAATACAAAAAGCCCTTAATATTTTTTAATTGTAAGATGGTCTTAAGTAAAATTTCATTAATAGAGATAAAAGTTAATCCTTTTTTCATAAAAAAATAATAATCTAGCTTTACTGCAAAATACCCAGCAATTTACACAAAGCCTCTTATTATTTTCTTTGCTTCTAAGGCATATTCAGGTACTCCTTTTAAAGCCTACCCATAGAGGAAGTAAATCAATTAAACTCAATCAAATCAATTACAAATCCCTGTAACATTACGATTAGTGAAACATTCTTGGTTGGCTTTAATGGGAATCAAGCAGCTAAAATCCTCACTCTCCACTTTGTTTAAAAAAAAAGGAAAGAAAAGAAAAGAAATCAATTATTTTGAACATTTCATAGGATCATAGGATTTGCCATACTATTGTTCCACCTACTCAAGTATTATATTCTGTCTGCAGGCAAAAGCTTCTCATGTTACACGTGGCTAACTGTGTTACGCTGCACATACAGGGCAACTCCCCTACCCCCGCCTGAGTCCTCCAGGTGATCAGTTTTCATGCTGATACGTGAGATTAGATGAACCGATTGTTATTCCAATTCACATCGCTATCATATTGTTAAAACTGTCACTAAAATTATGCAGCATTTCTCGCAGTGATTCCTGACATGCTGTTCTTCTGTGTTAGTACATATACATCAAAATGTGAATACTTGCAAAACTTCACCCCCCTCAAGTCCTTCCTTCTTCGTTTCTAAAGTCTCGCAGCGTACGCGGCTCTGGCACACCTCTAGGCAGGGCACACCGAGAGCAAACGGGGGCACAGCCGCACACCACGTCACGCAGACACACTGCATGGGCACTGGCCAGTGATTGTAGCGGGAGAAGAGATAAAGCCCCAATAGTCATGCGGAAAGTTGTTACCTGTTTTTAGGCATTATTATCTAAACCTTTTCAGACCAATGTACTACATAATCTTATTTACATTTAGTGTCTGAAAATGAAAGACTTAAAATAACATCCTGTACAAGGCAAAGAATGCTGTTAGGTATTCAGTGAAGAACTACGATCTACCAATGAATTCGGCATACCTGGATGCTCAAAGGAGAGTCCTTCAGATACTTTATTAAATTGTTACATTGCTTACTTTTCTGATTCAGAAAATAGTGCTTAACTAATTTTCCAAGTTCTCTATCCATTACTGAAACAATGTCCCTTTTGAAATAGAAAACAATATGCTTCTGAACATTTCTCTGAAGTAGTGAAAAACTTCTACAGCAAAATCTTTACAATTCAAGGCAGATACAAGACCAAAACTTTAGAAACACTAGAAACCACGGAGGTATCTTTTTGGTACCTATGAAAGTATAAATCTTACTTAATACAAAATCAAACAATGATCAAAGAAATGTGATTAGTGGAGTTTCTGAACAGCCATGCCTCCACAGAAAATGCACTTGCCTGAGGTCAGAGGTGGCTAGTTTCCATTTGTAAAAATCTGAATACCCTGACAAAGTTCACTAGCCAAGATTCTAACAAATCATGCATTCTGCATGCCAGTTAAGGGGCAATTTTCTTGGCAAAATGTTTTTTATCTGTCCCTTTTACTGAAAAGCCTTCCATCAATACCTTCTGAAGCAGCTTAATCTAAATCATTTTCAAATGCCCTCTAGTGACCATCGAAATGTTACTGAATGCCATGGATGCTAAGTGAGGAGGACATCACTATTACAGAGTCATCATATTTCTCATTTCACACTTTAATAAATGAGCTCATATATGTGTAGGACTGGAGTTAAACCTCAGTTTTAAAATAAATGTTATATGTATCTTGCAACTTTGTACAATACATCTTGAGGATTTTGTTGTTTCTTTTTTCTCTTGACTGCGTATTTAATGGGGGAAGCCCATTATTCATACCTCTGCTTTTAATCAAAGCCGAGAATTCTGTAAGAAGTGCAAAACTGAAATTGGCTCCTGCAACATAGAGCTGAACAATTATGACTTGATTTACAAGGAGCCACTTTGCTACATATTTAAATGCAGTTCTGCTGCAAAATTTGGGGACTTTTCAGATAATCAAAATGCTACGGATTTAGCACTTTTAATTTTTGCTCCATCTCCTGCCAGCTTGAACTCTGATTGTAATTACCATTTCATCTTCCCCTGAATGACATTGTTTTATCAGAGGAAGACACTCTATCTAGAGTCTGAGCATGATGATTAGGAAGGAACCAGCTTTCAACGGGAAACAATAAGTGTGCCCTGAAATGAATCAGGATGGGATGTAATAACGTGAAGCTAGAGATAATCTCAAGTCCTTGAGACATAATGCATAACCCCCATAACTCTGCAATGTATGTGAGAATATACTGAAGTAACTATGCAGAAATATCTAAGAGAATAGACAATGGTATACTGCAGAGGGCAATTTTTAAGGAATAAAGAGGAAACAAAACCCAACTGCTATCAGACTCCATTGGCATTATCTACCCTTCGTGCCTTGAAAACTTTTCCTATGTTGCTGGGCTGATCTAGCCCAACTAGCCACAAATAACAAAATCATGCAGGACAGCTCATTATTATCAATATTTCTTAGACTCTCCTTCCTGTTTTTATTTGCAGAATGTATGTTACAGAAAGGTACTTAGCAGTGTTTTAGAGAACTACAACAGGTCTCTATTATTTATTATTACTTATTATTATTACTTATTGATTAACCGCAGTTCGGTCCCAGCTGCCAAGGTCGCAGTGGAGAGAACAGGACAGGTGCTAGGGCCACTTCTGACTCCTGTCTCTCCTTTTCACTTATGTGCTTATAGATCTAAGCAGTCAAACAATAATCCCTCTGTGGCAAACGGAAAAAAGTCCCTAAAGGGGAAAAGGTGTCATCAAGAATTTTAGAAACCTATGCAGCTCATGCAAAATTAGTTTTCTATAAACTACATGATACAAGAAATTTAACATTTTTACAAACAACGAGGTGTAAAACAATTGCTGCAGGTGCCTGGAAAGCTCCATCTGATAGAACCTGGGATTCTGATCGGGAATGCATGCCATAAGCTCAAAGGTAATAAATAAATGCTGTTTGTCAGATACACCTGCCAGCTCTGTTCTGGCTATCACCACCATATTTATAGCTAAAGTGGATACACACCTACACGTGCAAAATCTGTACAAGTTTGTTTGTTTTTTCTGGATGGTTATCTAAGGCCAATGAGATTTAAATCACTTCAGTGTCCAAATATGAAGTGTTTAATAGAGGCAATCAATTTTAGTAATGTTGATGAGGCCTTAAAAATAGTCTGACTTCAATGTAAATTGTGAAGAGAATAGCTTTTTCCCAAGTAGGAACATTTGCAAGCATACATTTCAGGTGAATGCTGCACTATATCCCAAATGTATAGATTATGCAGTGGTACTTGCAGTTAATTAACAACCGTAGAAGTAACACAGCCATCTTGCACTGCAAATAAATATTCCCCTTGCTATTTTTCCTACAGGCAGTTCTTAAAACATTATGGTAAAAACTTCAGCCTGAAAGCTCACCCAGCTCAAATACTGCTGGTGAGATTCCTAGACCTGCCTCTTTATGCAGTGATAGCTGCTCCACCTTATTCAAAGATGGTGAATTTTCTCTGACTTATATGCTTAGAGGATTTTTTGTTCTGCTTGTTGTCTTTATTCTACAATAAAAACAACATGTGCTGATAATAAGGGGTAGCAATACTGTTCCCATATTAGCAACATCTTTACGTTTCAGCTTGCTCAGATACAGGGCTGTGGATCACATACAGTAAATAAATTCAGCAGTTACAAAACTGACAGATCTATAACAGAAACGGATTACTTTGCAATTTGCTTTTTCTTCATTATAGTATCTTTTTAGTGAAGAAAAAATTTACTGATAAAACGTTAGGAGTAATAAACTGGCAGAGGTGAGGTGAACCTTTGTAGCAGCTGCGGTCAGTTCTGATTGGCACAGGAGTATGAAAATAAACTGTGTTGTTCTGGTGCTCACGCCAGAAACAAGATACCATTCCTACAGCATGTAATGCAACCAAAAATATATATATTATTTTCTTTAAAATTTCTGTCAGTACTGCTGCTCCCTTAGGTTCCATTTCTTGAACTCCTCATCCCCCAGCTATGCTTGGGCCGAAATTTGCACACTCCAAATAGTCTTGTTCTGGTCTGGCAAAACTGCATGTAAACTTTTGGTCCTAGTGCCTAGGTTTCCAGTATGTGTAATATGATTGCACCTCAAAAGTGGGTAAGGATGAATGTATATAAGCTTAAACTGAGCCTCCACTTGCAGACATTATATTTCAGTGTGTATTCTTAAGAAAAAGCCTTTCTGATAAAAGAATACTTCATCTGGAAGAAATCATTTCAGTGTTCTGAAAAATGCCTTAGGAGGATCCTAAAACATCCACTCACCTTTTTCAAAATGATATAATAAAACTCTTTAGTAAAAGGTGCAGAGATTTGTGAGAACGATTGCAAAACTGAACGTGTTTCATGCAAGGAAAGATTAAATTGACTAATAGTCATGAGTTTGGAAAAGACTCAATGAGAGGGAAGGAAAATCGCATACAGAGCTATATAATGAGAACTGTGTGAATAGTGAATGATTATTTACAATTTCTCTATACAAAAGAACCACAGGGTGGCCCATGAAGTTTTCAGGTACCAACTTAAAAAAAAAAAAAAGAGAGAGAGAGAGAAAGAAGCATTTTTTTTCACAAAACCCACAGTTAGGTTGTGCAATTCAGCACCATAGTGTATTGTGAAGTAAAAATTATACACATGTTCAAAACCTATTTAGATAAATTTGGGGAGAGTATGTCCATCAGGGACCATGAGATCCAAAAGCCAAATTATATCTGTCTCAGAAAGTTCCTGAAACAACAATTGCTAGAACGACATGCAGGAGCAAGAATAACCCCGTAATCGCCCTGCCACTTCTAGTATTTTCCTCGGCACTCACTCCTGGGTATCTTTAGATGGAGCATGGTGGACTAAATAATCTGACTTGCTATGACATTCTTCTTTTCTAACACTGGGTTTTCACTGCATCATCTTCCCACTGTCTGTGAGACAGGTAACAATACCCACTCTAACACGCACGGGGACCTGTGAATCAACAGCTCTGTCCAAAAGCAGTCAGAAGAACAGCACCACCCAGGTGTATGTAGATGGCCTCACTGGAGAGAGAATGTAAAGTAAACACTACTCTGAAAACTATATGTTATTTAATATCCGACATTGCAAATGTATATATGTATGTCAGGACTATTTCTCCCCTTGTGTGTTACTGTTGCAGAAAAAAAAATTCTCAAGATAAGCAGTCCCCAGATAAAGAACAAATCCTCAAAATGCAGCATTGCTTTTTCAGGTTTGTCTGCTCTGTAACCCAACAGGGTTAGCTTGGAACATTAAAAAGAAATGTTCTGATATGTTTAGTGGTAAAATGGCAACTGGAATGTACTTCATAAATATTTTCTACAGGATTTAATGAAAAGATGGAGACTATTTAGGAAATAACTCAGAAAATAATAAGCATGACTAATTTCCATCTTAATAGCACTGACAGTGCCAAAGACTGCATCATACTCATTGTGCCAAATTACTCAGAACTAGGAGACAAACTATATCTTAAGTCAAGGAAAGACAGGATCGCCTATATTCTTGCTGAAAAGCTAACCAAAAGATGTTTATGAGGTTTCTCTGTTTTCTACCAAAGCCCCAGTGTTTGAATTATGCATAACTTTATCTCCTCACTAAAAAGGAGAAAAATGCCTTTAGGTTCTGTGTGGAAGGAGGTCTGAGAGTAATGGATTTTTTTTAAAGCAGCAGTTCAGCAAATCCAAATAGCTCTCAACCTATTGTACCTTCCTCAGTCTCCAAAAAAGTGCATTTGTTATTTGGTCTGTTAAAGCATAAGCCCAGTGAAGGCTTTAGAAAAGAAGGTTTGCTCCCATGAACTGCAGTTTAATTTCCTTCACAGTGAATTTCAGAGGAGGCCATTCAGAATAAACCCTTCCCTAAAGCTGAGCTTCACCCATGGTGAAAAATATGACCGGTTCAGTTGGTATGGTTGCTAGGCTAGCATTCAGCAAGGGAATAAATTAGCTACAAAACAGTCAGAGTTTCAAGCTTTTGTGCACCTCTAAAATATCAATAAGCAGTGTTCTGGAGTTCTTGAAAAATGATGTGCTTGAAACAACGCCCTCAGGAGGCCACTGACCCATACATTATGTAAGTCATATTGAGCTCTCTTTGGCTAACCTCAAACATGAGCTTAAAAGGCATTTTAGAATAATATGGCCTTCCTGAAGAATAAAAAACAGCCAAAAAGAGAGAGTTTTCTTTTATTTTTCAAGGAAATGTAAAACTTTGTCACTATATCTTCAGGGCCTATTGTATGATATAAATGTGAGAAGCGAGCCAGGGATGCAGCTTAGCAGACTGAATCTTTCTCCCCTTGTGAGGAACAGGGAGGCTCAGAGTTGCTTTGACACCTGAATAATGTACAAGACTGTGGGCAGCTGGCTCACACAGACAGTAAGTGTGAGCTGCCAGGCTTATGATTTCAAGCGAGATCTACAGCGAGTGAACTTGCCTCAAAATCCCACAGGTTTAGTTTGCAGACTTGCTGCCATCCTCTACCCAAGGCAGGCCTTTATCACCAACTCTGCTGCATCTGTTCAGCTTTCTGTCAGATTTGGTTTGGGTGTATATTTGTTTGTTTTTGAGATAAAGTCTTCAGAGTTTCTACAAAGGGAAATGGTGGAGTAAGTACAGCAGGGCAGGGGAATAAAGGTCACAATCGGCAAATAAAAGCTGCCCTTCAAAACAACTCTAGCACAGGTTCAGCCAGCAGTCCTTCCTCTGAGGACACAGGATCATCCTTTCTTGCCTTTTGAGTGAGATTAAAATAAACAGGTGATACCTATCGTGGAAGCAACTTGATGCTGAAAGGAAGAGAAACTTTTTCCAGTGTTTGATCAGAATTTTGCTCATGTTATAGTGCTGAATAACAATTTGCACTTCAAGAACATCCTGAATTCTTTCAAGGGATGTCCCCAATTGCCCAAGAACTCTGCTTTTTATCTGTCTTATTACATGGGTATAAATGAACACACTCCAAGACTTTACAGCCACGGCAGTGGGCAAATTTCAGCATGGACATTGACAAACATTTGACAAAAACAGGTGTTACAGCTCAAACAAAACCCTTTCATCAGTTTGAGATGCTTTATCCTTAATCCAGTGTGTATAAGGAAATCTACTACACAGGAATACTGCAAGAGAAAAGGTAGTATACAGGGTGCAGGGACGCTTGGATTGACTTTGAGAGTCCACCCACAGTGTTTAAAACAAAAACACATACAAAGAAAGGTTTCAAAGTGCAAAAAATGAGCACAGGTATTCTGGATGAAAACTTCCTTTCTGTAGCATTAAGAATGAGCTGACAGTAGTTAGCATAGAGTAAAAGATCTCACTGCCTTGGAAAACTGGACCTCTGAAGGATAAGGCAACTAAGTTGATTACTTAGTTACATTTCCACAGGTACCAGAAGACTCAGGACTTCAAGACATTCAAGACTCAGGTTCTATCACCACGTTGGTATTCATGAAAAAGATAGTGATAAAGAACCTGGAAAATGTTATTGCTGGAAGTTTGATGATGAGAGCCCCAGGTATTTCAAAGTAACTGACAACTGCTTCGTGACAGCAAAAGAATTCATAAATTCTTTATTTCTGCAAACACAACTTCATTTATACAAGTAATTGTATTGAAAACATAGAAAGATTTACAAATAGAACATGAAAGAGTCATTAAGTATATGTAGGATGCAGCCAAAGGGAACCCTGGGTATGTGCAGCGCAGAGCTGAAGTTAGTTCTACCTCTGCACATCATCTTTCATAGTTACCATCTAAATTTAGAATAAAAAGCAAGTGAAAGCAATTTTTCCGGCTCCAAAAGACTTAACAAGAAAACTAAGTTCCTTTCTAGAGCCAGGCTACAACAAACAAACTGGGGTTTGAAATTAAAAAAAAAAAAAAAAAAATCTTTTTAGGCAAAAGTCATATTCATTATTGTGACAAACTTTATGTAGAAATGGTTTTGTTGGAAAGCTTATTTTTAAGGGAAATAAAAAAATTAGAAATAAAACAGGCTATAAGAAAAAAAAAGTTGACATTTTCGAGGAATCAAGAGAGACCAAAGGAAAAAATATCTTTAAAACATTCAGCATATGTGGTTTGCTAAAAATCATAATTCACCTGGTCCCTGATTCTGGTTGAAATGCCAGGAATTAGTTTATGGGATCAGACCAGGGCACAAATTGAGTCCCTACAGTCATGACCTGAAAGCGGTGTGGGTGCAGTTGTCCTGGTCAAAAAGAACATTACTTGTCAGTATTTTTCTGCTTTACGTTGAAAGGTCCAACAACTCAACTGTTCAAAAGCTGACAAGAGAACTTTGTCTTTGACTACTTATATTTTTGCTGTTGTAGCTGCATTTTATCTTTGTCTATTATTGAACCAATATTGCTTCTAACAGAGTATAACAGTAAAGCAAGAAATGTATGGGTTTATAGCAAAAAGATACAAAAATTGTATCTCAGACAGCAACTTAAATTTTCTTCAAAATACACAGCATATTGCTCAGCTGGGAGGCACCAAAGAAATCTGAGACCCACACCATTTACTATGGCACAGTTGTGTATTCCAAAGAATTCTAGATTCATAAAATCAGACAGTTTGAACATACACCTATATGTATTAGCTACAGAGCTAGTCACACTTTGCCTATTTTGCAAGCGGCTACACTGAAGCAGAATTCATATGGTGAAGACTATCCTCAATCTTTTCTACTCTCATCTATTAGACGAAGGTCTCCTCACAGCCACACCGGTATGCGAAACAATAAGTGTGTTCGTCAAAATGTGCTTGCTGCGGATACCAAGGAAGTAACTACAGCGCACTTCCTCTCCCTGGCGTGGTCACTGAGATCTCCACTTAATAAACTTCAGGCTGGATACTCTACCAACCCTTGCTAGCCTAGGACATAATTACTACTGAGAAGGAAGAAGCTGCAAATTATTATCATGAAAATGGAAACTAAACTCTATTTTAAATGAAAATGCCAATAAAAATCCTGACAGAATGGAGAGAACAATTTTTTCTTTTCCTTTATCTGCTAATTTGATCTTTTCTCCCACAGCCTCCTGTCACACACTTCTGCCAGCCTTTCACCTCTTTCCTTGATAAACCAAGACTCTTCTCTAAAGGATAACTCTATTTTTCTATCTATTGCATTTCAGTACTGAACATGGAGACAAGTGCTGTAGTAACGAAATATTATAAATGAAAACATGTATGCGGCAGTGAAACCTGAAAGAATATCATTTAGACCTGCTGGCTGTGAGGAACTGGAACACATAGAAATGAGTCATAAAGCTCTAAAAAGCAAGCAAGCAAAAATAATCTAAACAAAACAGTCTCCCTGCAATCCTAACTGCTTGTACTTTTTGGATTTTCCTTTTTCCAGGGAAGTTACACAGTTTTTTGCTTAAATTGCTAAATAATACTATGTTTCTTCCTGAAAAGTAGCTTGACAAATATGAATTCAGGAGCCAATCAGAAAAGGAAGAGTCTAGTAGCTAGAGCAGGCAACTGGCATACTTACACTACAGTTATTCAAAAAACAAGCACAGAGTTATGATGCAAATGCTTGCACCTGGAGCGGCTCGCAGCGTCCGTCAGCCAGCCACCGCGCAGGGCTGAGCAGGCTGCACAGTTACTTGGAGGAGCACCATGACCTTGCAAAGCAGGCACTGCAACTCAAAGCAGGACGATACACCAGCGCTAAGGAAGGTAGAGCAAGAAGGCAAGGGGCAACGTGGCATCACCACCCACGGTACATCTTTAAACTCTTTGGCAATTCATTACACGTTATAATATAATACACCACAAATTCTGTGCATGCCTTCAACTCCGTAACTTTGCAGTTGTGTATTGCCCTTGTGAACTGACCCACATTTTCAAAGCTCTGGGTCATCGCATACCTGGGGTTATCATTAAAGGACAAATCTTGAAAAGCAGAAAACACATACACAGCATTTCTGAGCACTCGGTCATACCTGATCTGATCACACATGGCCAGCTGGCTGGAAGCAGTATGTTGAAAGCAAATGAATGCACAGCTGATACAAAATTTATTACTAGATCTTCATCATTATTTTATAATTGAATAGGCTTGCTACTATATAATGAAGTTATTCAACCTATTTATGTGCTGGTCTATAATAATACTGAGACATGGCTCACTCACACAAACCTGGAAAATGGTTCAAAATGAAAGTAAAACGCCAAAATGGCACTTAAAAATTTAAAGCCTTGAGAAGCTTTTAAAACCTCTCTCAGATCAGAATCAGTTACTGGTGCTCACTAAAATCGCCTTACTGAAGGCGTGACAGACATCATAAATCCTTGATATAAACCCAGTTGAACTTTTTCACGTATTCAAGGATGAGAAGTGCTACTCGGGTCTGTAATAGTTGCTATATGGTGAGCAATTGCAGTGACTAGCTACTCTTGAAGGGGGAAAGTTGTTTTGTTTTAACATATCTGAAAATAGAGTCTGAAGTCACATAATCCTGTTACAAGACATACAGAAATTCCTCTGTAGTCATTGTTTAATCTTTATGGAATCTCTGGATCCAACAAAAACATTTTCACTTTATCTCATTTTAAGGCATCTTTTATGCCTTAAACCAGACAAAAATGATCTAACCAATAGACTTACAGAGCACTTCAAAATTACTTTTAATTCATTCCAATATTCCTTTTTCAATGTTTTACATGAATTGGGCAACAGAACGTGATTTGAAATTTTGCAAAACTAGCAAAACAATCTTTAAGTCAGACTACAGGCTTGGCACAACACGAGTGTTTCGAAAATGCAATATTGTAAGTAATTGTTGTTTGCTACTGGAATGACTGTAATTATTATTAAGAAGTAGCTAGCTTCTAAAATTATTTCTCATTATTCCAGACACATTCAGGCACAAAGCCATAGTTTCACAGTCAGAACTGACACCACATTTTTTTTGTCTGGATTTTTTAAATTGCTGTGTATGTGCGGATGAATGAGGGAACAAGTTTTGGAAGGAGGAGAGAGAATTTGGCTACACAGTCATTTAGATAAGTAACTGGTTGTTTTTTGTGTATAAAGGATGGTCCACTGGTCAGTATTATTCAGTAGCATTAGTCTGGATTTTAACATTACTCCTGTACCTACAATCTGCAAGACAGTGCTCTTCTGTGTCTAAGGCTCCTTTGGTGTTAGTCTTTCATTTAAAAGTTAGAAGGCAACATGATGAAGGTCTGGTCTGACCTCCCGGGAAAAAAAATGGTCATATGATTTTATTAAATGATTTCTACATCAATTCTGCATGTTCAATATGAGTTCCTATCCACTCAAAAAACCCGCCTTTTTGTAAAGACTTCAAACAATAAACTTCACATTAAGAGGAAAAACAAATGCCAATGCTTAATTTACTTTTAGGTCAAGACTTTCTGACTTGTTTTAAGTCTTTCTCTCTGTTGTGGCCTTACATAGTTTGGATCTTTTTATACTTTTGAGTGCTATATTAAGAAGTTTGCTACAGGCAGAAATCTCTTTCCCATGAAGAAATACATAGAGCAAGCAATTCTTAGCCTCCATTTTCTTTAAACTGTGCTTTGATGAGTCAAGACCTTAGATTATAAATGCTGCGGCTTTCCCATATTTCTTCAGAACATAGCCCACTTTAGCACATGCCTGCCTTTCATAAATTCTTATTAAATTTAGCATATTATATATATATATATATATATGCATGCCAGGGAGCCAAACAGCATGAAAACACTCTGCATTTTTTAGTTCATTCCTTTGTTCTTCTTCTATACAAATATTTATGGGACAACATAACATGGAATCTTGTTCTCCATCATACACCTTGGACCTAAAAAAACCTCTAAGCAGCGCAAATATCAAGTTATTTAGAGACCCATGGCAATATAAAAATGGAAAAAAAACATTGCTGCAGGCACCAAATATTTACAACACATGCAGACATTTATCAGCAGTGTTCCATAAAGCCATTTTTTCAGACACTTAAGATATTTAATTTTCATTGTCACATTGCTCCTTTCTGAAGAAGGCGGAACTGATACACAAAGATTTTGTTCAAGTTACCCAATGAAAAGAAAACGCAGCACACAAGAAACTGCTGATGACCAATGTTATGTCAGGGATGACAGCAACCTTAACTGTAACTTCTGAGCACAATGTAATCAAAAATCTCCAACCATTGAAATTTAGGTAGTAGTGTAAGTGGATTTTAGTGGACTTTGGAAGAGACCATCTTTAACAGCTTCAGAATGCCCAGATGAATCTGTATTAGTATTTTCATAACCTCAATAGTCTAACAGGGTTACAGACAGCCTAATCATACTATGTAGTATAGACAATACATTTTAGAGTCTCTTATTGACAAAATGATAAAAACAATAAAAACAAGTAATTAAACACAGCCAGTTTAGCAAAATAAGTGATTTGGTTGATTAAACCTGCACAATATCCCTTTATATAACATTATCCTTGGCCATTTATTTTGTATCTCTTGTACTGAAGAGGTCAACAGGTACTCTGACCCAAATGTCGCTTGGTGCTCCTTAGCATTCGGCATTCCTACCTTGTGAGACTTTAGCAGCCAGCTCTTCTTAAACTACGGCCTCAGCAACACTCTAAATCTGGACTTGCCTGCATTGGAATTTACACAGAGTAGGAATACAATTGTTAGTTTGCAGCAGTGTGCAGCCTGGCCTAATGAATATGTGTGTGCATGTGTATGTTTGTGTGTATTTATATATTTTTATATATATACATACGTACACACACACACAAATATACACCTAGACAGATAGATAAATAGATTCATTTACATTTACATTTATCTATTTAGCCATGTTTTACAGGAAATGAAATGGAAGTCATTTAGAATGGTGGTGGTTGCTTTAAGAGAATTTTTTTTCCCTGCTGTATGGCAGATGGATAGATATAATACCATCAATTGATACCATGCCGAATTGTGACTGTGTCATTTTGTTAGAGCCTGCTGATTTTGTATAGAAATTTGCTGTTGGATTAGGGTTTTTGCCAATCCTGGCAGAAGAAAAAGGCCATTTACTGTGTCTTGATTTGCCATATGGTTTGGATAAAAGAAGTAGTTTCATGGCAGGCATGAAATCTGATGCATATGAGTAAGTCCATGTGGCTTTGGTGGATTGGCATGCTCCCCGTCACATAATGCACCTGCTGCAAACCAGGTATTTTCATGAAAAATATGATTATCCTGGCTCTTGATCCTGGATGTACCTCAGTGTCAGAAAACAGCACCTCGTTCTGATGTTATCGATCCACTTGGAAAAACTAACCATATGAACTGAAATGTGAAGTGAGAAAACTCCCAGCTTATAGCACAGCTAATTCAAATTCTACTTCAGCAAAATATTAATCTAGCAATTCATACTTTATGCATAATATTCATTCACAAATTCATGATATTTTACTAACATACTTAAATCTCACCATTCTCTTTCAGAGCAGATAAACAGAACATACTATGGAAAGAACTGATTATAGCACTGCCTCCAAACTAAAGGAAAACTCATAAGTCTCATTCAAGATATTCCAGTGTTTTAGTGTGATAAATCTTACTCTGCTTCTTCATCCATTTCTGCCAGCACAGTGAGACCAATGATATCCAAATAATACAATTCTTATCTCCTTTTCCTCACTTCCTTTTTTTCTGCCCTTACTCCCTAAAAAGCCTAGAAAAAAAGTAAATGAAGGCAAGGACATCTTAAATATATAACCACAGTTTTCTCCTCCATGGAATAATTGGAGAAATTCTGGCTGCACCGTATCCAGTATTTTTAATGCAGCAGGCATTCTCAAAGATGTTTAGCACTGAACTGATTTCCTTTAGCGTATACGTGAGTGTTACCATCACTCAGGAACAGAATTATGCCAATGCTATAAGCACTAGAAAACCCTACTTACAGTAATGACATTATTCTTATCAGTGTCTAGTTCATCAGAATGTAATATTCCTACCTCTAATCATACCACCTCAGCACCTAATTTTCAGACCTTCAGCCTCTGGAGAGGCATCCAGAAACATTGGTGTAACACCTAGGGCGCTATACAACACACGCCAAGAACTGAGCACCTCAGAATGGGATCCAGATCAGTCAATATGTTCCACAATGACGTAGCTAACAGGTAGAACAGAAAGCAGAAACAGTGGATCTTTGTACCTTACTCTGGGTTGCAAAGAGGGTGCTTTCAGGTATATAGCTTGTCTCCTTTGGTCCCCTTGAAACCTTTTGAAATAACGGGTACCTAATCTTTTCTTTTAAAGTGATGGTGAAGGATGACTTATCACATTTATCATACCATATTCCCATGACCAGCATCCTTGGGCAGAAAGTCGGGGTTCAACGTTCACTTGCTACTTCTTTCTGAAGGAGTTCAAACAACAGTTTCCCAGAAAATGCTTTAATTACAAATCTACGATATAATTAGGGGGGGATCAACCATCCTGTAAGAGAAACTAGTGGGCACAAAAGCATTGTGTATGAATCCAGCGTCTGGGAGCACACATCAAACATTCTCACAGTGCCTGCCAAGCCGACCTTACAGCAGACGTAAGCAGAGGAACACGAGTCCCAGATATAGGATAGTTATGCAGCGGGCGCTCTGCTGCTCAGCCTTGTAGAAATAAGAGCACTCAGGGCATACATGGAGGCAAAACTTGAGGTTGTCTGGGGAATTTCACAGAAAATAATGAATAGTCTGTAGAATTAGGTTGCCTTCAGCATTAGCTGATAGCTGAGTAGAAATTTTCAGGATTATAGCTTTGATTTAAATATAGTAACTCTGCCTAAATCCCACATGGGGCTTCTTAGTACTGTTGGGGATGTGCCCCAATGTAGCATACAGACTGTGGAAAACATATTACTTCTTTAGCTACCATTTGTTTTGCAGAGATACACTATGCCTTATATTCATCTGATAAAAGGAAAAAGGTTCAGGATGTCTGTAGTATTTTAACCAGGTCAGCATTTCTATATAAAGACTCCTGGTAGGAATGTTTTTCCATGAATTTTAGATGAAAATACTGTGAACAACAACTCTTCAGCTTTGTTTAAGGCGGCTTTCTATGAGACAACACAGAAAGCATGGGGCAGTATGAAGATGATGAGAAAGCTGGAGACAAAAGAACTTTCCGGTTTTTGTGCAACAGAGCGCGGTACAGAGCACCTCAGCCTAGCTCTGGAGCTCAGAGCACAGTCTCACCCGGGCCCTGCACCCTCGTGAATTAGCCCCCACAGGTGCTGACAGAGCTGTCTTTCCAGTCACAACTTTGGCAACCCAAGAGGTTGCATCTTGCTAGACTCTATCACAAAACCCAACAGTCAGAGGAAACCCTTCCTTTCAGTCTTTTCAGTCAACTCATTTATGAACACTCCCTAATTCCATTCAGTCAGCATTAGCTCTGTTAGCAAAGACTTATTTAAGCTACTGAAGCTAATCTAGTTCATTGCAACTCAAACAGGTACTGAAACTTCACACAACAGATCACAGAGCAAGTAACATCTGGCAGGGTAGGGCAATCAACTGCAACCAGGAAATAATGTACATAGACATCCTAACACAACCATGCCTTTTCTTAGGCCTCTTCTATCTGCAGGGCAGAAGTACCAGCTAAGGCAAATTGCTTAAGGATGCCTAACATGGCACTGTTTGCCACAGGTAAGATGTGAAAAGTTAATCAGAAGACATCATCTCATTCTAGCATACGTTCAATAACGTGCCAGTCAAAATCGGGGGTTTGTGGAGATATTCGTGACTTCAGAATTCATACGGGTAGGGTCAGGTTAAACAGGCTATCCAAGCCAAACAACTCACACAGCTTTATCACAGAAGCTGGGTCCAGTCTTAAGCACGACTAGAATTTTGCTAATCTATGATGCTTATTGAAATATGTGTTGCAGTGCTGTCAATGTAAAAATGTCGACCAGTATCTTCTGGATGGCATCTCTTTGAAAAAGCCTACACATTTGCAGAAGGGTTAACGATCCTATCAGTGTTCTGAGAACTACACCGACAACGTTGCACCTATCCCAGGGCTTAATGCATGCTCCTTGGTAAGGCAGGAGCACACTGGCCTCGAAAAACTGAAGTTCCAGAGCCTTTGCATAACTTCAAGCAAGTGCAGAAGCTCTGGATACTAAGCGATACTGCAGGTCTGAAACAGATTGGGAAGGAACAGCTAAGAAGCCATAAAGAAAAGTCTGCTCAGCCTTGGGGTTGTCCCCACACAATGAGAAGTAGAATAGAGTTCTTCCAGATATAAAAGCAGATGCTGAAAAGTTTATTCTTCTGGTAATGACAAATGTAACAGGGATTAACTTCTTCCTGCTGCTTTTAAGGTAACAGAAGTTCTTAATATCCAGCATGAGCACCACTGATATTTTACCACAACAAAACAGCAATACCTGGTTAGGTGCACACATAAGACACTCTCCCATAGCAGTTCACCTGGTCCCATCCTGCTCAAAATCTCTTGGCATTTTTCACAACTTCTCACCACTGGAAAGGTCCATATTATAAGACAGAAAAACATCAACCATCTCCCAAGATACATCAGCTCTTACTGCTGCTAGGATTTTCTCATCTACAGCTTTCTTATTTCCAATGTGTTGGATTTAGTTTAGCAAACAACTTTGCTGGAAATTGCTTTGTGTGCATTACATGTTTTGCTAAGTGATATTTCCCCAGAGCTGACAGATCACTCCATAGCAGCAGATGTGCATGTTTTAGAAAATCACTACCATAAGGAATAGCATAATTATATTTACTACTGTTTGTTATCACACCACATATCGAATAGTAGGAATACTGGTACAATTGAGGCTAAGATGCTTCTTTTTTCCCTTGGTATAATATACGTACCTACCATTATTTCTCTAATTGCAGCTAAGGATTACATGCACACTAATAAACTTCTGTTGAAGTATAAGTCAAAATAATGGCCTGCTGAAGTCAATGAAGGATGTGTCTTAAATATCAGAAGACCTGGGATTACATCCTTTCGCGTTTTTGACCTACTTTCTGTAATTTCACTCTATCTAATACTGGTTTCTAAAAAAAAAAAAGAAATTACTGGAACAGAACATATACTTCTGGCAGACTATCCTGCTAAATTCAATTATATCTATGCATTAGTTATCTGCTGTCCAGAAGTGCTGTATGAAGTTATGCAAGTATTCAAAGTCTATGATTGATGAGCTGACCAAACACCTTTGGAATTGTTTTTATGTTCAGAACCAAGGAGAATTAAAAAGGCAGGAAATACTGTCTGGGAATGATATAATTTCAAAAGGTTTTGCTGAAAATATGTTGTTCTGAAACATTCCATCAGCTGTTCATTTGGTAAGTATTCCTAACCTTTTCTGTTTCACTTCTGACTTGAGAAAACTTACACTGATTTCTGTGTCCTTTTCATTTAAAATTTCAGTTGTTGCTCCATTAGTCCTAGATATGCTGTGAATTTTTAGCCTTTTGAAATCTTATTCTGTTTTCCAAATAGAAATGGGGCCAGAATAGCTATTTTTGGATTAATAGAAAAGGAATAGAAGAAAAAATATTTTAAGAAGTTAAAATTACTTCAGTTCTCAAAATGGCAGTGCCATCTACCAGAACAGCTTCTTAGAAATGTGTAGCATTCAAAAATCAAGAACATAATGACAGGATAGAAACTTTTAACTGTATAACTACTAAAATTATAGTCATACTTTCTGGAATTTCAAGGAAGGACTAAAAAGGTGTGTTTTTCAAATGACAATTTTAATTATAGTTAAACTATTCTGTCATAAATCTACACTATTTAGTTAAAAGCTAGCAACAGAGTTGGCAGGTTACGTATACGAGATCAATGATTTATTTTCTGGACTAGTTATATTTCAGATTGAAGACATGCTACATAATGTAAGTAGCAAAATATAAATGAGTGAAGAGTCATACGTATGAGACACATACTACAACACAGTTGCATAGTATAACCTGGACTCTGCATTGTAAAAATATTTCTAATGACTTCTGTACAGAGTGATTGTGAGGCATTAAAGGAGGGAAGACTTAAACCCACTTTGAAATCTAAGAACAAAGAGAAAGAAACCAAGGATTGAATCATTTCAGGCTGCAGCTCATTGGTTCAAATCCATTAAAATTATTTGAATTAAAATTATTAGCATTTTATGGCATTATGAGGATGAAAGAGTTACTAGCAGGCCCTGAAAAAATAGGATATAATGTGCTGGGGCACTGGGGAAAACTGACTGTATAATGATTTTTTAATGACAATTTCTAAATAACTTTAACTATGTATAGTTAAAACATCTCAAGAATATAACAATAGCTTCATATCATCTTTTGAGATAGGAAAGTACATAGGAAAAGATGGAAAATAAATCTTATAGATGGGCAATTTAAGTCATAAAATGATTGTATATTACTTCTCTATGGCAATCAGAAATCAGAAGTCAGATGAGATGAGTCAAAAACTCTCACCTGTCTTTACTGGTTTATACTAATTGTCTGATGGGGAAAATGTGCCATGTAAAACTTAGGGACCTCTGCCAAAGCTGGAGATAGATGAAGGCTAAAATAGTGATGGTCCAAAATCATTTAGAAGCAGTAAATTCCCTGAAGTCAAGTGAATATCCATTAGAAATGTCCTTGAACTCTTGAGCACTCTAATTACAGTGTGCAGTCCTGGCTAATCTGTCCTACAACATGACTCAAATTTATGCCTAAGAAAGTATAAAATGGTGTCTGGAAAACCAGCTTGTTGTTTCATAAACACAAGAAGTAAAATTCATAGTCTTTATACATGTTTTCTGGGGTAACTACTGGGAAATGGAGACCAGTGATGTATGACATACAGTACCACAAGACTGATATTCATATGATGCATTAGGTAATTAATCCCTCTGTGTGTGTTTGATTGAAGTGCAATATGAACTGACCCTCTGTGTTTTGCTTTAACCAGAGGGCAACTGTTTGGTTACATTAGTCGATTATTTAAAGGATACAGTGATTGCTGCAACTCCTTCAGAGAATCCTTCAGCATATTAGTACTTACAGGAGGTTAATAATTTAACAATAGAATGTCCACTAACATAATGCAACGGTCATGAATAAATACAAGCATAAAATATTGGTAATGGATCTTGACTCCATAATAAATCTAACAGATAAAATCAAGGCCAGTCATATTAAGTCTATATAATATAACATTCATCTTTTCAATGCGTATATTTTTGATAGATTTTAAATTTCAAAAAAGACATAGTTTTATTTCAAAATGAAGAAAAATACTACCTACCATACTTCTGCACTACCAGTGTCTAAATATCAAGACACCTCAGAATTTCTAATACTCACTTTTCATCACAACAATGAAGCAATGAAGTTCTAGCATCTCCATTGAAGGCTGGGGGCCAGAGACAGAGCGATTCTAAGCATCTTTCCCAGAAACACACAGGAAGTTCACACCAAGCTGGTAAACTCTAATTATCTAAGTCCTAGGCACATCTTATTCATTAAACTTTTCTTCTTTCTTTACAAGCTTTTACACTCCCATGACTGACCATGAAAAAAACCACTCTGAGTCATAAACAGTAAGCATACCAGCCCTTTTTCATAGAAAGAAGCCAAGCATGGATCAGAATAACCTCCTTCCCCCAAAATTCCAATCCCCGAATTACAGGCTCTCCCTTCCTAACTCTTCCACAGTTTTCATTGCCTTAATAAGCTAAGGTTCGGGCTAGTTGCGGAAAAGGCAAAGATGGTGAACATCAGGCCTTCTTAGACCTAACTAGCAATGTTTTCTACAGAGCAAAGGAGATCAAGGTGCTGACCTAAACTGCAGTCGTGTACTATTAATACATCTGTCAAAAGTCACTGCATAAACACAATGATTTTATAAACCCTTCTCAGTCATCTTCAAAGTCTTTAAATATAGATTTCTAATGCTGGCATGCTGGTCATCTTCCTCTCTATTTTTGCAAATCCCCTAAATCTTTGACGAAAAAGCAGAGGAAAATGCTACATGGCATTTACCACATCTGAAGAAAAGGACAAAATTTATTGCAAATTTATTGCCAGGAGAGGCACTGACACAGGAAGGGACTTTTTGAAACACAACAGTCTCCCCTCAAAGTTTATTAAAAAACATGTCCTCAACTAAATTATGGCTACTGAGTGTGATTTAGTGAGCTACATTTTCACAGAACATGGCTTACAGCTATGTAAACAGAATGACAGCATGATTCCTCTGGTGCAGAGGGCTAGAAGAGCGGCTCCACTTGCATCCACATGGCTTAACCCTGTCGAAAACAGTGTAGTCTCATCCAAACCATTTATTGGGAACTGTCCTTGGCCTGTGGAATGCCCTGAATTGATATCAGCAAATATGTGGAAGTATGCTATTTGGCATTGACCGTATTCAAAGCCATGCCCCAGACTATGTTAACATTTTAACAGAAGGGTTGATGACATGCCAAGCACTCAAAGCTTTTCACTACTCTTGTTTAGATTATTAGTACAGATGTACCACGCCAGTCAGGATCTTGCAAAACCCTCAACTGCCTTCTACAACTGTAGTTAGAAACATGGATAAGTACTCCTAAGGGAACCAAAATACTTATCTGACACTGTAACCATACAACATATGCTTCACAAAATCCTCTCATTTCATCTCCTCTGTTAACACTGCTTTCCTACTCCAGCTGTGCTACACACACTGCCATAGTTAACACCACCAAGGTTTAGAGTTAAAAAGACATACAACTAATGAATGTATGCAACTGAGGACTATTTTCTAGTAATAAAAGGAATCATAAACCTGCAGATGATTAACAGACGAGAAGAAATCGAAGGAGAAAAGATGAAGAAGAAAAGTGATGAACATAGTAACTTTAAAATAAAAAAATCTTACTCGTATCATTATCCTTCCCCAGGAAGTAGAGTTGTTATCCATTTTTATCTTTGTGGCATTCAATTTTCTTTGACTAATAGCAATATCAGCAGCACAACACAAGGAGATCCTTTCAATAATTAATGTTCTTTCCAGATAAATAAAACTTGGACATGAAATGCACGAAAAAAAGAAAATGTTAAATTGACTTAAATGTTTTTCTTCCTTCAGTTATCCAGAGGTTTCCTATTCAACAATTGTCTTGTCATTCTGATATGCTTATTTATCTACGTCTTTCTATTAATATTGTATTTTAGGAAAATAAATGCTTCACCCCTCTGAAAAATCTTGTGTTCTTATATAAAATGCTAAGGTATACGGCATAATGGGAAGTAAACAAGATATTCAGAACACAACTATTACACACTTTTCTACCCTAAAACTGTGCTCAGAACTTCCCAAAGACTGAAAACCCTTAAAAGAAACTTGGGCACATTTTTGATAAAATTTTGATGAAAGTATGTTTTTTTATGTTACAATCAAGTAAAAGTTAGGAGTTTTCACTCAGGTTTTTACTGAGATTTCTCTTTTAACTTGGCACTTGCCTTCTTGTTTAGATTCTAACTTCACTGCCACTGTAATATCTCAAAGGTAGCGGCATGAGAATTAATTCTGCATGGTGGAATCTAGGAAAGGGACTGTATGAATCTGAATGAATCTCAACCAAGAGATTCTGACTGGCTTTTAAAGGCAGTGGGCTTTGGTTTAGGCTCATGAAGTCCGTGGAAGCATTCTGCCTGAGTCAGAGAATTCAGGGACTCCATACCAAGTCATACATCTCTCCTTTTCTTCACAGTTCAAAACAAACGAAACAAAGCAGAAGAAGCTGCTCAACTGAAGGAAGCCAAGCCAGAAAATCTATTTGCATGGTTGAATTTGGAGAACTCAGCAGTGGGTGAGAACTCAGTAATACTAACAGGTGTTGACCACTACCCATTTCAGGTATCTGAAGATGGCAGTTTTAGTCAACAGAGGTAGCATTTGGTTCTCCATCTCCCGGACTGACTTGACTTTGATTTGATTCCTCTTAGATTCTGATCCAAAGTTGAAATAAAACAAGTGTGTCTCCCTGGTTTTCCACAGGCTTACAACCAAGCCCAAATGGAAGAGCACTTCATATGATTTGTACAGCATTCAACAAAGTGTTCTAGACTGACTTGACAGTCTGCAAATATAGGAATATAAATAGCCTGAGCGTAGAGCTGTTCGTCAGAAACAGGTAGTGGGAAAGTTTGCTTTAGTTCTGCTGCTTTTCCCAGGAATGTCATGCTTTGAAGAAGGAGAATGTCTTGGCAGAGAAAAATAAAATCACTGCTATCTCATTTTTATCCCATACATTTGTTGCCTCAATGCATTCAAAATTTAAAAAATTTAAAAATCTAATTTTACTGGTCAAACAATGAAAATATTTAATAAAATCTAATTATTAAATATAAAGCATATAGTACTTCTACAGTATAGTAGTTTCATTGCCACACACATTATTTACTCTTTTAAAATCAGAAAGCTGATTTTAAAATATTGCAACTCAGTATTCAGTTCTAAACTAAGTTTTTACCTTTACGTGGGATAATGGTCTGTGATTATCTGTGATCCTCCCTGCCGTGGGGTAAACAGTGGATACAAAGGGTGATTTGCGGTCTGATGCCCATGCCGGGGAGGGGTGAGACAACGCCCAGGGCGAGGCGGAGGTCTCACCACTTGACATTGCTCAGCCCAAAAGGACACCTGGGGCGAGGCGGGAGTCTTGCAGCCTGGTGCTGTTGATAGGGGCAAAAGAAAAAAAAGGCCAGCAGCCATTGACACCCGCTGCTGAGCTCGACAAGGACCAAACATCCCACAGTGTTTGACTCAGCCCCACCTCGCCAAGAGTATAAATTCAGTGCATAAACGATCCTCCATTTGGAGGACGAGAACACCAACCTATGGACGGGTCGACGGGCCCGGACCTCTCTCCTCCCCAAAACAGGGACGCCTTTTTGGTAAGGTTTGCACCTCCGACAACATCAGACGTTAACCCGGGAAAAATACCATCGTTGAAAGCGCTTAATTATCAGTTTGAGCTCAGAAAAAGTAGAATTTGTTGCAGTAAGTGCATTTATCACCGGCAATCCTGAACCTGTTGATCTGTCGCTTTAATAAATTGTTTATTTTGATCAACTTTGTGAACCTGACTCAGTGAAAGCCCTTTGGAGGAGGGCTCTGGCAGGCAAAGTTGATTATCCCTTTCCCTCCCTTCATGCGACAGTAACACTTTATTATCTAGTAGCCTTTTTTATAAGTGTGTGAGAAAAGATATTATTAAATATTTATTCCCTTAGTTATGTCTTTAAAGCCATCAACCCAATAAAATGTCTACTTTTAAAAGGTGTGCTTTGACAAGCATGGATAATGATGCAAAGCTAGGTATTTTTGGAATTCTGATATTTACAGCCTTGAACTAAATCAAATAGTTTGTAGAAAAGAGATTTTAGATTAAAATATGAACCAGAAGCTTAGTTTTTTAATGGAAGCAGGTAGTTAATGAAGACTGGGAAAAGTTACACATCATCTAGATAAATAAAAGGGTCATACATTAAAGCTTTTTTTTATCACATAAAAAAAAAAGTACATGCAATGTATCTCTGCAGTGTTGGTGCAACGACTTCCTTAAATGACACTACACAAAGAACTCTCCCAAATGGAAATATTAATCTAAAATACCCGAATCTTTCAGCTAACATAATGGCTCTACTATTTCCATTTTTATTTGCATGACATATGAGGACAAACAAAAAAATCTACTCAAAAGTTGTCACAATGTTACCAAAAAGAGGAATAGCATCACATTTCTGATATCATCAACTCACAACATCAATACTAAACTGCAAGAAATAATTAATGAAATAAATTGTTCAAAATATTGATTTCCTTGACAGAAAAAAAAAGCTTGAGTTGAGAGTGAGAACAATATCTTCTGTACAACTAGCAAACTTCTTGTAAAATGAACACAATTTTAGCTAGCCTTTAACCATCCTAATAATAGGAACAAATAAATGTCCAATCTAAACATTCAGATAGAACTAGCAGCTGTACTTAAAATTAATTCACCAAAGTACTGTACTTATCTTTTTGTCCTGATGCAGAATGTGCTTGACTGAAGCTTGCAGAAGAATTACTCATGCCATTGACAAACAGGCAGAATGCAAAGAACTCTCCACTTCTACTAGTTTTATTTTGTAGGTGAAGACTTTATTATCAGCAACATATCAGGGCCATTTCTGCCTCTTCTAGTAAACTAAATTCAAATAAATGACCTGATCACTATTTGAAGGAACAAGTGGGGGTCCTCAACTGAGGAGAAGGGGCAAATAGGACCTCAGTGATGTTCACGCATCTGAGGGGGACTGCCATTTAAAGGATTTTTGCATCACATGGCTTCTTTATACACAGTGAAGAAAATCGGAGTGGAAACAGTTGGAAGAAGCTCACTTGCAGCATTTTGGAAGCTAGAGAATGGTAAGAAAACATAGCACAGAAAACTGCTTCTCTTTGAATGATCTCTCCCTCTACTCTTGCCCCAGTGATTTCTGCTTCCAATTTCTTTGACTACCAGTCCCAGTATTCTGAGTTGTTCATCTAAACCTTATGACTCCTCCAGACTATGTCGTCTCAATTCTTCTTTTTGTTGCCCTTTAAACTTAACTGCACCCCAATACATTCTCCTAGCCTTCCCCCTTAAGCCACTGTGAATTCTTCTCTCCCGTGTTTAAGAATCTAAAGGCTTCATCATCCATACTGTCTGAATGCTTAGGGAAGCCGCTCCAGAGGAAGTTCAGTTTCAGTCTTGTAGCTCTGAATATATGGAAACTGAGAAGATTCCATCAAAAAATAAGCAATATCTATTGAGCATGTGCAAACTGCAACTTTCAAAAGTCCACAAGCTAGACTTCTCAATGGAAAATAAAAAGCATCTCTCTGTTCTCATGAAATTTCAAGTCCTTGCTCTAAAATATGGTAGTAATATAAAATTTTCAAAGGAAATCTTTAACACTGAAAAGCAATGCCTTTTCCCTCATCTCATTCTGAACCCTTTTTTTACAAGGCAAAGTAGATCTGACACGATAACAGAGCAAACCACAGGTATAGAAGATTCCACTCCAAGTGGCAGACATTGGTAAAATTAAAGACAATTGAAAAAGTATCACAAGGAGAGATCACAACAATCTTTAAATGGGGCAATCTTCAATGTTTTTCATATGTATATCACAAATTGTAAGTTTAATATTCAAATGAAATTTAAAGTCTAAATGAAGTTAGAAAAATATTGGATAGCTCGTTAAATAAATTTTTCAGGTTGTCCTTTAATAACACTTTTATTTTCATATTTATATTACACTATAATTCAGAATAATTTTTTATGTTGGCATTTTCTTGAAAACATAAATTTAAGTTCTTAATGAGGCATAGTGATGAGATAAAATTACATCTCAGTTATTCAGACTAGCCCAGAACACATCACCTCCTGAGATCCTCTCCAGAAAAAGAGGAGGAGGAGGGACGGCAGTCCAACTTCCGTGATATTCTTATGCTATATCTAAAATCAATCAGGTTTGCAGCCAATAAATTCAACACTTTTATAAAAGCTTTAAATAAAAATCAAATTTCTTACTTTCACTATGAAATAACCACATTTAAAGAGGACCTTCTTTCAGAAAGACTGCAACATGCTTTAAACCATGGAAGAAAACCATTTAACCTGCTTTACTCAGCAGTGTGACAGGGCATAGGGCAGCTGCAGCAGTGGGTTGCTGACTGTCTCTGCAAAATTGAGTTCATTTCAATGACCACACCTTCACCAGCTGTGTGAAGGTGGCTATATGCAAGCAGCAGGTACAGAAAGGATGCAGCTTGACACTGCTACCCTAAACAATGCTTGCTATATAAACAGGCACAGTGAAGAGACTGAAAGTATCCAAGAATACCATTTTGCTCTGTGTTCAGCATTTAAACAACCTACATTTGCAACAATCTTGCTGTTTTATAGACAAGATGACAGAGGAAGCAGATACTTAAAATTTCCTCCAGGAATGATATCTGTAAAAGCAAAACCTAAATGGAAATGAAAGTATTTGCGGAACATTTGTTTAAAAAAACTTATATTCATTAGAATATAAGCAAACAAACAAAAACACCTGGGGGAAGAAAAGCCTATCTTCTAATTTTTTTTCATCAGAAATCAGTTATTTTTAAGTAACTGATAGGACATTTGTTTTTACTCAAGTCAAGCAAGTTTGGGTATCAAGACACAGGAAAAGAAAAAAAAATCATGCCTTTCAGATATTTTTCAAACTAAAAACCAAAGAGTATGATGCTTTTGAACACAAGTAGTCATATATCCTATATGCACGTTCTTTTTTCCAAATCACCATTTCCCTGTCTATGGCAATTCTTGCAAGATACAGCATGTGATAATACTAAATTTCACACACATAAGTACTTCCTAACAACAAAAAGGCTCCCCACAATTTTCTTATTCTATAGAACATCTATAATGTATTTTATTGTGCTATAAAGAACATATTTTATAGAAGAGTTAATCCACATGACCTCTCAAGAGACAACTACACTTTTATAGTGTAAAGATATGACACCTCAGTAATTGCAATGTTGTAACTATATACCAGCAGAGAACTAACTCTGAGTTTATTCGGAGTAACTTTTTGCATTATCACCTGTACATTGCAAAATGCTGAATCTGTTTGAAGTAGTTTTCATTTATGCAAGTATATAATTTGTCAGAAGTTTAGAAACTATTAGGTCACTGTGAGGTGAGCAGTTTTCAGGCCTCAGAGCACAGGAACAGACTGCAAATGCTAATAAGCAAGAAGAGGTAGTATTTTATCTATTGATCTGTTGCCATCATGAGGGGTTAGAAAATAATCTTTCTTTTGGCTGCTTATAGCTCTCTGAGTCAATATCTGTCCAACAGCTGGGAGCATTCACATCCTACTCTCCTTTAATGCAGTCTGATGTCTTCCTACTGGCTTTCTCTTACTCTGCCTAAGCATGGCCAATTCTTTCTAGATATCCCAAGCCTCATCAAGCTCTCCACGAACCAATTCCAATTTCCAGTTTAGCTAATCTCTATTGAAATGTGTCCCTCCACTCAGCATAGTACTTAAGAGTATCATGAATTCAGCTTCCCGAGAAACTCCTTTTACTAAAATGATGTAAATTGAACAAATGCAAGGATCACATTGTGAGGGCTAGTAAAGAACCAGGTTTTACTCCCAAACCTTTGAGGGATGGCTAGCCACTTATTTAATCTTTAGGAATGAATTGAGGAATTGCTTTCCACAAACACAGTATGAGAATTAGGCAGTAAGAACTGAGACCAGAAAGTTACCTCCCTCACAGGAAACAATTTTCAGAAGAAAATAATGACTTACATTACTGACCTGAACCACTCCTCCCGGAAGACAATGTAACTAGACACTTTCCTTGGACATCAACACAATGTGCATTGTGGCCTTCATGCTCAAAAAAAAAAAAGCATCAGGGATGACAAGACAAAAAGTGGGGAAAGACAACTGTTTCAAAATGTGTGTCAGGAGAGCTTATACAGTTCACGGGATCCCCTGAGTAGAAGTTAAAATATATCTGTAGAAAGATAAGTATGTATTTAACACAAAATAATAACTATAGAAGGCAAATAAAAGTAATATGGTAGCTAAGTAATTGTTATCTTGACAGGTTATGACAGTCACACAGCAGCGAGCTTCCTGCTCTCAAGGGAGTCCCAGACATCCACCTCATTCTTGTGATACACATTCTCTGGAAAAGAGACAAGGTAATTTCCAGTTGTATAGGTATGCAAGGCTTGGAGGTGGGAAATGTGTCCAGTAACTACAAGGATATTGGCCACTCAGAAGTTGGCTATGCATCTTTTGAATACATACATAATACAATTCCTTACATATGAACCACATGATAACCTGATCTACAGGGACCAGGCAAATCATAAATACTGTGGCAAACTGCTTTCTGATCTTATCAATGGGTTCCTTTAGAGTTTATCTCTACAGCACAGACAAGAGTGCAGCAGTTTGTCTACATCCCCACTGTCCACCAAACCACCTACACAACTCTGCTGAGAAACTGCATTATGCAGAGTATGTTGAGATACAACGTAATGGTCAACTTTCATTTAAAATCTTAAAGTTTCAGGAATATGGACTAATTAAGAGTTCACATAGCTTTTCATTTTTCAGAAGTCAGCAATTACAGCAAATCTGCACTGTGATGCTCTTGGTTTTCATAGCTGCTTTTTCACAGGCCACTCTACCCAAACGTTGAGGAACAGTGATTTAGGTGTACACACAAATGCCATACAAAAATGTTGCAAATGAGTGCCAGTTACAGATGGCACTATCCTGATTCTTAGATTTTTGGGGAACTGAACTGTGATTAATTTCCTAAAATGATTATGCCTCTACTGTATATAAGGCTTCTATTTGAAAGTATCCAAACATCAAAAGCATCCAAACATCAAAATGGACTGAAAGTAAGAGTTAGGTGTTCATGCTCAAAATGCAAAGCTTCTTCATGCAGTTGCCTGCACTTTCCTGTCTTTGGTAGCTGTACTTGATTTCAGACTCAAGCTTGAAGAACAAAATGCCTCCAGCCACTTGTATCTCAACAGCCACTGAAGACACAGCTTCAGGATGAGCACATTTCCCAGTGTCTACTTTCCTGCCTGGAGAGCCAGGTGAACCTATACTGCGGCCAGTGAGCCAGGTGCTTGCATAGACACCAGACTCCAATGCCTGCTTAGCCTTAATATGACAGTGTCAGCACCCTGTAAGAATCCAGAAAGAAGGCCTGCAAGGACACTGAAGGAACCCAATGCCTTTTACTGAGGAAAGGTTGCACAGTCATTGCCTGAAAGCTAACATATCTTCAGCATGTAACACCTAGATGCAGTCGTACTGATCTGAAACAGAATACACTTGAACATTTCTTTTCTCTTAAGAATGAGGGAGTGTGATCCACAATAAGACCTTTTAAGTAGAAATTAGAACTGAAAGGTTCACTCGGCACCTCAGCTACCAATTCACTGCAAAGACCTTAATTTAGGAATACATCCTATGTAAAACAGCTTGATTGCTGTCTTGAACAGGCTTGGCCTGAAGCTTAATCTATTTTCTGAATCACCTATTAGCAAAGGGAAGTCCTGTAAATGTCTTTTCAACCATTCTTTTCAGTTTGTTGGGGGGAGTCGTCCATTTATATAGAGAGCACACTATTTTCTTCTTGTTTTGTATATGGCTTCTGAGGCTAAACTCAGAAATGATTCATAAATCAATGGGAAGAAAGGCCACCTAAAAACGTAAAGTATTAGAATAATTGATGCTGCTTTACAGTAGTTCTTTCTTTAGCATGAAAGCAGCTGCACACAAGTAGGTATGCATATATTCTCTCTGTATGTGCTCCCAGGTACATCAGGTATCCTGTATATAGAAGAAACAAAATCCAGTCTAGGATATAAAATCTAATCACTATTTTATTTCCAAATTTCTTCCTGAGAAGACATTTCTCTAGCTTTTACCTAAGATTCTCCTCTTATTCCTGTATCTTGAACCACACTTCTAATTTTATATTCATATCAACATATGCATATCTATAAATACACAGACCATAACCCTTATATGTTGTCATTTTATGAATATTAAGGGAGATGACAATGCAGAGGAGTTAGTGAAAGCTGTTGCTGTTATGAATACAGAAGTTCAGCACTCTGTGCCCACTTGAATTCTGCTTTGCACTTGCTAGTTTTATCTCCTTCATAGAGATGAAGAAAGCACAAGCACCCAAAACACACAGCCTGTATGCAGTATGAAATCAAGAGATGGTTAGGAAGATACAATGCCATCAATTTATTCATTTGCTTGTATTTACAGATGAAAGCTGTAATCTTTTGATCAGTGCTGGATTGTAGGCATTTTATAATAAGTATACACCCCCACACCTGTCAACAAATTAATTTTGGTCTTGGCTGGGAGTTAATTCTGGACAGAAATGCTGTAATAAACTAGACAAGATAAATGCACCTAGCTAAAATATCACCAGTTCAGGGAAACCAAAAAAAAGTTTGCATTCAGATTTTAGTGCATAAATGGCCTATAGATTTATAATAATTGGGCTGATTGAGCTGCTGAACTGCCATCCCTTAGAGCTGCTGAGATTACCAAGTCATTAACACAAAACTGTTTTTTCCTTGGGCCCACAATACCATTTACAGGAGACCCTGGTACAGGAAAGAAGTGCTCAGCTTTTCATACAAGAAGCAAGTAACAAGCCCTGTGACATCCTCATGATTGTTCTGCGCCAAAGGACAGGAAAAATCCAGCATTAGCCCTCAAAAATGGGAGGTATAAGTCATTTTTGCACCTGTTAATCTGCTGTGTCTCTGAAACACTGGTGTTTAACTTCAAATACATGTTACAGTACTTGCAGAGAGAAGCCACTAGTACAGACCACAATGACTTCCTGCTTTAGCCAACACAGAAAACAGATGGTTGATCCTTTACTGTATCTGACTACCTCAGAAATGTCAATTTTTTTTAAAAAAATAAGAGTGCTGTGTTCTACAATTTCAGAGCTGTCTTGTCATGTTCATTTTCGAGTGAAATAAAGATGCTGTAGATAGGAGCCTTACGGTACTATATCACAACAGAGAAGGTTTCACTCATTATTATATAATGTAACTACTCTTCCTTGCTGAACCAAACCAAAATTTGCTCTGGAGATTGTTTAATGTTCAGCAAGTCCTTTTTACATGTTCAGTTAACTAAGGACACCTCTTCTAAAAAAGCTGCTAAATGGAAACAACACTCTGTGTGTTTGACTACAGCATTATACCTAGATACAGAAAGTAATCGGTTTACAAACACCAATACGTGTGTTTTGTTTTTAATTTAAGAAACAATTCTCTGAGACTTTTCAAGACTAGTATAATATTTCCTATGGAAAAGCAATTTTCAAGTTGTAAACCTCAAATTAAACTTAACAAAGATCACTTTTACATTTCTTAGGTCAGATATTCCTCCTCCCAAACCCCCTTTCTTCCCAAGGATTTTCATGTAATTTTGGTATGGCCCTTTCTCTCCACCTAAAGCACACTAAGTAACCAGTGTTTTTCCCGTTTCTTTTTCCATCCGTTGTCTCCATAGGCTTACAGGAGCTGAATACTTAAATTCCACTGAAACTCTGGACGTCAGTATTGAAACTCTGAGCCGCTGAGTTTTCTCCCCCTGAGTCGCCTGGGCCCAGAACTCCCCAGAACTTCCAATTCTGCGTGAAACACCTCTCAGCACTATTTTAAGTTGCTTCACAGAGAATCTTTCCTCAAGAAAGCCCATAAATCCCTCCTCAGTGAAGTGTTCAACACACTAAATAGGAAAAGAAGTGTGACTAGCAAGACACCTGTTAAATTCCACTATTTGCTCATTTTATTTTTGCTGCATATCTTTCTCACATTTTTTATTTATATGTTGCTTACTTTTAACGTGAACAGGGACCTCATTTTCCTATTTACATGTACAGCATCCAGAGGAAGGCATTCCCTACAATACTAATAGCAGTTTTGTAAATTCCTCTGGAAAGTTAAAATTGAAGCATTATCCTTCTGCACAGGAGTTATGCCTTTTTTTTTTTCTCTCTCTAACAGAAGCACCTTTCATTAATGCCTACCAACACTTTCAGTTCATTAATTCTGATTCTGTAAATGGAAATGAAAACAAGTTCCTCCACAGAGACCCCTTTTAAAGGCAATATCTCAAGTCCCTGACTATGTGCCAAATTAAAATCCTAGAGCTGTGAATTCATTTGCAAACTGAAGCCTTAGGCAGCACACGTGCACATCCCTGTAGAGGCCTTAGCACACATACACAACCCCATAGAAAGATTTTTAGCAAAACAGCACTGCTTAGAAGCAACTATATTAAATTCAGATCAGAAAGTTCTTCCTAATGATTTTGACATTTTTGGTATGTAACTGGACCCTGATTTAATCAAGATACTTATTTTAATGACACTTAGGGTAGAATTTCCTTGCGTGAATAAACACAGCTAGTGCCTCTTTAGATACCTTATGAATTCCACCTACTGCTCCAAAAGGAAAGGTCTATTGTCAGTTCTGTGCTACACATCTGCTGGCCCTACATGAGTATCTCAGTGGCTTAGGTTTCTAATATGGTACCACATCTGGCTTTCAGCACCTAAATTGCTTCATTCAGAAACTTAAGAATGTCACGTACATTCAAATCAGAGAAATAAAGTCGAGGCCATTAAATAAATGCAACTTGTATTGAGAAAATCCCATTTGAAGATCACATCTCCAGAACACCTGCAAGTACCTAGTACCTTGTTTATTCTGTAGCTGTCAATATGCTAAGGTGACCTGGTGGCTAACACACAGATTTAGTTTGTTATACTGCTATCGACTTTCCTGGCAAGTTGCTATACACCTTGCTAAGAAACAGACTGACTTTGCAGGCATACTGTGAAGGCAAATAACTGATGTTAGTGAGGCAGTTGGACACTACAGCGAACAAGCCATGAAAGTAGCTGACAAGAAAGCAAAGTTTCCTCATTCTGACTCGGTACTGGAAAGCTTAAAGATTTACTTCAAACCTTCTCAGTTTTAATGGCTTGCTGAGGTCTCTTCAGGTTTGTTTGTTTGTTGCTGGGGAGTTTTATTACTATTTTTATTGCAGTTTTTTGGCATGCAATCTTGATGAGGGATTTTAACTACAAGCTGATTAATCTATGGGAACAGGCTGCAGATCTCATAACCACAGCAGCAAAATATAGTCTAGCTGGAACAGATTACAGCAAACATTTTTTTTCCATCAGAACAAGATTTATAGTGTGAATTTCTGCAATATATTTATGGCTATATTTTCTCTCTCATATACATACATTTTACCATTGAAGTTCATGAACTGGGGAAACAGAACATATTTGAGGCCCAGAACAGTTCTCACTCTTTCTGCCCAAATTGTTCATCTTGACATTCTCAGCAGATGTTAGGATCTTTCCAGTACAAAAGTGATCACCGAATATATATTGCTCTGAATATACTGTGCAACTGAACAAGGAGGGGCACTCAACTTTGAAACTGAATATCCTAAACCCAAAGTTCAAAGCCTCAAAAGTTTAAGCAGTAGCTGCATTTGAAAATTCTGGTAAATGTTAACTTCACATGCCAAAGTCTTAGAAATAGAAATCAGTCTCCCAAAAGACACTCGAGATCTGGAGGTAGAATTTTAGTAATTACATAATTGCAATATACAGCTGTGGACTCAAATCCAGCAGCAGAGCATGTATATGAATTTTATAGTGCAATAACATAACTACCAAATTTCATCAAAAACAGATGCCAAATAGGCCTCTTTGCAGTATTATAATCCAAATGGTCCTTCCTGAACTACTTCAGCCTAGAAGGTATGCAAGCTGTGCCCCAGGAGAGCTCACACACGTATCAGGCTCTATCAAATCCTAGAGAGAATTGTGATTAGAATAAACCTATGAAGTGAGTGTCTTTCATTATCACAGCAAATCATGAAAAGTTGGTTTTATGCCAAAAAGCTCACCAGGAATTAAGCTGAGAAGAGCTGCTGTCTTTCTGAGCATTAGTAGTTTGGGTTATTTTCTTCTAAAAAGCTTGTACATATCAAAAGAAAGTTCAGCAAATTTGGCCCCAGCTCAAACTCCAATCTATCATGAGAATCTTGGACAACATCATCTGCTAGTGGCTCTTTGATTATTAGACTTTGTTTACGGTGCTTGTACATAATTTTGACTGTTCAAGAATTACGGATCACAATAATTCAGCAGCTCTAGCAGTTATACATATACATTACAGCAGAAAATTTGGCCCCCTGCGCTACTTTTCTTGGAGGATAAAAAGAACATGGTTTATCTTAAATTGTATCAAGAGCTGCAGAATTCAGTTGCTATGTAGTCACAATTTACTTCATCACAAAGTGATGACAAATGATTAGCATTAAATATTCAGTATAAAATAGCTTTGCGGTCTGAACGCTTGTCATAGTGAGGATATCATGATCTCGTTAACATTCATGTGTAAATTTTGTCTGAATGCCTGAAGACTTCAGGAAGCCACATGGCATGAAAACATGAGCATAGGTCTAAGAACTAGGTGCGGAGCTTCTCCCCTTTCATGTCACTCTTTGCTACTAGTGTTGTTGCAGTTTCACTGATTAGCACTGAAAAGCCTACAATTCTCAACAGCAATATCTCTGATCTAGTTGCTTTAAGTGCAAGGAAACTGCAGACTTTGCTATATAATTGCATACACACACACACAAAATGATGAACAAAGCATATCACATTCACGCTTTTCAGGTAAATTTAGAAGAAACTAGAAGGTCCCTCCTTATACAACATGACAATGAACAAAAGTTTTAAAATTCAGAGACTTTACATGACTTACTAATTTTGGGAACTGTTGTCCGAGGGTTGAAGAACAGGTTTTTGGCACAACCCACAAACAGATTTTATTTTCTGGCCCCTTATAGCTGCTATGTAATGGTTCAATTACTGGAAAACTATTACTCTGTCACATCTTTCATGTAAGCAAAGATTATACTATACTATAACCCTAACCACCTTTTACCTGCTGTATAAGAAATTAAAATAAACTTTACTACATAGTAAAAAGGGTTTTTTATGAAACAGTAAAGTTTGATTCTTTTATGGTTTCATTTTGAACTCCTTTGATACAAGGAGTGAAAAACAAAACGAGCTCTTTGTCTCAGAAAAGGACAGAATTCTGGGAAGGTAATTAATTAGGTACTGGTCTTCCATGTAGAGAAATACAAATAATCTAAAAATAGAAAAAGGTAACACAAATATGTATCTCACTGAGAATCTCAAAGTCTTTGCATCACTCCACTGGACTCAGCAGGGATCAGAACTTGCTACCTTATGTATTTGGTGATCCTCATGAAAATTTTTTTCCTAGATTTACTACTTTAAAAAAAAGTAGTATTAGACAAAGTTCTAAATTGTTGACCTAGATAATATAACAGATATCTGTCCCTAGGATAAGGAAAATTTACTGTCTAATCTAAACAGCTCACCTGATTCTGTTTCATCTCCGTAAGACTTAAGTTCAGTGACCTAGATGCTAGACCTAGCATCTAACACTGCTAGATCATTCAAAATGCACTCAATCGAAGTCTGGACATCCAAAGCTTCACATAGCTAAATAGCAAGAATTCAAAAAATACTTGGGCATCCAGCTTTCATTTAGGTCAAAGATGGTTAATGATTAGATGCTTGGTACATTCCCATTTCTGCATCTGTATAAAATAGTCAGCCCTTTAACAGTCATGCCTTTAACAATCTGGCCAATAGCATAATTTAACCCTAAACACGTAAACAGTCCTGCTCAAATTATCCTGAAATGAAACCTCTGGACCATATGTTTCAAACCTTAGGTCCAGATTTCACATGTGAAACCTTTTATGACAAACATTTCTTCTGACCAAGAAATACAAACATATGCACGCACAGCATAGCACAAAGTCTAAGCCTCCTGGAAAGCCCTCACAGAAAATGTAGTGCTTAGAGAGGACACTAGACTTACTGCACACCTTCACAACCCCTCCCAGGGTCACAGTCAATGGACATGCATGGTGGAGTAGATATGAACAAGCCTAGCAGATGTGTCTTTGACTTCAAGAATTCAAGACTGACACATACAGTCTTGAAACCCCACTTCAATTGCATTTCTGTGTAGATGCAAATGTCCACAGAAACAAAGAGACAGTCACAAAAGGCGAACTTAATGCCAAGATTCTCAAAGGAACTAGTAATTTGGGCTTTCTATATTTTTGGTTGCTTCCTATTTCCAGAAGAACAGCAGTAACTAGAGTAGTCAAGGACTGATTTTTAGACTTCTCCACTAATCCAGGAATAATCCAGGACAGCACCAGGAAGTTGTAGTTCTAACTCTCCTGTCAGTCTGATGCATTCCTTTAGCAACACATTCCCATTTAAGAGATAAATTGGAATCCCATAAGTAGATATTGCTAATTACATTTTAGGAGTGTAACTTTATATCCCTTCTTAAATCCAAACATAAACAGTTTTCATAAGATCATCAGATCTTTGAGGTACAAACGCAATGTGTGTCACCTTCAGACATGTTATAATTTATGACCAAATCTGCTCTGCTAATACATCAGTGTTACACCACTTGCACTTTCATCACTGTTCCGAAGCAACTTGTAAATCATGCCCATGTTTCTCACACCATTCTCTGTTCTCGAAACCTGAATTAAATGTGGAGAATAGCAACTTCACTCATGCATTCTTAAAAGCCCAGTACAATCATAACTCAAATGCTTCCTAGCAATTTTTCTATTAAAGTCAAACCGACAAACTTTTGACTCATCAAACCAATTTTCTGATACAGTACTCTCAACCATTTCCTGTGGGGGACCAAGCCTTGGGATCCACCAGCAGCAAATGAGGATGCTGCCTGAAAACGTATCAGTTAATGGATATTTAATCAAATGGAAGCACTTCTCACTGGCATGTAGGGTTTTCCTTTCAAATCTAAAAGGCTGATTTGTATCCTCTTCAACCTTCTGCTGGTATGCCATCCCTCAGTGGGGCTTTCTGGAGCAGAGAGAATGTGTGGCTGCTGCAGCTGGCTTGAGAAAGGCAGACCTTTGAGGAGATTATCCCTCGAGCTGTGTGCCTTGCTCTAGTCACCACCGCCTGGGGCCTGACACTAAAAAATGAGCACAACTCACTGGAGTTTTTTCCTCATAGCCGGTGCGGTTTGGATCATGCCTTTCTGCAGCTAGACAAACAATGACAATTGTTAATTAAGCATTGCCTCAGCATACCATTGCCCCAAGTAATCTTGCAAATATCAGTCTTCAATATAATGGCAATTACTCTTTCAGGCAGCAGCTGCCCTTGTGTTGCAGGGTCTATTGCTTAAGAAATAACAGTAAAGATGTATGAAAAGAAACTAGAAGATAGAGGAGCTGGACATTCACGGTAGCTTTTCGAAAGTTTGTACCAATGCTTGCCTTGTAAAATTTAAGCACATGTTACGTGTACAAAGACTGCATACAAAAAACATTGTTCACAAGCCAATTCATTATGTCAGATGAGAAGAGATGCATGTGCACATTTTGTGTGTTTTTTTTCATTAGGCATCAGCTTTTGAAAATAGGACATCTGCTGAGCAAGCTGCTCTTGACATGAATGAGGATTATATATCTACTAATATATCAATTTACCACCACATTAAAATGCACAACATTGCTGATCTCTAAAGAGGACTTCATGGTCAGATGAATGGGATCCTGACTTTCTAAATACAATTATCCTACTTACTTTTCCCCTCTGGGACTTAGTTGTCCATGTCATTTCACAGGACAGGCAAAAATTGTATAGAACTTTAAAGAGTCAATTATAGGACTCGGTGAAGAGACTCCAGTCTAAGTTTATTGGTTCTGGAAATAAAGAATTGAACTACAAAGTGATTTTTTTCTGCTGAGGAAGGCTCTAACAAAGACAGTTAGCAACAATTACTTTCAAGCATAAGAAAGTTAAATAGTTTCAGGAGGAAGAGAAGAAAAAATCTCCCAAAGTTACTGAAATAACAATCAACTCTCTTAATTATGTATCTAAGACAACAGAATTTAGATTAAATGAGGCAGTAATTGTATGTTCATTCAATACCAATTGATTGTAAAAATGTTGAGCTGTAGAAGTCAGTGAAAGGTGCATTCTTCTAGGTGAATTGTTAATGCTTGGACTGTTCTCTGGCTTGTCCAGGTCTTGAATTGGGAAGGAAGGGTCTGCAGGGAGTAAATGACCCAATGCTGGTGGGTAACTCCTCTTACCATCATCGCCATCATTATTAATTACAGCTGGTGTCAAAGAAAAAGGGAAGTTTCTAACTCCTCACTCTTCTGTGTCACTCTTCTTGTTAGGCTTCTGTTGGATCATGGTGGTAATATACTGGATGGGCTATCATACAAGCTGCTCTCCAGGCTTTTGTTCCCCCAACTGTTCAGATTTATCACAGCAGATCAGAGTTTGATAAAATCAATCTCTGGAGCTAACAGATGGTTATAATTCATATCCGATTTTTCTGCAGCAGTGCACCTCACTTCTCTCTTGAGATATGCTCTTCCACAAATGACCTTGCTCCCAGGCAAGGCAGGGCTTCTGACTACCTATCTGCGGTTGGAGAAAAGATCTATGGTTTGAAGAAAAGATGTTGAGAAGATCCTCCAAAGCCCTGGGAACTGCTGCTGCAAGCTGGCTTTGCTTACTGCCATATCAGGACAGGTCTCTCAAACTGCTCCTGTCTCTTTTTTTATAGCCCCATTGCTGTACAGGGGACACAAAGTGCTGAGGGATTCCTGCAGTTGAGCTCTCATGCAGCTCTTAAATAAAGAAATAGTAAGTTAGCACAAGAGTAAGCACTGAAGAACAGATCAGATAACTTTCAGTAGCTCTTGTTTCAGTATTTCTTTTACCCCAGCCTTTAAAATGATAAACTCTCAGGTTTAAAAGGAACATTTGTTTATGAACTAAGAGCAAAATCTCCCCAGTCTGGCATGAATACACTTGGAAGAAAAATGCTACAAGAAGCCTCTTTCCTCTCTCCTTGCCCCAGGACTCTGCTGTAACAAGGGGGTAGAGTATGAACCCTATCTGTGGTTGGAGAAAAGATCTATGGTCTGAAGAGAAGATGTTGAGCAGATCCTCCAAAGCCCCTGGGAACTGGGGGTAGAGTATGATCTACTTGATAAAAAAATTCATTCAGAGGCACTTCAGTCTGCTCAGACACTTACTTTCATATCTTTGCTCATTTGAGAGTTTTAGCAGTCTTGAAATAGACTGCTATAGAGTGTAATTAAGTATAAAATAAAGTATGGACAGCTGAACACATCTTTGTATTTAGTACCAGGGCATCTATCTTCTAAACATACTATTTTTACAGTGTATTAAGAAAGGTTAAAGAAATATTTGTATACCTTTGATTTTAACAAGAGGAAGAAGAAACGAGCTTGGGTTATAATAGAATTACAGTACAACTATTACTCCCTAATTAATTCTGCCTGTGAGTAAATCAAAGCTCTAATTATAGACACAAAATCTGCTCAATATTGTGGAATATTTATGCAAAACATTATTCCTAGCACTTATCATCTAAAATATAATGTCTCACTAGAGCTGAAGCAGCGATTTTAAAAAGAATGTCATCATTTTTTTGCCACTTCTTTATAGCTCAATACATGGAAAGTGCCTGATAAGAGTACAATTTCATTTTTTTAAAGTACTCTGTAAAACCCCACTGACAACTGGTTCAATTCTTCCTTTAAGAAACATCTGCCTTCATTTGGAGAAAAAAATCTAAAAATTCTTAAAATGGCATTTCTCTTATTACTATGAAACAATGTCCTTTAACTCTACAGCAGTTATCACACCGTGAAAACAACTTCTCTGCATGTTTTACCATGTACTAGCACAGTGCAGCCTGCCATTCATATTGCCATTACATCATTAAATAATAACTCTTTCCAAGCCCCTGTCCTGAAAGTTACTCCAGCTAAGAAAACCTAAATCTACTGAGCTGAATTTACTGAGTTGAAGGTACTCAGATATTTTGTGGAAGAAAGACAATTTGTTTACCAATTACATAGCTAGAGATGATATATAAGAAAGTATTCAGAATACAGATGGTTTCACTATGGAATGTACTGCTGTTATTCTGAAAGCACTAAGTGATTCCTTCTGAAGAACAATTACATCTTAATGTCAATAAAATGTAAAATGATATCATCGTCATATGTCAGTGATGCCATTCATTTTAAAAGCCTTTGGGTGATGACTCAGTGGTTCTTTGCATGATCAATAACAGTCATCCTAGTATAATTAGCCTCTAGGTCTCTAAACAGTGCATATTTTGAAGGTATTTTATCTATCACTTGAAAATGAAAGAAAAAATTGAAATAGCATCTTAAATGTCACTGGATCTACTTAACGAGCTGTGTAGGTTGCTTTAGTTCCTTTATGTATTTATTTGGAACTGTGACAATTTGTAGTAAGAAAGGAAAAGCTAGTAAACTTCACAATCATCAGCCAGACTATTTTTATTCCATGGAGGTTCAGCACCAGCAAAATATTACACAAGCTACTTTGCCAATTACTTTTACTTAAAATTTGTGGCAAGCATCTGATCAAACATCATAATAAACCTACAACAGAGTCAGAGTGCACTATGAAAAAGGTATTCGAAAGATGGAGTGAATCCACTTTTACACAGGATAATGAATATTTCCACTAGATCTGCATCTTCCTCTGAGGGTAATGACCATTTTCACTAGATCTGCATCTTGCTCTAAAAGAAGGGCAAATGCATGAAGTCTCAGCTAACCTTTAAGGCAATTAAAAGAAGATACACCATGGAACACAATGACTTTAGGAGGATTTCTACTCAAAATAACTGCTACTTATCTTGGAATATTTTAGATTCTTATAATTTGGCTTCAGCTTTAAAATTCAGGGTTCCAAACTAAGTATAATAATGATCACTTTACTTTTGTCCTTTGAAGTTTCTTCACCTACTCTTGCTTGATACTCAGATCTACCATTCATTTTGCACAAACACCTAGAAAACACAGCTTATTAGTCCTTCTGATATTATTAAGGCTGACAAAGTAACTCTCATGGTTCAAAGTGGAAGTGAATGTTGTAAAAATTACTCTTTCCTCAAGAATGTGAAAAGGGAAACCACAACAGAAATTAAGCATATTCATCAGCTGGAACACATGAAAAGAAAACAGTTACTTACAGCACAGGACTGCATTTTTCTGTTTCAGTCAAATTTACAGGGCCAGTTTTACTCTAAAAACACTGGGAAATAAAAGTACTACAGTACAACCAGCACATTAGGAAACTCAGTAATTACAACTTCAGAGATCAGAGGGGAAGAGGAAGAGAAATCTTCATTTCCCTAGCTTGAAATATGACCCTGAATAATCTTTGATGACCTTTAAAAACAGACAGATTTTTCCTTTTTTTCTTTCTTTTTTCCTATATATGGGAGGAGAGAAATAAATATAATAAATTATATACCTACACACATATAAATGTGTATATATACATATATACATATACATGTGCGCATGCACACATACACACAGAATATACAGCCCCTGGCAGATGAGGGACAACTTCTTTAGGCTGATATGCACAACACCAAGCGTGTACGCTTTGGCCAAAGGAATGAAGCAATGTAACTGCATAACGGTGAGAAAATTAGCTTTGTATACGGTCGGCATTCTCAGATGCCAGAGGCTAAAGATACTCTAGAGAAAGGGGGAAGAGTGAAATAAAGCAGTTTCAGCTGCTTCACCCTCTGTAGTGGAGTCATATTGGAAGCAACCTGGATTCAAAGACGAATCTTTCTGTTTTGCAGTGCCATCCTCTTGTATACCCAAGAAAACAAAAAGTGTGTGCCATTAAATTTTGTAGTAACTCTGTCAGTGAAAAAGCTGGTTGGCATTTGAGGCATTAAGCTTACTGTAGGCACTGTACTAACTGCAAATCAAAAGCCTTTTTTTCAGACCACCCTGTGTTCCTTTCATTACAATGCAAAGAATTAGATTCACAAAAGGAAGAATGGATTGAATCCCTTTAGGAATATTTAAAGAATACTGGGCTACCTAGCTGGAGTATGTAAAATATTAACTGTTTTTGACAACTTCAGGGTGCTACTTTAAGCCCAACTAGAGATACAAGCGGAAACTGATGATGCGCCATCTCTGTAAGTCATGTATTTATTTATGTAGTCCATATATTTAGTTCTCCTAACACGGTTAAATCAAGAATGCTAATGAACGCAGGGAATCTCTTGAGTTAGTCAATCTTCTTAATACATTTTCAGAGTTTCATTTTTTTCCAGTGCTAGAATTTCTGTTTATAGTGTAAAAGCTATTATGACAATAATGAGAAAACAAATATATTTTTCCATCTTTAAATACACAAATAATCTTAATAACATACAAAGTGGTGATGAGTGATGTTTATCTTCCGGTACGAATTTGCTAATGTCATGCACAAGAAAATGATATTACCATAAGTTAGCAATTGAAACCCTTGTTCTCCAATGTGAAGCTGGAGTATTGCGACTCTTCTAGAAAGAGGATTCTAATTACTTTTCCTGACTTCTTCATTATCTGCTGAAAATATTGATGCTTCCAAAGAAAAGAATGAAGAGATGGATCTAAGAAATAGGGATGGAAACAAAGGTTTAAAGGCAAGTATTTGGAAACTGATAGGGGAGGTTTAATCAAAATGCTGCTATGTCAGACATAGTTAAGAAATAATAGAATTGGCACCTGGACAACTTTTGGAACTTCATTTGAGGCTTTCTTGTTTCTGTAAACAGCACAGCATGGGGATGAAAATTCAGTGGTGCTTCTTTCACAAGCTCATTTTCTATTCTTATAACAATGCACCTTAATTCCAGTTTGATGAGTATTCCTGCCAGCAACACATTTTCATTTTCCTAAACCTCTGCCTGGGGATTTCTCAGAGCTGAGTGTGCTGTTTTAGGGCCAATTTCTTGCAGTCTTTTCTACCTATTCTCATCCATGCAGCCTCGCCAAGTTGCACAGCATATACCACGGTTCTATCCTGACTGGGTCTAAATTAATTCCTTCTATTTAAGTTTTGCTGCTACAGCCTCAAGTTTTAGTAACCATCTCCCCAAAGTACTTCATTATGTCATCCATACTACTAAGGGGACAAAATCAGTTTTACTTGCTGGTAAATGCTGATTAAAGGTTCTGAGGGCTGAAAAGTTAGAAAGGTTATGGGTTCATGGGCAAGAATAATTCTGAAAGTTACAATGTTCTTTAAGAAAAAAAAAAAAATTAAGGAAGTAAATGAAGCACTCTTCAGGAGATGCTTCATAGCACAATCTTTTCATACACGCCAAGTTCTTCATCCTTCTGTACCATAGCATTATGTCTATTTTTCAGACCTCTCTTCTCCTCCACGCTCTAACTTCTTGCTACTCTTCTTTTTCTACACTTAATATTTTGATATTTTTGTTCTCAGAGTCTTCTTCCCAACCCCTATTAACCTCCCCTTTTTACCTCCGAATCTGTCAAGAATTACTTTCCTATTTTTCCTTGCAATGTATGTTTTCGCTGTACTAATTCTCATTCCTGTAACTTCCCTACATTAGCAATCCTTCTGCCAAGAGCTACTGAAAATATTCATCAGAGTGACAATTAGGACATTTCTCCAGCTCCTGTCTCAGGAGACAAGAAAGGTTTGTTCAGTCCCACAACTTTGGCTTTCAAGTCCGCCAAAGATCTAACAGAAACAGTAACATAATATATCCTCCCCAAAAGAGTCATTATGAAAGGCCCATCCTCCAACTGCCCACGCTTTAAGAACGTACAGGTATTGCTATTTAGGTAATCGCTCCATCACCCTAAAAACAGAGAGACACCACTACTGCTTAAAAGAGTCCATTCCATGAGACAGGCTGTCTGATCAGTGAGACGAAGGGGGTGAAAAGATTACCAGCATCACTTCACTGAGTGGTTAAAGGCAGAGGTGAAGCAGTATTTCCCAGACTTGCACATGCTCTTAAGGTTAGTCTGTGTGGCAAACAGAAATTGCAATGACAGCATGTGTAGGAGTAACCACTGCTAGCTGTAATCCATTTAATACAAGTATTTAGAGCAATAAAAACATGGTGCAAGGACTTCAGAATGGGTTAGCAATTGGAGCACATAGCTACAACAGCCAGCCAGCAGAACCTGGTAGCTAGCCCAATGCCTCCTGTGTCTTCCTTGCTATCAACAACCTCTACCAGCCAAAATAAACATGTTGCCGGTGTAACACCCCAAGGTCAACCACTTAAGTATTTTGTTATGTGGGTAGACCCTTTAACTTGCAAAGGCTGGAAAACTGTAAAAATGTAGCAAATAAAGGATTGTCTAGCCAATTCTTTTAGGACCAGCTGTTTTCCTCAAGGAAGAAAAGGAACAAACTGCTAGGTGTCCTCAGAAGATTAAGCTGACATGGCAGCTATCATTAGAAGTGGCATCCACAGTAGAAGGAAGTGAGGATATAGGGGAGTGAGTCCTGGGCAGTAGTGGCTTCATGGTAGGATCACAGACAAGGGGCCCTGTAGCTAAGAAACATGCTCAGAGGTGGAAGAGGATCAGGCACAGTATGCATATTCAGGGAGAAAGAGGAGGAAGCAATCCTCCAAAAAGGGGCAGGAGTAAAGAGAGGTGTAAACAGGTGAAAGTGGAGGATGAAATGACACCCCTCCAAAAGACAGGAGTAGCCCTCTTCTGCAATGTATTCTGATCCTTCCCGTGACATGACACGATAAAACCCAGCTTTCTTCACCTAGGAGTTCCTCCAGCATCACTGACTCTGCAGAAAGCACAAGGGCAGAACAAGTAACATCCAGGACAGCAAAGAAACTCATTACACATTTGCATTAACATCCAACTAATTTTGTTCCATGAACAAGAAATACAAGAAACTCAAATAAGGCACTAGTTTTACTTCCCAAATGTGACAGAAATTCATTCCCTCACATACTACATGCAGCAAGTCTGATCTTGATTGGGACTAGCAGACAATCTCCCTACGAAAAGGCACTCTATTGTTCAAAGCTGCTATTGGTCTCCAACATTTTTCCCTGCAGCAGTATGACTTTCCAGAGTTCCCACTGAGAATAATATTCTTAAAAAAAACAAAAACAAAAAACATATATTACAGCTAAAGACCAATGGCTTTGTGTTCCTTGAGATGTGTTTTCAGAACCCTGATTTTGAACAGTAAGTTTCATTTTCCAGAGTTTAGCTACATAAAATACCATAAAATTGTATAACATTTCCCACCACTAATCCTTTTACCTAACTTTTAATAGGGTTTTAAATCTTTATTAAACTTTGATATTTAATACATTTGATATTCTGCTGGATACAAAATTTTTCCACTAATTATTTTACTGGCAACATCTGTGTTCAGTAAATTGGAATTCTCTAAATAGGGTTACATTGTATTAATAAGCCAAAATCTCTTGGTCCTGATGTTTAATTCATTGTTTTTTATTAGCGTATTTCCAGGAGAAGATTTAATTTGTACGTATTAAGCACACCAACTGCACAGCCTCACACTCAGGATGTGTTTCATTACGCATAATCCCTAGTAATGAATCTTTTCAAATTTCTCATACAAAACACTCCTCCCTCCTTTTCATTCCACCTCAGATGCTTGTTGAGAAACTCGGTCAAATTTACTAGGGAGGAAGCTAAAAATTCCCATTGTGGTATTAGGTATCAATCTTTGTTGTATATAATTTCCAGTCATCCCAAGTGCAGCCAGCAAGATTTTAGAAGGGGCTAAAAGAATACTTTGTCCCTCAGCTTCAGTATCTGCCAATTGCTGCAATATTTACTAACAGACATGAGACTGTGATGTGAAGTTCTGTGTCTCAGGGGACCAACTCTACCTTCATGCTATTAATTATCTCTCTATTTCCTACACATCATACAGCTGCAAAGGAGGTGCAATCTTAAGATAATAAGAAAATAAGCTTTTAGGAGAAATATAATTTCTCACTAAGGCACACATATTGGAATAAAGGAAATTAATCATCTATTTATTTATAGCACATGTTTAGCATTTCTATGAGTTTGTGTATTAAGTCTTGATTACAGGATTATCAGAGTCTGTTTTTAGCTAATCTGTTTTTAATGAATGTGTGCTTGCCAGCCTGGTGTCCCCATCTCCATCAATTTTTCTTCATTTGCAATACTTTAACTTTACTCTGTGCCAAACAAAGAAAAGCTCATAAAACCAAAGAAAAGTAGTAAAAGTATTCTGTAAGTCCTAATATATAGCACTAATTAAGGAAGGCATTTAAGCATGTGCCTGATTTTATGCCAAGGCTTAAGCACATGTGAAATTAGTCTTAAACATTATGTTGAATTGGACTCCATGTACCATTAACAGTTTGAATTGAATTGCAACAAAACAGTCATTTATTTTATAGAACTTTTGTCTCCAGTAAACCATAAATTTCTAAGTCAGGGATATCACTACAGCTAAAATGAAAAACAAAAAATGAAAAAATACATGGATTGCACTTTTGTAAGAGAGCAATTGATTCCTTTTACATGGATTCAGACCTAATGACCAATACTTAATTTACTCTATATCTACCGCTTATTAGAAACAACATGTTACACACAGAATCGCTGAGGTTGGAAGGGACCTCTGGAGATCATCTAGTCCAACCCTCCTGCTCAAGCAGGGTCAAAAATCAGACCATACAGTCAAGGCAAACAATCACGACAATAAAAAGCATGCTTGTGCCCATTGATGACACATCTTTCCTAACAAAACATTTTTTTGAGTTAGAATTCCTGAGGGCAACAGGAAGCTAAATTCTAAATAGGCTTGAAAAGCTTTTGGTGCAAATTCAACAGTGCAGTAAGCAAAAAGAGAAGAAGAAGAAATGTGTAATGATGTTCAGTAACCTTTTGCATATCTCTTATTCTAGAACCAGACCTGTGCCAGCCCAGCTCCCAAACAAAGACTATTTTAACTTACACCATGTAAGAACAAAGTCAAAGTAACACTGGGCAACCAAGGACTCTAGTCATGACTGCCTCTGTATAGGTCCCGAGCCCATGCCAAAACCGGTTGCAAACACAGCGAGCTGAAGCTCCTGGGGAAAGTCCACATGACTGCAAAATTTTCTGGTGGTTCTTTAAGCCAGTTTTAGGGAAACTTTGTAATAACAGAGTAGCACTTAACTCCTCCAATGTCTCAGAAAATTGAGTTCAGTGTCTTGACACATTTGTTCAAAACATCGTAGTTTTACAGGAGAGGGTAAAATGATCACTTATTACATCAGATAAAATTTCAAAATTCCTGACATAGTCTCTGTGGAAAACTTTCCTCTCTTCCACAAAGACAAAAACCCAGAAAATTCATATCCAGAAAACAAAAACTTATAGGGGTAGCATGTGGAAGCCATTCAAAAAGGAAAAAAGACTTTTAATCCTATATCTGCAAACATTTGAGATGATTTATTTTACATTCTCTGGTTATATTCAGGCTTCTGAGGCAGCCTGTTTTAATTAAAAGACTAATATGGAATGGATTGCAATTGTGTTTTTCCAGTTGAGAAGAAGAGGCTGTTTAAAGTGGAAGACAAATAGCTATTTTGAAAGCTTTTGCTCTGCGCTGGTATGATCTCTCACCTTTCAAAGCTAATTTTTTAATTAAAATTTTAAATGTTTCTTTATATTGCACCTTCAGACCAGCTGACTATGAATTTGGCAGATCTCTTATAACTTGTATGGAAGCATACCACAAGATCCTGTAGAAAATTACTGGTGTCTGGAGGCCCTCCTTAAAAGGCTCTGAATCAAAAAGACTAAAACTCAGCACTCAAGGTTGCTGTTCTGATGACTGTTCAAGCCTGACCATAAGAGTAAATCTGCTTTGATTCCAAATACTGTTTGGGTTTTTTTTTTAAAACTCTATGTCTCAAGTTCCAAGAAGACCCAGTCAGAACCAGAGCCAGCACCTGGACTTACTGTGCCACCAACCCCATCCTATTCCTGCCAGAAAGTGATCACTATGAGAAAATCATGTCTTCCATCTGTCACATCTATATGTCACATCACAGGTTTCTTTTCTCATTTCAATGATACAACAGAAAAGGAAACAGGGAAAAAAATTATTGATAAGCAAAAGATTATAATGAAAAGATGTATGTTTATGAAATTGAATTCCCAGAATATCTAACTCTTCCTGTAACTAATGAAACTATGGCAATCAAATCAGTCATTGTCAAAAGTCTAGCAACAATTTGAGATACAAATTCTTTTGATTGGGTTAAAATATTTAATGGAGTTTTGCTTTCACACATAAGAATAAAATTAGCAAGTGTACTTATTAATTCATAAAGAAAGCACTTAGTTTTAAGTTGCATATGGCTGTGCCAAAACATGGCAAATCTGATGACCTGACCTATGATTAAAATGATGAGCTACATTCATTTACACTCAATTTTTTTAATGATAAATCTCTTTATCCTTTTGTTACAAAGACAAGAGGTTAGCTCATGTACTCAGAAATAGAAGAGCATTATCTCATCCAGAAGATGAAGCAAAGATACAAGAGAAAGAAACCTTAGATTTAAATGCTGAGTTATATAAGTATTTATAGTGAACTGTGTCTGACAATTCATACTTGTGCAAATTTTCTATTATAGTGCAATCAGGCTTTCCCAGCTTCCCTATTCTCCTCAACAAAAACTAAAGAAAAATTGTTATTAAACTGACTACACCTATTAAGCAGGTCAGAAGATGATCTTATTTGCTCATACACAATTCTTGGGCATTCTCTTGACCAAATAAAGAGCCTCCAGATTAATATCTGCATAAATGACCTCAGTTTCACAAACCGCTCTTGCTACACTGCAAATGCTGCTGTTAAAATAAGGTGCAGGACAGTAAGGAGCTAACTGACAAAGCCTGGTGTAAAAGAAGGGGGAGAAGGGAATTATTCAAGGCACACTATGTCCAGTGTTGCTCTGTAGCCCTTCCATGGCAAACACCCAGGGAGGGAAGCCTCTCGTGTGCGCTCCTTTGTGGATAGAAAATCCCTGCTGAAGAATGCTGCGTAAATGGGGCCTCTGCCTTGAGTGGCCCTCCCAGATATAGGAGTGTTCTCCTGTCCTGCTCTTCTCTCCTGCGATGGCGTCCCTGCACAGGACTCAAGACAAATTGGAATAAATCTCATGAAACAAGTTTTACTAGGGTGTAAATACCTAAGTCTATTAAACAAACCAACCCATCAAACAATTTAGCATCAGAACCTCTAATTAAAGCAAAGAAATTAATTCTGCTAAGACAGATAGCCACTGCCATTTACTCACTGTAACACCTTGTGTTCATCCTGCACATGGCATAAGCACACACATACTCGCATGTAACCCATGAAGCCCATTTTCTTTGTTTACAGTGCCTGTTCCTCTTTCTTCCTAGCAGGATAAACAACAGTGAGTGTGGATGACAGCTATGAATCAAATCTCTAAGGCCTCAAATAACATTTAATTGCTTAAGTCATTCCCTCATCTCAATGTTAACTGCTGCCTGTGACGACAAACTTAATTGACTTTGGGCTTCTTCTCCCATTTATTTTTTTAAATAAAAGTGAATTCAATGTATGCAAAAATTACTTGCTCATTTAGCCTCTCTTGGGAAAGACAACCATGGCCTTTAAAAACAGATTTAATTCCTCATCTAGCTCAGTAAGAAAGGCCATCTCAGATGGAAGTGGAGTCTCACCAAAAAAGCTGGAAGAAGCAAAAGAAAACAAAGGAAAAAAAAGGGAAAGGAGTGGAAAGCGGAGACACTTCAGGATGAGAAACACAGCAGCAAAGCCCTCGTAAGGACAGTTGCCTGCTTTTTAATACTTGAGATTGGTAAGTGGAAACCACCAAAGTAGCAAAATGCCACAGCTTCAGGTAAGGAAGAGTGGGGGAACGGACAAGAAAAAGGCAAAGTCAAAGAGGGAACAACCAGTCTATGAACAGGGTTAAGGTAAAGGCCAGAAAAGGAATATATTCTATATGGAAATTATTTTTTCCTGAAGAAAAATTTTCTCAAAAATTCTCGCTTTTGGTGACATAAATCAGAATCTGAAAACTGCATTAAAAGTAGCTTTCAGTACTCTTGTCTTCACTGAAAACTTCTGTATTGTTCAAATCTATTTTCTGCTGAAAACAATTTTTAGAAAATAAATCATGAACTTCCTTTACTGCTAACACACAGTGAAATTCAAAGGACTACTGCCTGTAACGTGATGCACAGGCCTTGTTCCAGCAGTTTGCACAGGAATTAAATATCACTGAAAGATCCTAACATCACTGGATATGCTAACAAGCTACATCAATGCCAGAGGGAGTTTTGCCTATGTGAGATGACAGAATCTGGACCTGCAATGATTGAGATGTAGTGCAGTACAATTTCATAAGCACTGCAGCGAGTGGAAGCTTCCATGCTCTCCTGTGCAAACACTTCTCAACTCGGGCTTAGAATGGAGCATAATCGTTCAACCAGCCCATCCTTTTTCCCTGCAGAAAAATCCAGTAAAGGTATCCATTCATTTTCAGTTGTGGTGCCTTTTTGTTATGTCACTAAGTGATTATTTCCAACAGCTTGACATTAGCCACATTTTTCAGATTGGCCCTCAGAACAACTAAAAATATCCATAATTTTTGATGACTGGTAAATCCAGCGATAAAACCAACTCCAGTTAAAATCCAACTGAGATAAGTGAATTAACCAGTCTTTAACTCCTAGTGGACAGTATGCCACTCAGCCATAAGAAGGGTTCTTGCTGCTTGTTATTTAATGGGTGATGTATCTCTCTTAGTAGGGAAAAAAGAATATTGTATTCAGTTCTGTTATTCAGTAATTGAGACGCTTTTTGCAATCCTATTTCTTTCTGTTTCTAAACAGCTTATCCTCAGATGAGAATGGGAAATCTGTCACAAAGTTAGCATCTAGGTCAAATGTACGTGTATTTGTCATGGATCTGAATCTTTGCAAAAGAAATAAGTTCTATTATTTAGTGTTCCTTTTAATAACAATAATTGCATTTAAGCACTCAGAGTTGTGAATAAAACTATATAACCTAAAGTTGATGATTTAACATTTTTAGCCACTTACTGTTGATGCTTAAGAAACTATCAAGTCATGGGTTTATCCCACCTATTTAAGTTACTTCTTGTGTCATTCAATGTGGGAAAAGACCCAGTTATGTCTTAATGGTGAGAGAATCTTTAGAGAGACATTTTCTCCTCAACAACTTCTGCAATGAATTGTCAATATGGAAATTTCCGGTACCTTCAGTGCTTATAAGTTTTAGGATACAGTGATGCATATGGATCCAAGAGCAACATTAATGACTACTTACAGATTGTAATTTCATTTCATATTAATTTCAATACAAAATCTGTTTAATTTTCCTGAAGTTGCCATAAATTTTGCAATCTGCTATATTATGATTTCTACTGTAAAATTTGGGTCCAGCTTGCTGTGACATACATCAGGCCTTGATAATCATTAGTGATATTACAGTGATTTTAGTAGTATTTTAAGCTCTAAATCATAAACAGTGGCATATAACTATAATATGTCAAACACTTCCGCTGCATATCTAATATTTTTTAATAGCTCAAAGACTAACCTGGAGTTAGTAGGATCAATAGGGTTGCATTAGTGTAAGTGCAAGGAGAAAGCAGAACCACTGACTGATGGAGCTAGGAAGAAATTATAGTCAAGTTCCCCTGCAGTCAAGTAATTTCATAATGGTTCATTACAATCTTTGTTACGTGTTCCCTTGAAGCATCTATTCCTTGTCAGATATGGCACAGATGGATCACTGGAGTACTCTTAATTTTGTTTTTTTCCCCCCCTCAAGTAGTCTAGTTGTTCCACTGTGCCAGTACAATGAGGTAAGAACATGCCGAGTAATTTCAGTACTTCATATGAGGTCTTGCTGCAATTATAGGCCAGCTCAGAAACATGATCCTGCTGTTTGTTTCTGTGCCACGGTTGTGGCTTTCATAACTCCTGTTAACACCACTAGTTACCACAAGTTAACAGTAGATGTGTTTTAATGTCCAAAGAAGAATTAGTATAGGGTTTATTTTCACTCAAGTTAGTTTTGAAGGTAAGTATAACTGCCATAAAATTCACTTCATTTAAGGGATCAAAAGATTTTCATCCTCATCTAACCAACTGTCCAGTATATAAACTCTCGCAGGTTTAGTGCTGGCATAGACAGACAGTTCATTAACAGGAGCTACTGGAGCAGATCTTCACCAATCACATTGGTAAGCCACCCCTCATTAGTTTCATAATTACACTGTGCATGTCCCATATACCACATATCATGTTTTTGAGCTATTATTTTGAGCTTTCATTTTCTGAAAGGCTAATCACATTAAATCATAGAAGTCAGGAGTAGTACTCTCTTAAACAAATCGTAATTCATGTTGGACATTTAAACAAATTTTTTCTTCAAAATGACACAACCTGCAAGGTGCAGTATTGCTGATCTTCAGAAGTTGCTTGTTCTTCACAGATTAGATTTTAATTACACTTGTGACAAATAGGTTGGTAAATGAAATGACTATCTTTTGGTTTGCATGCCTTATTCTAGGCACCATTATTCTTACCAGCCTTTGCAAGAAGCTGGAATTACTCTTTAAATCAAAATCACGTAGACTTTGTATGATCAATAGATAGACTGATAGTGTGTTTTACAGACAAAAGGTGTTTATGATGGAACTGTCAGGACTTTGTACCCCCTCCATTCCTTTAACAAGAAGCCACAGAATTTTGCATCAAAGTACTGTACTGCAAAATATGTGCTCATCTATTTTTCCCAGTGAAAAACACAAAGAAAACACATCAGACTATGTGGGCAGCACTTCTAATGAGATGCCCTCCATAGATCCAATAGACATCTAGTTCAAGGTAGAAAATGCCCAGCTACAGCAGTCAAAAGCCAGGGTGTTGCACACTTCCATACGAAATCACACAGAGAGACGTTCTTCCCAGCACCTGTTCTGGTTGACAGCTTTTTTCTCAGTTACTCAGAAATACTTATTTCTGTAGTGGTAATGCTTCAACTGTTGATTATATTAGCCATTCATACTATAAGTACAATTTTGATTACTTCTGCTTTTCTAGTTCTTACTATGAACATAGAAACAACACTGGCAACCATGCAAAAAGGCTGTCTTCATCTTCCCCTTTGAGTTTTGGTATGTAGGTAAGTTACTGCGTCTATAATAAGATACATGCAGAAATTAGTCCTACTAAGATTGTCACTACAGCCCACCCTGCAGTAACAGAAGAATTAAGCAAGTAATATGGAACCAGGGTTTGACATAGTTACTTCTGAATACATTTGAGGCTGTGAAATGCATAGTGAGTATATATTATAATACTGCAAAGTTTACATTAGCTTTTCTGACAGGTGATTGTGTCCGAGGAAAGCATCACCCCAAACAATTAGCTAAACCACAAAATGCATGTATTAATTAGTTGTACTGTACACTACTTCAAATTGCACACAATAGGAAAGGTGGTATTTAGAGACAGTCATGGATCTTTTTAGAATCCACTTTTTCTTGTTAACTTATTATCAAACTTTTGTACATTTAAATAACAACTCTTTTCAGTAGTGCATAAACCTCTTATACAAGTGTATTACTTGTGTGTCCTTCTGCACTCTTCCACATGCTCCTGAAGTTATCTGTAAGATACTCCCCTACATACCACAGTATTACTTTGACTGTCTGTCCATCATAACCTTTTTCTGCAATCTAAAGCAGAACTGTGCACCACTTCTTACAAAGTGTTTATGTGAATGGCATAATCAAGATGTTTGCTGAGGTATATTACAAAGACTCTTGTCTGTAAATGTTACTGTATCCCACACAAATCAGCAATAAAGGTTACTGTTTACACTTTCAGGTTGCTTTAATTTGAAGTGGTAGCATTCAATGGATACTGAGAGGAACAAATGTCCAAGGACTACTGTGAAAACCAGGGACTTCACAGTTTCATGGGACAAATTACTTATTCTGTGATTCAGTTCTTCATCCATAGAACAGGCATAAAACAGTTTTGTACCTGTAACAGTGTTGGACACAAAGTTTTTAAAAACTTGAGTAGGACTTTATGCCTATAAACTTATATTGCTATTCATCACAAAGGTGGACTCTTTCTGACTTTGCTTTAGAAAGTCCTAGACTGGAATTCTATGCAACACACACACGAGGCCACAGATGTGGCAAGGGTTTGATGTGACAAAGGGGCCTTCCATCCAGCTGAAAAGCTCTTAGTTCCCTGGCCCAGATGTGACAAAACCATTACATATAAACACAGTCACTACTTGAACTCCAGAGATGAGAATCTTAATTGCAAATGGCAGATATATTTCCTCTATCAAAGTAAAAATATCCCCTTTATCACCTTCTCCACTCGCTTCTCCCAAACTACAACTGTATCCAGTCTTATCTGAAGTGGCAAGTGATTCATGCATGTTAAAAAACCCTACCAGTAAAATATTTCAGTTAGCTTTTGTTTCCTTGACTTCCTGTCATAGTTTGTGCAAACTCATTCTCCCCAGATTTTCTCACAAAATTCAGAAGATTCAAAACTTAAAATGAATAAATTTTAAAATTCCTACATTTAACAGTTTTTCTTTTATTTTCCTTTAAAACTACACTGTGAAAATTCTTTGGCACTACCCTGCAATATTTAAGACTTTTCCCATTTAGAGGAATAATGAAAATGAATTATTGAATCCGTTACTACTCTGAAACTGTAAAATGTCATCAGCAGTTCTTATAAGATCACCAGCTGTTGAAAATGGCTTGACTTTCTACATCGCCCTTTAACATTTGTAGGTTATAACAGGAACTCTGTACCTTTACATCTACTTAAAACAGATCATAGTGAAAAGAAGACTAACACCAAAAATACCTCAGAGAAGTTTACACACCTGTGTGTGGGTGGGTGTGTGCACGCATGGGTGTGTGTGCATATATATAGATGTCAACAAGCACTCACCTGATCTAACAGTCACCCAGGGCTTCCAGTAAATACTTTTCTCTCTCTCTTAACAGTTGATAAAAATAAATTTAAAAAAGAGTTAATGTATATGTAAAAGTGAGACTGAATGTTTAACATTCATTTTTAACAAAGAATGTTATCAGGCAAAGGATAGGACAAAGGTTGGTATATAGTCATAATCTTGGTATGAAGGACAGCAGGATGAATGAAGGATACTGATGAAGGACACCAGAGGATGAACTGGTTACACGTAAGGGCTGCTTGCAGCCAATGGTCCCCAGGTTTATAGGCCATCTTTACCAAGCACTGTGCTTCCTCTACATTCACAGAGTAATTCTGTCTCTTAACTGGCATAGCTATGTTGTCTGTCTGTAGCTGAAGATCTGGTTCAGTTTAAGGCTTGAGACAATTATTGCCTTGTCTTCATCAATTTGTTTGTTTGCTTCCTGAAACTAACTGAAACTTTGACAATCTTACTATGAATTTCCTGCAAGAAGGGAACAGATCTTGTTGCTTAAATGGGTCTCATGAAAGCAAACAATATAAAGACACTAGCACTTCAGTGATGCTTTATCTATCAGTGAAAATCCTTCAAACATCTCACACAGGAGATGTAGAAAACAAAAGACCTTCACAAAGTGTCTTGAAAAAAAATTGTTTTGTTCAAATGCTATGTGTCTTGCTGTAAAAAATAACAACAATGTTGTATATGAGCTACTAGGTCATACACCACCTTGTAAACAAGGATAAGGAAACAGCATAATGCAAAGGGAATATGAGCTCATTTTTATTGCATCCTTTCATTAGTTGTAAATAACTAGAAGTATTCGCTTTAAGTATGCCTATTCCTGAAAGATGCTAAGCACAAAAATCCCTCTTACCTTTAATGGTACAGGAAGCTGTTCACACAAACAGTATCTTCCACATTAGGGGTCTCAGAGAACAGAGGAGATTTTGTTAATTATTGGAAATATTTTCTGATGTCAATTTGTGAATACCAAATGGGGCTCCACAAAAATGAAGATTAACTCTTTAATAGGATATTTGGGTCCCAAAGTTATTAGAACTAACAAAGATAATACTGCAGTCCAGAGCCGCTAGAGGCAAATGCTACATCTCAAAACAATACAGGTCAAGGAATACATAAACTACAACTAATAAGCCAGTATCACAACTCACCTATAGTAACAAAAACAGAACCACCTTTTCTAAAGTTGTGTCTACACATTTCTAAAAGCTTTATGCAAACATGCATATTGAGCTTTGCAGCAAGAAAGCACTCTACCTGCAATCCATCTCTGATCTGTGGCTACAAGTTAGAGAGATTATACAACTGGCTTTTAAATAATCAAATAAGTATGTTAGATTAAACTATCTACTGTTAGTGATAGTCATTGACGACTTCCAAGAGAAGAAATTAAATGAAATGTTTTGCACACATGAAGAATTCAACTGAAACAGCATTTATCAATGATTAGGGAAATCTGAATTTTCCTTTCTGAAAGTAAAAAATACGCATATATTGTTAATACAAGTAGTTTTCTCTTTGATTACTTTATCACCTTCTTTAAATAAATTATATTTTTATTAGAGAAGGCACATAATATGTTCCTCACACTTAAAAGTTACTCCATCAAAGCAATTTTATTTCCACTCCTTTCACATTTTACTGTCTTTTACACACAGCATTCTCATTTTGAATTATGGTAAATCTTGTTCTACATATATTTAGACCTACCCATTCTTGAATTAACCTGTGTTGCAGACCTGCTGGGAATCATTTTGTTTGAACATCTGGCCCAGCAACATATTTCCTACTGAAAATAAATCATCATTTACGAGTTGTGAGTACTAAAAGAGGGGCAATGAATATAAGATTGCATATATTTAATGTATTATGAAAAAAGATTATATAAAAGTTGTGTTTGAGAAGTTTATAGAATACACTGAAAGTGAGATGCTTATCTGGGTTTGTAGCAAGGTTGTTTATAGTTCCATAATTCAATTTGGCCTGCCTTTATTAAAAATTTGACTAATATTACAGTGCTGTCTGTATAAAATTAATATTTAACACTCGTATTTACAAAGAAAAAAAAAAAGGATGTGATCTGGTTAAGGAGCCTTTTGGTGATTTTATTCTACACACTAAAGCAAATCCTCAAACAGTGAAAGGGCAACTCAGTACCTGACCCTACACAATTTAAGAGGGGTTCAAATCTTATCTGGGTAACTCTGATCCCAAGGGAGCCTTCAGGCATCCTGGAATCAGTGAGGGACACTAACATTTTGTCCTCATATCCCTTCCTGAAGTGCTATTTCTATGGCGGAGACTGGAAATGGGTGCTGTGGAAAACCACTGCTCCAGTTCTATGCCACCTGAATGCTCACTGTACGCAGGAAGTGTCTAGAGGGAGGTACAAGTAATACACAGCAGTTCTTCCTTTCTGTGTAGGTATTAAATCAACCTTTCTATAGGAACCCTCTGGCTTTTATTTACAATATACATATCCAGCAACAGCAACTAATTAACTGGAGTCTCTCAGAGTCTCAAAGCAAACTTAAAGCAAGTAATATTTCCATGCTCAAATTAAAGGAAAATGCAGAGAGTTAATTTGAAAATCTTTTTTCTAAAACACCAGGAATCCTTTAATCAAATTATGAAAGTTCATGACAGAAAAGGCTCTTTAATCTTTGACATTTTATTGGTTGCAGAATGACACTTTGGCTTCCGTGCAGACATGACTGGAGTTGGAGATGACTGTGACTATGCGGCTATCTCAACAACCACTGAAAATCTCAGTTTTGTTTGTAAGCAAGGAAGCATAAATGCATAAACTGATACACATTCATATGACAAATGGAAACAACGATGAACAATAATATAAAGCTTTACCTAACATTGGCCTTAAAGCCAGACAAAAGGCAAGTAAATTGGAAGAAACTCCATGGCAGAAGATCTGGAAGTGCTTACACAACCCGGACATTCCTCTCCACTTCCTTGTGCCTCCAGACTGAAATGAAGCCTTTCTGTCACCCCAGCAGTGAGCTCGCTCTCAAGTGTTTTTACGCCTTACTCACTGCTATCACATCTGCACACACTGAACTTTTTCTTTCCAGATGGTAAGTTTCACTGAAAAATATAGATCAGGATTGACTGAATCTGTTCATAAACTCATGCAAAAAGTGTTGAAGGGTTTCACTGGTGGAAAAGGAATATGGATGACCTCATTGTTCTACTTCTACGAAACACACCCATAAAACTGATCAAAATCTTATACAACAGTCTGTATAGTTACATATATATAGTTACATATATATATCATAATATTGGTGGGGGGTTTCAAAGTCACAACTCCTTGAAGCCTGTAAATGCATGGAAAGACTAGTTTAATAAACAAAAAAACAACAAACAAAAAATATTTCTAGTTGTTGCAGTTACGGAGAAAAGCTTGAAAACATGATGTGAATTTAAGTCAAATAACCAAAACACAAAAGGCATGGAGAACCATCCTGAATTCAATATTTTGAAATAAAAATCTTCCGAGGACCAAGCCAAACACGATTTTCATGTGCCAGACTCGTACCTTTTTTATAACCGCATGCTCGCTGTAACTGCCTCAGAGGGTGTGGAATGAATGCTTAACAAGGGTATGCATCATGCACTATAGATCCATGTTACTGAATGCATAATAAAAGTCAATTAGAATATCAGTGAATGCACTCAGAGCTGACACATTTCAGCTCCTTGCTTCAGGAAATTGTTAGAATGCCAAGAGGGTTCCTACCATAAAGTTATAGCGAGAGAGCTGGGACACCCATTTTGAATATCACACGACATAATCAACTTTTGATTGATGAAATACAGGCAGTAATAGGAACATAGGTACTGAATACATCACAGCTGCATATAGTTTCCATAGACTATTTAAGATGTGATTTCAGAATTTAAGGCCACATTAGTGCTTTACCCCATCTCCATCCTTTTTGAGCTCCTGACACAGCAACCTGTCCCTGCTCTCCTTGCATCAGCACAAGGCACGTGCACACATGCAAGGAGTTGGATCAGCTTATCTCATTATTATGACCAGGTTAATTTTCAGCTAGAGCTCTGAGCTGATCCAAATCACCACAGAGTCGCACAAGATTGCTGATGCTGCCACAGAGAAGGTAGAGGGAACATACTGGAGTGGAACAATACAGGGGAGGCAAGGATCACCCACTTCAATAGAAGCTCAGATTGAAATCTGTTTAAACTAATCATGGAAAAACACTCTTTGGGTCCTCTCTAATGTTAGAAGGATCCTACCTGCTAACCAGAAAATTTATATTGTACCCATTTTGAGTTTTTTATGGAACATAGCTTTTTAAGCCAAATTCAGAAGTGACTTTGAATTAGCCTGAAGCAATATAATTTGTAACTTCTCCCATCCACTTCAACACCTGCATTTCATTATGGGCACAGTCAGACATAATATTGTCACTGCAGCTGACCCACGTTAAGAGATTACTGTGTCCATCTCTCTTACAGTGTCTCATTGCTCTTCTTACCCACTTCACCCTTCCAGAAGGGTGACCTTGAGAAGTCTGCATCCAAAACTGAAATTTTAACCTGGCTCTAGAACCTTAAAAATAAGTGTTTAAGCTAGTCCTATTTATTTTTTTTGGTAAGAACTGGTTTAGAGAGCAGATATAGACTAAAGGAGGATCTAGGAGTGTGGAAAATTTGAATCTGCATCAACTACATCATTTTTAATCCCGACCAAGGCCCTAGCTTTCAAATGACTCTTTTAGACTAAGAACTTTCCTAAACCAGGCTTACAGGCATGCATCTAGCACTATTACTTTATTTGGCCTCTTAAAGTTATGTGTGTAATCAAAGCTTATCATCTAGGCTTTCTATAGTCTCCATAGTCATCTAGGCTCTCTACAGTTAATATAAAAGGAAGGAAACTTCTAGAGGCTATTCATACCATATATCTTAGACTCCTATTGCTAACTTGCTTTTAGAGATGCATGCCTCAATTGACTAAAGAGGGAGTCTACAGGACTAGCTTAGAATAATAACCTAACTAAACAAAAGTGAGATAAATTCCATTCTTCATGTCTAAACTGATTCATTACATTCCAAACATCCAAATACTGAATAGAAACCAATAAAGCAGTTCAAAGGAGAATGGAAATAAAATATACTACATGAGAGACATTTTTGGGTGCAAGCTGCAAGTTCAGACTATGCTGAATGTGATGGTTTGGGCAAGCCCTATTCACCTTTTCTCAAGTAAGTCCTTTGTCTTTAGACAAACCAATAATGCTTTAAAGGTGCTGAATGATTCCATTCTGTGAAATATAATTTTAGTTAATTAGAAGGTTGTATTTGTCTTCAAGAAGCAATATAATTCATGATGAAAGATGAGATTAATGCTTTGCAAGTGAGAAAGCCTTTGGGCAAAAGCAGAAGGGGTTTTGGAATAGACACACTTTCCAATCAACCTGATTGGTTAAACATTCCTAAAAGATTCATATTTGAACTGCAGGAGTGCAAAGCTGCTTAAGAAGGCATAGAGCTTTTATTATTTTCCTTTCTCTAACTTACAAACAATAGAACAGGTAAACACATGGGATTCTACATCAGAGAATGAGTTACAACTCTCAGAATACCACCCAAACTGTAAAGTACCCACACGTTCCACAAATAATCTAACAGAGATAGGCAAGCTTTTAGAGAGTTTGAATACTGTACAAGCAGGAGATCTGAAAACACATATAGTTATTACTACAATGAAAAGCCTGTATTAGTAAATATCAAGGGCTCCATAACTACTTCTTCCTCTATGCATAAACTGTACATTCAGGTAAGTGAATAAACAAGTGTATTTTCCTTGTAAATGCATTCAGCTGAAAAAGCCTCCAAACTTTTGCTATATGGAAAAGAAACATATTCTCAAGCTGTTCAGTGCAAACCTCAAAGTGACAGGAATTAGTAAGTGCCAGCTCACTAAGAATTGACCAGTCCACTTAGCACTTTGAAAAATGCCAGTGACAAACATTGGAATATAATTCCTGGAGGCAGGATGAAGCTGGGCAGCAAAAGGAACGTGCATTTCTCCAGAGGTAAGCATTATTGCTACTGTGACACGACAAGAAAAGAGCATAAAAAGTCTGATTCCCAGTTGCACTAAGGGGCCTTCTCGGCTGGTGCAGGACTGACAAAAGTGCTCTGAAGAGCTCAATTCCCCACTCTAGGCACAGAGAATGACTTGAAGACACATTAAGGATATGGTACTCTGTACTGTGCTCATTTTTTGTTTCTGATAGACCACAAAAGGCCCTAAAGAACATGTAAGTTTGATCAGATTTGCTACTAGCAACACAGCCCCCTGGATGGCGCCATAAGATGTTGGGGTCAAATGCTAACCTGGTGCAAATCGTCACTGTTCCATTCATTGCTAATTAGACATGGAAGAGCACTTTATACTAGATGAACATTTCCCTCAGGAAGTGTAAACGTAATTTATGCCATGTCTTTACAATGACTTCTGCTGGCCTAGTGCTGTCCATCAGGGAACTGAGGAGACATGATCCTGGACTCACCAGAGAAGCTTCTAGTGTAAATGTAATTACATAGCAAACTGGAATTTCAAACAGAATGGTTTGCTTCTCTTCTAGGACATCATTTTATTGTAATGATGCATGGCACAGACTTCACTGCATTCATAGTGGGACCACCTTGCCGGGAGTATATGAAGGTCCCTAGATTGCTAAAACTATGCTAAGGTAGATACTGCCTTGAAGCTTCCTCTCTTTCTCTTCTATCCATTTCCTAAGGAAAGAAAGTAGCTGAGAATAGGACTCAATGACTTACAAGGTTCTGTGTGAATGCACTTATTGGTTGCCATGCTGTGCTCCTCATCCATCTCCTATTCCTTTCGGGGACAAATATCCTGTTACCAGGCTATACCATAGTTCACCCATCCCTAAAGAGCACAGTAATGCAGACAGCACTAGCATACCTATAGATGTGTGCATATGTAGATTGTTTGCTCTAAAAGAGGCAGATCCTCAACTAGTGTTTACTGGCATTTCTCCTTTGATATCAGTGGAGCTACACTGAATTGTGTCAGTTAAGGAACCTAAGCCAAGACCTTGCTGGCTCTACACCAAAGAACTATCTGGCACTTTCAAACTTTTTATTTTTGACCATTCTTTTTTTTCCCACTTTGGGACAAATTATGAGCCGGCAGATTCCAGGCAATAACTGAATAGGAAACAGTAGCAGACCTTACATTTATTTCAAGTTATTACTGTTGTTCAGATCTTACCTTTTTCTCAATACAGTTATATTCCTGCAGAGCCTCTAAGTTTCCCCCCTGTAGAAGAACACCACATTTTGAAAGGCCATGCTCTAGAGAAAGTCACTGGCTTCTTAGAGATCTGGTAACTCTCACTATTTCATGCAAAAGCTTATCATTTACTATGCAGAGTGTCCACATCTTTTCAGAACTAAAGTAACATGATCAAAAAAGAGTTATAAAAGGCCAGACAAGCAATGAGATTCTTCCATTCTGAATTCTTCACATTCTTTCAGTCAGTCACTGCTGGATAAAACTTAAGACCATGTGCACTGTGAGAGGGTCTTGGTTCCATCTAGATTAGTAGTAATATGACAAAGTTAAATTAAGAACTACAGGAAATGTCATCAGAACTCCCTGTATTGTTAGCACTGAAAATCTTGTGTATATGAAATACTTCTATAGGAAAAACTCTATAGTGAAAGGTTGCTAGCAGGTAAAACTGAAAATAAGAAAGTTACAGATCAGCAGCAAGTACTTGAGAAAAGACTTATTTATGCACTTACTGGAATAAGTGAAGTTTAAATTTAATGTTCAATGTCACTAGAACAGATTTTATTATTCATTCTCCTCCAGTTTTCTTAGCTTTCTCTTCTCATCATATAATAGTGATTCATTTGGACTATTTTTTATCTTAAGCCCAAAGAGTTCCAAAATGATATATGACACACAAGACTAGATCCAGCCAGCGGCTAAGAAATTATCATCTTTATAAACTTCATAAAGATGAAGTCTTTGCCAATATTTTTTTCTCAGTTACTATCTGGCTACAAGTATCAGACATTCTCAAGACTGCAGAGAAGACTGGTTCTAAGTCTGTGGCAAAAAAGTGCTTTGTTATTATTTGACATTAGAGTATCAGCAGTGTTACTATTTACATGATACTGAATTATAACCAAGTCATGTTTTGTTTCACGTCTTTGGAACATGTATTCTATTTTTAACATTATTATTATATTACTTTCCTTACTTTTACTGAATTGCATGTTGACAAAACAACCCACTTGACCATAACAAAATCATTTATGCCATGTGCAAAAAGCTCATAACCATATTTCTGCAAATGGGATAAGCATGAGTAAACTCTTAAAACTATTCAGTTAGATCATTAATGGTTGCCTGTGAATATATATTAGAAAAGTTAATCTAACTGATGCACTAACCTTGTGCATCAGAACATAATGGCAAAGAAATTTATAAGAAAATTGTTACAGGTATATTATTAAACATCAAATAAAAACATTAAGAGATGCTTCTCAAAACACATTCTAAGAACATATTACTTCACTCAAAAACAACTTCTAAGGTGCACAATTCACTGTGATATTCAACGTTTAAGAAAAATTAAACATGTGTCTTTAAAGTATATTGCAGATGTTCTTGGGGTTAGACATGCTCAAAGGTAACACATCATCAGGATAAATGCAGTAGTTCTAAGTGCTCAACAACAGCTAGGCAATGTAGCCAGAAGTAATATTTGTTAACATACGTTAACTATGTAGAAGGTGACACTTATGTAGAAATCTCTTACCTGTTTTGGCTGAATCGCTCTTGATAAGGTTTGTTCTGAGAAAGATGCAAGTCCTTACGTATAAATCAGAAGCAAAGGTGTGCTTGGCACATCCAGTTTTCAGCAAAGCTCAGGTGTGATATGTGTAAGTAATAAATTGGCTTCTCGAAGTAGCTCAGACCATATTAATTGGAAACAGTTAGAGTCACTGCTTGCAAGGTTGCTGATGCTGCTCCTTCTGCTTTGTGCCTTTGCAGAGAGCTAATGTATGAAAAAGCCAGAGAGCAAATCTCTCTCTCTCTCTTTACCTTTCTCTCTTTCTCTTTAATGGTGAGTTAGAGTTCAGCTTATTCTGCAGACGGTGGCAGAGGGCAGACTGACAGGCAAGAGTATTGTTTCCTCCCCTGCTGAGGCACACGAATGTGTTGTGAATAAAGACAAAGCCCTCTACCAGTGCACCACATCACTCTGTAGATAAGAGCTGCGAGGATGTGCTGTGCTGTTCTTCAGCTTGCAGACAAGCCTTAAACGCAGCCGGACAAACTCATCATGCTTTCCTCACTGAAGACTTGCTCCAATAACTTTTGTTGGGGACCACACCTCCTCTGTAAGGGCCACTTCCTCTCTGCAGCTGGCAAGGGTTCTGTTTCGCCTGCTGGACCTGGCTAGCTATACTGTTTTGTAATTTTTCTAAATCATAAGGAGCAATTTAGTTTTAGTTTCTCCTTCTGGTTAAAGGATAACCATATAAACTGCCAGTTTTCCATACAGTTAATTAACTCCCGTAAAATCCTCATTGTGACTTTAGTTTTAGGGCTTGTATTGAAGTTAGGCCTAACTTGACTGAAGAGTTTTGCATATGAATAACAGCACTCCCTGCCCACCCCTCCACCATGCTTCAAAATTAAAACTTTTTTCACCCTTATTAAAAATTACTAGGCAAAATTATTGACTAGTGGAGACTAGCAATGATACCAATGGAACAAGAGAGTGAAGCTGACTGTAAAGAGAAAGTAAAACTATCTACTCAGCAAACAGTAGATAAAATGAGTGATTTCAAAAGCCATACAGAATACATGGAAAGGTATACTTTTTCAAATTCACAGACAGTGGACTTACAGCAATTTTAAGTAGATAAGCATTGTTTTCCATGCTCCTGTCTGCGAATAATGACTACTAGCAGGTTAAACAGGTTTAAAGCAAAGTTATTTAAAAATAACAGAAATCTTTAATTTTGTATTTTTCAGATTTGCATATAAATACATAAACCTGGTTACATGTACACATATGTATGAGTTCTTAATGTGAAACCCTATTACCCTCCTTCCTCTATAGCAGACAGCAAACCCTTCAAGGAAAAACAATGACCTTTTTTCCCTTAACATGGTCTGAACTACTTGGAAAGAACCTCAGTCCCCCAAACAATAAGAAGTTCTTCACAAAATATTTCCCCATTCATGGCTGTGAAATCAAAAGATGCCAAAGCTCTCAAGCACCAAGGTGCTGGGAACGCAGGCAGAAAGGATACTTGAGATGAGAGAAGGCAGGATAAGCAACACCTGAAAGCATCTCTACTACTCTGCAGAAGCCATGTTAGATGGCTGGGTACTTACAGAGTCACAAAATAAAAAAAAAGCCTCTGACTTCCTAGTGAAATGACTACAGCGTGCCAGATTTTTCTAGCACCAATGGCTAAGAAATGAAGCCATTTCTCTCCTGTTTGCACATAAACCTCTAGAGCCTTAGCACAGTGTTATAATGACCATTCATCATATTATATAAATATCTCTTTCTTATAACATGCCCTGTGCATCTTCTATTGTAAATGAAAGTGAACCTGTTTTTCATTGGTTCATATCCTGGACATTTTGAGGTCTAGATTTGAATAAAAGAGAAATGATTGCGAAATTTGAACATACTTGTCCAATTTTGTATGGTTTGAAAAGATAACAAGCAAAAACAAGATAGCAAGGGTTAAACACTGAAAATGCAATTTGTCCCAGGCTGATAGTTCCACTGGACCTGATCCAACTGTCAATCACACTGCAATTGTTTCGGTCAACTTCAGTTGTAAGAAAAAGACTATGTGGCAGCCTGTGCTGATTTTCTGAGTGCACGTACGGAACAGAGAACACAAGGGGACAAGAAACATTTGAAAATGGTGATCTAGGCACTCCCCTGAAGATTCTGTTCCCAAGTCTGTTGTGTCTGCTAATGGGCGATTTATGAGGAAATTGCTGTTCCTAGGAATTAGGGGAAATGTTCAGCACTTTCAAATAAGCTTTGTGTTTGATTAAAAGCTTGAACAGCTTGGGAAGGCTTGAGTACCACCATTCTTTGCCTGCTCCTTCCTGTAAGCCCCAAACCTGAACCCCAGACCACAGGTCCCTTGCTTTTCCACTGCTGTGCAGTGCGGACCTGCTATGATGTAATATGGTAGTAAATCCCACTGGGAAGAGAAAATCCACATACCAAAGAGAAATTTCACTCTAACACCTCCTAGTGAGCCAAAGGCTGCACTGTGCTCAGCATTTCCAAGAGGTACAGGATGCTGTCAGTTCCCAGTGCCTTTCATAGCAGCAGAGTGCTCTACACCTCACAACCTTGCTCGACCAAAGTCATAAAACATGATTAATCCTCTGTTCATATAGTCAGCATTGCAAGGGTTAGGCCACATTTCATAGAAATAAATCCTTTACATACTGAAGACTATATGTGTCCAGTACTAAGCAGCACAAAGGCCTTATTCATGAATATTCAGAGCCGTGAAATTACTTCCACAAAAATTTTCATGCAAAGAAATCATCTCAAATATTAGAAGTATTTTACTGTGGAAGTATTTTTGCTAGTCACGGGAAAACACTCTTCTCATCATCCATCTGATATCCGTTGCATAATTATTAAACAAAAGAGTCCTTTTATGGCACTAAATAATCCAATCAAGGAATAAAAAAAAATTCTATGCAAGTTCAGTTGTCAAAGACAGATAAAACAACTTAATACTCAAAAACTAATTAACTTGCCTAAATCCAGGAAACTAACAGAACAAGAAGCTGAAAACTGGTCAAAAGAATTTTATGATGAGGTTAGCTATTTCAGGAATTTTGTGAGTTTGAGAACATCATAGTTTTTTCCTGTGAAAACACTAGCAGTTTACCGAAATACTGTACCCTGTTGTCTAATCTACCCAACTGCTTACTGTGATTGTGACTAAAAAAGAAAACACTGAAATCTGAACTTAATTGTTCATCGTCTATTGCAAGCAGGAGAGCTACACAGATCTGAAAAATACACATGCAGTTAATGCAACCTATTCAACTCATATTTTAATTCAAACCTGTTTTATTGAACAAGTTTAACAGATTTCTTATCTGAATAATATCACATTGAGAAATACTTTGGATTGAAAATTGTATAGCTTAAGTTTTTAGCAAAGGGCCATGAGATACAATTCTTTCATTGGTAAGGCACTGTTTGACTCTGAAACACTTCACTGAAATTAAAATCACTATTAATTATTTGTAAGGTAAGGAAAAGATGACCTTAAGGTATTCCTTATTGGCCTTATTGCAAAGGTGGCACTGAAGTTAGCACCTATTGGGAATTAGTGAACAAAAATTATTGTGTAAATGAAATTTAAGAAGTCAACTTTTTTAACTTATACAAAAGAGTTGTTTTGTTTTTTTCCTTCAGCTCTAACACAGATTAGGTCATATCACCTAAAAATTCCAACAGTAATTCAGCCTGGAGCTGACAGTGAGCATCAGAAATTGCATTGCAGATGACTAGTGATTAGCAAAGTCAAAAGTAATTGAAACAAGGTATCTTAAAATGGTAAACCTGGCAACCTTCATGAATAGGTGCTGCTAAAAGTATTACGTCTATCACTGCCCTACTTTTTCTGAGCACAGGCAAACCAGCTCAAGTCTTCTGAGCTTTGCCCATGATGGGCTGATAGTATAGCAATAAATGGGACTGCCTCCAAATCAGCATGCTGGATATACCATTTCTTCTAAGCAGATGCTCTCACATGGAAGGATGATGCAGCAAATATTAATTGCATATTCTATTAGATCTTCACCTTCATCTACTGCAGCACTATGGCCTCTACCAGTTCTTTAGTTCTCAGTTAAGCTATCCCCAGCAGTTCCACTGTACTCTGATCTGTACCACCTCCGTCTCAATTCAGAGGCTAATTAACTGATTCTGTGTGATTTCTGACAGCTACCAGTAGTTTACCGATCCATTTGTTGATGCAAAAAAGGGCTTGACAGTACTCTAAACTTCAGAGCCGGAACCCTATTGAAAATGCAGTCAAACACAGAGTGGAAGGATAGGAGGCTCCCTTTCTTCTTCTGATCAGCTTACTCACTGAAAGTAGTGCCACAGAAAAGGTCTCCAGGTTATCTGACATAGGCCACCAATGTTGCCATCATAGTCCCAGCGCTGCAAATGTTGCTTAAGACTCAGTGTTCTTGAGTAACCAAACCAGTTATCTGAAAACTACTACTTGTAGTTTCAAGGATCATATTAAGCCATCTCCATTCTTCCCCACAGGTCACTTCCAAAAATGTTTAAAAGTATGTATTCAGGATCCAAAATTTGCTCAGTATGCCGGATTTTAAACTTCTCAAATGCTGGAGATGTTCTCATAGAGGACTTAGGATACTTTATACCAGTCAGATCTATTGCTACATTTAGTCAAAGAATATATTGGATTTAATCATAGGATGTTCAGGAGCAGCTTTAATTTCCTCTTTCCACAATCCCCCCTCCTCCTCATTTTTTTTTTGATTCACTCATAGATGTTTTAGTTCTTTCATAAGCATAAAGGTTATTCTTCAACAAAATAGAAAATATAATCAGGCCATAAACTTTTGTCAGATTTTATGGACATGTGATTCGTAAAGGATATCTGAAACATAGTTAGATGGCAGAGTACTAAACTGTCAGTTTAGGAATGATTGCTTGTCTATACATAAAGCAAGGGAAAAAAATTCTGGCCAAAGCCTGCATACTTCTTGTACCTAAAATGCTCAGTGACTTAAGAGGGTATTCGGACAGATGAAGAACAAAGAATAAGTCCTTTCTTTTGTACCTTTACTGATCCATACAACCAATTGTGTCTGGCCTTTCAAACGCTGCTCTACAACTCAATATTTTTTCACTTTATAGCACAGTAATTTTTTCATAAACTGAGGGATATTAAACTACAAACCTCATGTATTTCAATAGACACAAGCATAACAACTGTCTAAATTACACTTGGTATACTTCAAATATTATAGTACCCAATTTGAATGATAGCTTGAAAATCACTAGGGATGGAAATTTTAAAGTTTCATCTAGAGAAAGTTGACAGTAATACTCTTCATACAAGATTCCAGTTTTTCAGCACACAGTAAGGTAAATACATTAAGCCTAACAAAATGTTTCTTAGCAAAAAAAGACAGAAATTTGTCATTTGCTTTTGTGATGTTCCCTTTTAATAAAGAACAATGCATCTGATAGAAAAGAGAATGTGTCAGGAAAGAAACACCATGCAAGTAGTTTTTTACAATTACGTAGGTCGTCAGATAACTTTGTAATAGCTTGGTTATTCCTAGAGTGTAAAAGACCCAGAAAATCAAGAACAATTCTGCCTTTGAGCTATTGGGATCCTCCACATGCATGAAATGCTAAATGCGCTTATTATGCATCATTATTTTATTACTATCTAAATCATCTGTGTATTAACTCAGATCACTGTGCACCCAAGGGAGTGCTCTAGCTTTTTGGGACTTTCTTCATTTCATACTGGAAATAAAAAAATGAAGAAAAGTAAGAGCTCTGTTCTCAAATATCTGCAAAGGGAAAGAGAAAAAAGGAGTATGAATGAACACTGTGTTTAGTCTGAAAATAAAAATAAAGCATTTGGTCTTGTTTGTAAAGCATATATGGAGATTCATCGTCAACTCTGGATTTCAAGTGACTTTGGAGCATCTAAATTTAAGGACAATTCAGAACCAGAAGTGTATATATTGCAACAGGAGGAAAATCAGCAGGAGGAAAATCACAAAATCCCATCTATTAGAATAGTGTATGTGAAATCCTGAAGCAGATGAAAACAAAGACAAAATACTCAGTGTGACTTCATGGAACTAGATATCCACACTCTCTAGGAAGCTTGTATAGACCAAAAGAAAAATAAGCACTTTATAAGAATAACATGTGACCTCATCTAAGGTGATGCAGCACATCTCCTTTACAGCATTTAGCAGGTGCCCTATATTATTTATAAGGTGCCCTAGACAAAATCTAAGCAAAGAATGGGGCTGAAAGGCATCATTAGCGACATCTGTCCTCCTATGGAATCCTGCAGAGGCCCAAGATGGCTCAGAGAGGATTAATTTAAATCTCTGTGCATCAGCATTAGTTAATTTGCCCATTAAACTTTAGAGTTACCCACTTCTGAATAGCTCTGCTCTTTAGGTGATGCAATAAATCAAACCTTGCCACATTAATGGAAAGCTAATGATAGCAGGTTAACCTGATTTTTCCACCTGGCTTTCACTGCTACTTGTGTCCAATCAGCCTCTCAGCTCTAGCAATTACTCAGGAGATGAATCCAGCCACTTGGAGGGTCCATCCCTAGTCCCAGCCTTTGATTAGTTTTCAGTACCTTCTATACAGCTTCCAACTTTTGACGTCAGCAGAATATACTTAAATTTTGTCTCTTGGTTTAGTAAAGGGTAGCATCAAAGCAACTTATCTTGGGTCTCTAGCAAAGAATTTGTCTTGTCCAGGCTAACTGGCAAACAATTTTTCCAAATTCTTCCAGTGTCTTAGACTAAATTGAAACTTTTCAGACAGAAACATTCAACTGTTTCTATGCACAGGTTAGTAGACAGCTGTGGGATTTTTTAGTATAACTGTTTCCCTGACTGTTTCTTTTCTGTTTTGTTTTCCTAAGATCTTTGACTGAAAATTGCTGAACAGCAGGCTTCGGTAGCTTTTAGATCATCATTTGCTTTTTTCTTTATATTTATTTATTCACTTATTTTCCATGGGTGAATGATTCCTAATTGTGTTTTAAGTCTCAGAGTTTTACTGTCTACTTTTGCATGTTTTCTCTAATAGGCTGCTGATTCAATACAGTTTTCAAAGGATGGGTTACTAAACAGAACAAAAGCCAGGTGTCAAGGATTCTGTTTCCCAGTGTTGCCCCTCATGCTGTATAATTACTAACAAATTGTTTAACTTCGTTCCATATTAACAATATGTTAAATTAATCCACAAGGATTTGCCCATATGTATTGACGCAAAAGCAGACTTGTACCTGACCTTTCTTTTTCTGTTTTACTTTATCACAGTAGTATCTCAGTATGTCCCAAATATTCAAAAGTAGAAATTGCAATTCTTTATATATGAAATAATTCCAATGGAAAAAAAGCTGCTGAAGAAATTATTTTTTACTGATTTCTGAAGAGCTTGGTTTGGGGCTTACAGCTTGGTACAGAAAACTCCACAGACTCTGTGATCTTGAATCCCTTGCACTCTTCCACGCTCTCAGTGTTCCACAGGAACATGGGAGGGAGGTCACAGTCGCACAGCAAAATGCCATCTGGGCCCACAGAGTTTCAGCTAGTTTCTACTTTCAGTAAGAAGCCAATATACTGAAGAACCTGAGCTCTCCCATAACTTGTCCTCCTATTAGATAGAAGCCATGGACTGAAGCCTGAACACAAAAGGTTTGCACTTCACTTTTTAGTTAATTTGAACGTCAAGTAAGACAATCTGTTTCTTTATTAGACTGTTTCAAAAACTACTTCCTTACCCTCCTCATCAGCTTTTTCTCTTATCCAGTACACACTACTGTCTGACACCTTTGTACTGAATTTTGAACCAGAATCACAAAACACAGTGAGGAAAATGACTTAATTTTCTAAGCAGTGTTTTAGATAGTCACCTTTTAGCAATCCAGAAACATCCAAGTGGTAGTACTTGATGAATTAATCAATCTTTGCATAAGAATTTATTTATTTGGGCTATTCAGTTAGGGATTTTCCTTATGACTACCGTGTGAGTTTTCAGCATTTGGAATCTTTGAGTGTCAGACTTCAAACCGATATTTTTTAAAGGGACAGGCTCAATTAAAATTGTGGTCCTTTTTATCCTTTAACTCCCACTATTGTTCTCAGCTCATCTAAATTTAAATTCCAGCTGATGAGCATCTACAGTAGGATAGAAGGATGGATAGATTATAGATATGTCCTCATGCTCCATTACACACTGAATTGTTTATTCAACAACACAGATTCAGGAAAACTACAGAATTGCTAACCAGAGACCTTCTAAGAAGAATTCTATGAACATGTCCTTCGGTCTTTTCCCTGATAAAAAGGTTTGGATTTACTTTTCTTGGCTATAGGTGATTTGATAAATCAATTGAACTTAACCAAAGGACCTGAACATGCCCCAGAAATGCATATGAAAAAAGGAGGAACATTCTTTTCTCTCCCTACAGACCTCCCTCTTCCATTAATAGAGGCCATTAGAAGCCAGGGAACAAGACTAAAGGAGCTTTTTCCTTACAGTGTGCTTCTGTTTCTTCCTCACACTGAATAGGGGAGAGACAGCTATATCTAAAGCATGCTCGCTCGAAGACTGCAAAAAGACTTGGCTCCAGACAGCAATAACAGGATGAAAACTTTCTTCTTTTCTTTCATTGCAAATGAAATGTTTTGGAGCAGATTATGGTGGGTGTATGGTAATGCATTCATCTAATGGAAGAACACAGCAGCAGCAAAGCTAAATGTCTTTACTTTTGTCAGCTTTCCTGAGATGTACTGTATATAGCAGAAACCATTGCCATATTGGATGACTGAAGAGGAAGCCCCCTGAGAACCTGGGACGTAACACAGCCAGTAACTGCACAGGCCTGAGGTGCATAAAAAAAGAGATGTGGGTGGAAAAAAAGCTGACAAAACTTCCCTTGTACAGATGGTTCTGAAAAACATTCACATGGATTGAAATAAAAAGCTCAGCCAGCACAGTCTGGACAGCATGACATCTTTGTCACTGGTGTTTAATCTTACTTTGTTTCCTTGTTTTACTTTGATGTGAGATGGTCTGATGGCATCAGAGTGCAGTCCTTACCATCCTCTCTGGTTTTATCTCTGAATGGCAGAGGTGATATGATGCAGGGAAGAAGACCTGAATAGTCTATTTCCTCTCTCTCTGGTCCTTTAATTCTTTTGACTTCTTTGAGCCACTCTCTCAGAAAACGTAGCTCTAGCCTTTATTCGGGGAAGGCTGAAACACAGTCAGAGAAGCAACTGATTCTTCTGAATATTTCCTAATCAGATGAGAGGAAGTGTCAAGAGGTAAGACTGACTCAAGCCCCTACTCAGCTTCGACAAATATATCAGAAATAATTACAGTCTTTCGCATGCTCCATGAGCAAAGAATCCAAGAGCTGGGATAAAGCAGTATATTACTAGCATTCTGGCCACAACATCTGTCACACATACATATGTTACATCAACTACTTCCATAATTACAAAGCCTGACATGCCTTAAAAAGCCCTGTTTTCTGTTGTTTATAATATTAGTCCAAACAGCTAAAACTGGGTAACATTTTCATTTCAGAAACCTGGCTCTCATGGAATTTATCAGAAAAATTACATCCCTAGTAGGATTTCCAGACCTGTTTCTGAAAATGAGATAAGAAAAATATGCATTGTTTTGCTAAATTTCATTCTTCTTTCAAAAATTTTGAGGCACAGTAATACAAATTGCAAAGAGTGACTAAAGGACAGGGTTATCTTTGTATTTTGCTTCATTGTTCATGTTAAAATATGATAATCTAGTTGATGTGTTTTTAAAAAGGCAAATAAAACTCTTCTATAAATGCTCGGTAGAAATTTACTAATGCCTAGCTAACTTTCCAAAAGATTCCACTCATGATGGATGGGACCTACACAGTATTAAAGAAACTGTCCCTATATTTTAAGTCCTGGTCTTCTTTAGACTACTACTAAACACTATAATAGGCAAATAAGAGCCTTCTTTTCACATACTTTTAGGGAACAGTTAGCAATTGCACAAAAATGTGACTACGAGAGAAGCCTATCTCAAATACAAACACAACATAAGTCAGATCCAGGTTTCAAGGTCAAATTCACCGGAAGCAGGATTCAAGGAAAAACTAGGACTGGCAGCTGAGTGGAATGAGAAATCAAGACTACAAGTAAGAGAGAAAGACTAGAACTAGTTGTGCAATAGATGAAAGTTTGGATCCAGGGACAGTGAAGATAGAGACCAGTTGGACCAATAGACTGAAACTAGAAGCCAAGGAAGAAAATAGAGCGTTCACAGGCAATGAGAAAGGAGTGTGAGCAGGTTGAGCATTTATGAGGTAGATAAGAAGAAGAAGGTAGAAACAAAGAATCAGGAGTGAAGCAGGAGCCATAAAAGCAACAATCAACATATTTGGGACTGATGGGAACAAGAACTGGCCAAAAGACTAGAACTAGACTGAAATTCCACTGACACTGGAATTTGCAAAGATAAAAAGATTGCAGAAAATAAACACAAATCAAACGTGGACTCTTGATGGTGTCTAGTTTGGCTCAGAAAATGGGAACGAGAATGAGGAGAGAAGTGCAGAGCTGGTAAAGAAGATGGAAGGTGGAAGTGAATAGAATCTCGAGCTCTTGAGCTAAGAAGTCTGAGGAGTTAATGTGTAAGACACTAGCATTTGATAAGAAGTCATTGTTACAGTCATAGATGGGAACAAAACGGATGGGATACAAACTAATGAATGAGATCAACCCTGGCAAAAAGAGGTAGATGAAGCATATCAGACAGACTTTGAGGACCAGAATAGAAAGCAATAGCCCTGCAAAAGATCTGACCTTTGCTGTTTGAAAGTACCTGTAAAACCCACTGCTAGAATTTTTCATTAGTTTCAAGTTCCGATCCACAACAAGCATGACAAAACTGGCTTGTTGTACAAATGCATAACCACACATTATATTCTTCAAAGTCTTCTTGCTTTACTGAGTGCACAGGACAAAACCTGCTTTGGGGGTTTAGTCAGGAAGGCTGTCAGAAAATAAAACAGATTTATTAGCTCAGATGAAAAGTGCAATCTGCTATCTTGTCTCAACGTGGAGAATGGTTTATGAGTGTGGAAAAAGTTTAAAAGCATCAAATACAGATGGTATTTCTGCCAGTATCATGTCCCAGCTTCCTGAGCTAGAGTTCACATCTGCATCATTGTTTTTAATAGCCCTTGATGGGTCCATGATTTTCTCTAATTGCTTATTGCTCTTTTTATACTTTCGATATCCTAAAAAACCCGAGTCTCACACTTGAATTATACATGGCATGTAAAATGCAGTATTTTCATTTAAATTTGCTGTATGAGGGTTTCAGTGGTTGCCCATTGGCTTATCTGTTATGAGAAGTGATGAATAATCATTCCATATTTGCATTCATTTAGAGGTCTTTTTTGTGTGCCAGCTTCAGTTGTTTCTTTTCCGAGTTCTAGTCCATTTAACTTTTTCACACTGGGAATTCATTCCCATCTTCTTGTCATCTCATTGCTCTTCTCCATATCCTTTCCAGGTCTGAAATATCCTTGCCAAAAATGGAGAGGGAGAATGCCTCTAAAATTGTATTTGTCTTTTATAGTCATTGTTGGAATTCAGCAGGCACTTCTGCAGAATAATACACAATCACCCAAGACGTCTCTCCAGAATAAATAATTTAGAGAAAAGTATGGAATTTCTGAAACTGCATACAGGTAGCAATTCAGTCTTAGGAACACTGAAATTCATCTGCCATTTTTTTGCTCAGTGGCAGTGACAGCAGTAGGCATTACTTTTGATATTACTGAGTGGTATTTTTACCATTTCTGAACATTATCACCTTGCTATTCTTTCCCTGAATATGTAAAACTAAGATCCTTAAAATGATTTTTATGAGACTCGATCTGAAACCTTCCCCATTTCTTTCTAGTCCTTCTTTTCTGTTTTCTAATCAGATATTACTCTGTGGGAGGAGCATCTATTTTGACATTATAGCTTTATTTTAAAGCACTTAGCAAGAGATCTTATCAAAAGCTTTGGAGAAATCTACATATAGTACACCAACCAAATCATTTCTAACCACCTGTCTGTTGGCTTCAAAAAACTCTGATGGATTTATAAGGCATGATTTCCTTCCATAATATAAATGTAGGCTCTTTTCTATTACTGTTACTTTTTTATTTTTTGCAGAATCTGGAACAAAGCTGAAGACTGCAGGTTAAAAATGATGGTCTCATGCCCAGGAAAGATGGACACTGGCCTGAAGAACTCAGATCTTTGCTTTCTTGACAGTTTGTATGCAGTCTAGGTGGAAGCTGATTTGTTCAAACAGTTCAGAGATTGCACAAATAATAATCTGAAGGGTTTCTTCCCACTAGGGCAATAGTTCAGTGCTCAGATTCTGATCTTTGCACATGGTCTGGTACTCTCACATACACTTAGGATGATGGGAGCTGAGTTCTAAATGTACATATTGCTATGTAATGCTAAATATTCTGGGCACAAAAAAGACGATAAATGTCTGAGAGAGAACACCCAGTCAGTTCTGGCCTTAATCTCTCTGCACTTCCACTCCCAACTGAAAAGACAGACAACAATAAAACTCAACTTAAAGAGGTTTTGTGAAAAGAAGTTCATTAATGCTTTTGAAACACTCAGATACTTTAGTGATAAATATGCCAAATACCACTGAAAAGCCCATAAGGAAATTAATAACTCTGACTTTCGAATTGGGTTTGAACAGTGGGCAATAAACACAGCACAAGACACAAACTGAATTGCCAGGAGAAACAATATGGAAAAAGCTTTGTCTTCCATTCTGCTCACTAAATGACACAGGAGTCTTATAGAAGAAGTAGCATGCTACCATGCAATTTAAAAGCCCCCAATTAAAGATGTACAGCCCTAGTTCAGACACTTAAGAATTTTTGAGGGATTGACTAAAAGACAGCAATGATGTCCCCGAACATAATTTTGTGTAAACATAACACATAATGTGCACACCCCTTGCCCTAATTGCAATGTTCAGTTTACAAGTGCAGATAGATTAATTTAATCTTATCCTATTTATTTTAAGACAAACACTGGAGTCTGACTCATTGATCAGATGAAACTTTACTGGATTTCAGTTGGCTCTTTGCTTCTAAAGCCTGCAGTGTGCTGCCCATCCTGTGTTAGTTTTCTTTTGCCTCAGATTTCCCAGGACATGGAGAGAAACTTTATACACTGGAGAATTTGACACCACTTTTATCTATTCAAGCATTTTGAATATCTTTTTCTTTGCTTTTCTAACTGGGTATTATTCAATTGTTAATTATTATATCTGCAACTCTTTTACAGCTGGACGCATTCACCTTTGGTATAACGGTTACATAACAGACAAGGCAGAACAGAATGCCTACATCATTTTTGCCTACTGTGCTAAGACAAGAGCTCATTTGTGCTTTTTACAAAGCCTTCCACAAAGGGCAGGAAGTACTGTGCTCATCAGCACACGCACAATACCTCTGCTCCTGTTCTCTTTCAGCAGGTGCTTCATGTGCTTCCTTTAGTACCTGACTAGGTTTGCTGGCTGGTGAGCACTTAAAGACAAAATCAGGGCCACATCTTAATCCTTTTTTTTTTTTTTTTTGGGAAGGTCTGTGGCATTGAAAACCTGTGCTGAACAGAAGTTTCTAGCCAACCTGAAGAAAATGTATTTTTTCAAGCACAGGCAAGAAAAGCAGAGAGAATGAAATTAAAAAACAAAATTTAGAGAGTTTCCCAATCATACTCTTTCATTCAATAGCTCAAGGTATTTACACAGGCAAAAGGAGACCTGTATTATATTTTTAATTCTTCAAAAGGGGTTTGAACCTTTTTTGTAAGGGAGCACCTTTATCACCACAGCATGAGGTAATCTAGCACAAGCGAATGTCTTCAAACTTTCATGTTAGTGTCATTTTACTTTACCACGCATTGACACAACACGCAAAGACATAAATCTTCCCCACTTCTGACTGTAGAATCTGAGCTACAAGGACAAGCAAGACATTTAGCAAGAAAGAAAAGTAAGAATAACTACTTAGATAATTGCTGCAAAAAGAGATCATCCACAAGAAGTGGAACTGAGAAGACTCTTTTCCAGAACAGTGCCCAGAACATCCCTCTAGAAACAGAAGCCAAGTTCAAAACACTGTTTGTGAACAGTATCAGTTGTTGGTAAGTCACTCAACACTCAACTCTTCACTGAGCTCCAGCTCACCCTCTCAGCTGAGCAAAAAACATGTAACAGAGGGAACAGCTACATCTAAACATTCCCATTAGGAGAAATCCCTGTTAAATTAAAGGAGAGCATTGCATTACCCAAAATAATAATTTAGTGAGAAATTCAAAATCTGCCTGAAAATCTTCAAGGCAAAGTACTGACCTCACAGGTAACTCAAACAGCTCCAAAGTTTTATTTTGAAATATCAAAGAGCCAAATCTCCAGTTAACTCATGACCAGTTATGGCCTGTGACCTCAAAAATTCCATCCAGTACATTCAGTAACGTAGTATAACACGTGCAGTAAGCATACTTAATGCTGAGAGCCTAGTGAAAGACTGATCTTTACTGCGTGACCCACTAATACGACACAGATGAGATGCACTAATGCTATTTCATAGCTGAGGGCAGTATCCCTGAATCCAAATAATATCGCTACATAGTTCATCCACACACACATTTTTAATTGATTTTTTTTAAGAGAAAGAGAAGCATATCTTCAGAAACACAATCACCTGAATTTAAGATACAGAGAGAGATGCCTGAAAAGGAAGTCAGCAGATACAGTCTATCATTTTTATTGTTTCCTAAACACTTTGTGGAGCTCAACTAAATCCTTTATTGCCAAATGTCAACCCAACATATTTACTATTATTCAGCCCAATGTTCCATATTTTACCATGGCAGCTGTTAAAACATGCTACCAAAAGGAGCGTGATCAGAGAGCCTTAAGAGTGAAGTACCTGTTCATAAAGCTTCCACATAGAAGCCACTCCCAAAATTCTCTTTAGAACAGGCCTTCTTTCCTTTCTCAAATGCAGCACTCCCAGTCAGCTGCAGGAGATTAACTTGACTTGCACTATATGGGAACAGAAACAAATAGAGTATGATATCTACCATCAGATTAACATAACAGGGCAAACTGCACAACACAAATTTTGCACTTCTATGTGTAATGCCCAACTTTCAGCCATTTTCTTCAATTCACAGGGAGAAATTATACATATGCATGGACAAGAAGAAAGAAGGAAAAAACAATTTTGTTTAGCAGATTCTGTTAACATTCTGAGCTTATAATGTTATTGGTGGTGGTGGGGTTCTACTTAGGTCAAAAATATCATTAAGCAGGTCTGTCAAGCACTCTTCTTTGCATCCTACTTACTGTCATTGTTTTTAGTTGTTAAAAAGAAAAGCAAGTATCCAGCCATTGCCTGTCAATCTAGTTTCCAGTTCAAACTCTACGGTAGCATACAGCAGTGCTGCTATTCCCGTCAATCACCTTTTGTAACCCAAAGAAAGGAGAAAGTTACTGACTGACACCAAGGAGAATTTCTTTACATTCTACCCTCACTATCTAAAGGGGCTTTGGGAGTTGAAACTATCAAATTAGTGTCAATTTGAGGCATTTCTAAGAAGTAGGCAAGCAAAAAAAACTCCTCAATATTACCTGTGTTCATTTTACACGCGGCCCACTGCTAACTTCTAATCATACGCACTGCCTGTCAGCGGGAAAGACACATTATGTCAATGTCCATATTCTCCTTTAATTATACAAGTGAATAATCTTACCTCACTTGAGCTTGAAAAGGCAGGAGTTTAAATATCAAACAAAAATAGTTTTACCTTCTCACTGTTTTCTGAAATAAACACTTCTTTTCTGACAAAGGAAGATGAGTTGGGAGTTCTTGGATTGTTTTCTCTTTGCTCCATAGGCACTTGCCTGCCTATCATTCATCTTCTCAGTAATTCAGATTGTGAATCTCCAGGGAAAGTGATGAACCGTTTCTTCTAAGTTGAACCAAATAAATGCAGCCAGTAAAGGACAAATTAGGCCATCTGTTATTTTACACTTACATGTGCTATTTATAAAGCCATAGATCTTAAAATGCAGAAAATAATTTAATCCAATCCTTCTGAGATGACAACAAAAAAATCTGCGCACTTCATCCCACACATTTTCTGTCTGTGTATTTTAAAGTTTACTACAGTATTAGTTATCTAAGTGTCAGCTTGTCTTGTCAATGCTGATTGTCAGAATCAGCTGTGAATTTCATGCAGCATCTTCTCACCCATCCCTCAGCTCTGTTTTGTGAAGTTTAAGGTAATGCAATTAGTTCTGTGGTCCAAATACTGCAGTCATTAGTCAGCTTATTTGTTGAACGTTGGATAAAATGACTGGATGCAGTAAGAGCTCTGACTCATTCAGTCCTCTTTTAACAACTGGGCTCAGCTACAGCTGCAGAGCTAATGCAAGTACTCAGCCTCTTAGCATGGAAGTAAATTGTTTTTCACAAAAATTCTCTACTTTCTACTGGTTGTCCTATGACAGACAGAATTTCTCTAAAGTGAAATCTTTTTCATTGTGTCAAGAGAGAGAAAAATGTGAATTCCAGAAATTTCTATTAACTGCATATTTCTATTCAAACAACATAGCTCCGTATTTCATGTTTTTCACCTGACTTTGGTCCTCTGAGGCTTGCAGTACAGAAGCATCGTATATCCTTAGTGCACAGCTGTCCCTACACTCAGTAGTCAGTTTAGCCCTGGGACTGAAAACTAACATTTGTCCCTCTGCATGAAATCTATCCCAAGTGGAGAATGAAGCCCATGGAATTATCTGCCTCTTTTTGCCCCATATGGTTTAAGCTTAACATTATTTCTTGGTGCCCATTTTGGTGATTGATTGAATTAGGAGTGTGTGCTGTGGAGCACTGTATTTCTGATGAGTATATTCTGTATGACTCATGAACATCCACTGAAGAACTACATTTATGAGAAGAAATGGAAAAGTAATAAAACACACACATACACACTCACAGACCAAGGAATTTTCAAGCAGACTGAATCAGTTTTGCTATCTTTAACTACATATTCATGAAAACACTTGCAGGTGCTGGCAGAGTCCCATAGAAATTTGGAATATATTTTATTTGATTGATTATAAGGCATTCAGCTTTGAAAATACTGAGAAATGTAGGAAGATAAATACAGTGAGGTCAATAAAAATGGAAAATCTCCTTTGGGGTCAAACTGAGTGAGGCTACTGAATTCCACCACATCTTTCATGACTCTTTCTGCGCCCCTCACACAAAGGACACACATCTAGAATAGTCCCCAAAGCATCTCTCTAGACACACTGTTGCTTTCATTTTCAGGAGACTGTCATTTCACATTTACCAGGATAGTGTCTGTCACATCAGTAACATTGGTGTTATGGGCCGCTGGACAAATATATGGCTACTTCATTTCTAGAAGATAACACAATTCTTGGAAGATGGAGAGATTCTCAATCTAAATGTAAACACCACATCTTCAAACTAGCTTTCCCATTGAAATCCAGTGTAAATTATACACTGTTTTTAAGCCCCTACAGAATGGGAAAAGGAAAAGGTAATAGCTTGACCATCCCATGTTGACGAACATGGTTAAAAGATTAAGAAATCATGATAACAAATACTGCACAAGCACTGAAGTAGGAAGGTATATTTTTCCTCTCCACAGCCAATGCATCTTAATAATTAGACTCCAGTAACATCTGTTTCCTAAGAGGACATTCTTACCAGCACTGGTAGATTTATAAAAGTCTGAGTTTTATGGTATAAAAGAGGCCAGTTAAATCTCCTCACACTAAATCTGACTTACTATTGTCTAGAGTTAAGGACCAAGTCCACTGTCTTCTAGTACAGCACCATCACCAGCCATACAGCTGAAGCGCTGTAACAAAATCAATACTTTGCAGTTCAGGTGCAACAAGTACTCTTCTTCGTAAAGTGCAATACCAAGGGAAAGCTCAGACACTTTTATACACCTTAGAAGCATTAGCAATTGACTTTTAATGCTTTCGATGTTATATTATTTTGGAAAGAAAAAGCAGTCTTTAAAAATACAAGAATTTCACACAGAAAGCAATCCAAAGAATTATTTCAAGTTTCTTTTCTTTTAAACTCTTTTCAAGAAAGACTTAGAATTTCTTGATACTGGAGAATATATACATTAAGATTGTTATGACAGTAACTTTTACTATAAGGCATTTCCCCATATGAAAAAGGAATTGTTCACAGGACACATTTTTGCAACTGCATTATATTACACTGCTCACCTCCAGGAAGTAAATGAAGTCTAATAGGATTCCTACAAAAGAAATTTGATGTTACCGATCAGGCTGTTTCTTCCACAGGTACAGCCTGACCACATGGATAATCACAGAGGTATGTTCTGTGAGGGCTTACTGTATGCTGGGAGAAGCATAAGAGGAGAAAGAAGCAAAATACCCCACTATTACAAGGTCCCAAGAGCAGCACAGTCAGGAGGGAGCAGGAACATTCCTGCAGCTAACTGTTCCCTTTTAACATCAAGTCACCAATCAGCCCTTATTTCTTCTTCTTATGCTCCCCTCCTTATATTCTATCACCTAGTTTCAAAGAAAGCATGTTCTGAGAGGTGCTTAAGCACTGAACTGGTGGAAAAGTAAGCAGCCTCTATAATAAATACCTCTACTTGTCCAGATCTGTGGTCACCAGCCCTTCACTACAACTAATCCACACTATCCAATTCAGCACTAACGAACAAAACCTTGTAATTTCTTGACATCAACTCTTCCTCATCATAAAAAGTTACGAAACTTAAGTAAAATTTAGCAAAGAAAGAATAAATTAGTCATTTTTAGATGCCAAAGGCACACACACACACACAAAAATAGTCCTTCCCCCAAGAAATTAAAAACCGGTCCTGAACAAGTCACTCCAGGTACCTCAGTCACAGTAAAATTGCTACATGTAGAGGCAATATACTAACCCTGCCTCACCTGCTGTATTTAGTCTAAAACACAATTTTTTAAGTGTAGTCTTTCTTTTAGGAAAAGCAAATGGAAATACATTTTTTCCAAGCTCTTAAAGGTATGGAAAATTCCCAAAAGTAATGTCTGAAACAAAGGTATTCACTCTGTTCCTCCTCTTTCAGATCTAGCAGACAGGATAATATTCCCTTTTGCAGCCAAGTTCCACCTTCAGCCGTACAGGGGACTTTCTTCACAGCAGCATAAATTACATTTATTAGCATGAGATTCCTGACCTGCAAGGCAGATCAGAATTAAATGATTCCAAAGTTCAGACTAATCAGGACTGGAGATGTTTCCACAGGTTGTGATTTAGCAAACATTCTGCACCTCCAAAATAAGGGTTATGGGGATTATGTTTACGCAAGATACTTTGCCTGCCTGACATAATAGATTGATCTGCATTAACTGCTGCCTTCTCCTCAGAGACAGGGTGCAACTCATGTCTTGGGGTGTTGCTCTGAAAATGGAAAGAGACAGCCTGCTCCCTTCCTAGAGAAAGGTGGGGCTCCCTCCCCCTTTCGCAGCTATGAAGGAGCGTGGTGAGCAGTAAATGCAACTAAATATAGATTTACTTTGGGAACCCTTATACTTTTGGCTTTTTTCAGGAGAAGCCTTGCACATGCTATGAAATAGTTGCAATCTGCAAAATTTAGGTAATAGCAGCTACTCAGCCCATTAGGCTAATTCTCAGGTAAAGGCAGTTCTAAGAAAACCCCAGGAACGAGGTACACTGGTCAGCGGACAGCAATTTGTTCTAGCAAACTACGCTCAGCATCACCAAAATCCAGTTCCTGGGCCAGATAAAAATGACTATGTTAGAGAAAAATCAGAGGAAAGATGTAAGAAAAGCTTGCATTTCACTTCGGTCCCTGTCTTCAGCAATGACATAACACAAAGTTCTGGACACTGCTTGACTACACACCACCTATACACCGTATTCACCGCCTTGTTAACATGAGGCATTTCATACAGAGGTAGTTGACATTGCGTTACGTTTTACAAAGCTCCTTTCCTGGAAGACAATGTGCAAAATGGAGGACCTTCATCTATCATCTGCTTCATTGCTATTTGCCTTGAAATTATATGAAAAGATAATCGCTGAAGGAGAGCAGGCACATTGCTGAAACAGGGAAGGAACTCAGCAGTGCATATTGTAGACAGCAAAGTAGAGTCAGCAATTCAGTCTTTTAAAATATGAATGCTCTTTCCCACTAAGTCTAATTACTACAGTTCAGTGGCTTAAATAAAGTGATCCAATAGCTTCAGACCTGTTTTTTAGGCACCAGCCTTCCAGTGAAAATCTTTAATCTTCTTTATAGTGCAGTTTGTTTTCCATTCCCCTGCAAAGCCTCTAGTTTACAGAACCATTTTCTCCTTTAGGACCCCACCATGGAATGGGGTAAGATACAAATCCTGTGGCAGGCAGAGATTTAGGCTGCCCCACACTGTAACATTCCCATTCTCGGTAAAGAAATCAGGGTCATGATATTAAGGAGACATCTGAGCTCACACCTAAAATATAAATAATGATTTAAATGACAATTGTATTACTCATTTATGTTACCCACTGCATATGATACATTCAAATAAAGCTACCTTTGCAACAGAAATTAAGAAATAACAGGACACTGAAAACCAGATTTCTTGCTGGTCTCAATTTCTAATTTCTACATGTCCTTAGGCTCAAAAGACAAGGAGGATGTAAATTAAAATCAATGTTAACCTCAAATTCACTCTGTTGATTCTTGTATAATGCTTCTGTCAACTCAATCTTTCTCCTATCTATACTCTTTAAAACAGAATGTAATCATTAATAATAATTAATGAAACTGTGAGGTATTCACTCAGTTTATCTTCAGTCCTTACTTAGACATAAGGTCTATTTATTCCTAAGGAAGCTTTTCTTATAGGATGAATTTTTAAAAGAATCGCCATCATCAGGATTTTTCTCATTATTTATATACTGACATTTTAAGTACCAGCACTACATTTACCATTCAAACAATGATCGCTCTATGTGTTACGTTGCTCATTAAGCAAATTCTACCCTCTGGTATACATTTCTGCTTGACGGTACAGACAGCACCTCCATAATACACCTTTACTGGTGAACTAAGTACTTTACTCTGTGAAGTCTGAAACTGAAGCAGTAGGGAGAAAGATACTTTTGGAGACCAGTAGGAGACTGGCCTTGTAGTTAAATATCATGATAAAAAGGGGTATAAAAAAAAGAGGAAGACTCAAACCAGATCAGGGAGAATAAAGAAAAAAATGAAAAAGTGAAAGACTATTTTGTCCTTGATACCACAATACCTTTTGTCCTTGATATCTCAGACAGCAAAATAAAAAGCAAAGACTTTTCCAAGATGAGACATATTCACAGAAATTATTTTGCCATTATCTTTTCAATCTGTTTGGTTGTTGATTCAGCTATCTACAAAGCTGTCCTAAAATCAGATATGTCAAAAGGTTAGATCTAAGAGAATACAGATCAATCCGTGGGAAAACAAAAGGCATCTCTCTACACATTACCATCTTCTCTCCCTGCACCTAAGTATGTCACTGATCCTTAACAGAAACAGCAAAGCATATAAAACATAAATGGTTCACTTTCTGCGCAGTATTCTAGGATGGCATGTTCTGTTCCTCCAAGAGCCACTTCAAGCCCGGAGAGACACCGGTGGTTCAATGTTACCAGAGCCGGTTCACCGGCAGTGTGGTGGCGGTGAGTGGCAGCAAGGCTGGATTTGGGATGCCGAGGCAGACGCACACACACTCAGCGGGCAGCTGCCAGAGCGGCTTAACAAAGCGCCGTGCAACTCAAGAGTCTCCCGTTGGCGGGTACTGCCCCCAGAAAAGATGAGCAAAACAGCGTTCTCAAGGAAATCAAATGACTTTACTAGAAGGAGGAACATAGTCAAAATAAGCAATGTGACAGAAACTGTACTCCAGGAATAACTGTTCATATGAGACTGAAGATACCAAAGATGCATTGACATCTATGTATATATTCTATTGTATGTTTATCAGTAGTGAATCTCTCTCCTCTGTTGCAAATTTTGCATGTGCAGTAGGAAAATTTCTCATTAAAATTCTGCTTTTCAGTTGTTGAAATAAAGCGTAGTTCAGAAATAGGAAAATAAAATGGTTATAGACAAAAACTGAAAATCAAGTAAAAGGTGGATGAGAAAGCATTTGTTTCTTTTCACATTCATATAGCTTAACAATGCAGACACTGAAAGTATTTTAAAGTTGTATATACGGAAAAATAATTATTAGGTGCTCTGTTTATTTTGTGCACTATCTTTCAGTCTTAGACTAAACCTGTATTACCCAGATTATTTGTGCTTGGAATTAACTACTGGTAATAGAACATCTGCCATGTGTCCATCTACAGGCATAGACATAGGACCACATTAGACAAAATATCCGTATATAAAATGTGGTTCTTCCTTTAATAGGAATGGCTTTCTTCTGTTACCAGAAATGGCATTTTATGCATGGATATCACGCAAAATGCTAAATAACATTTTCTTTATTACACTCAGTGTATCCTCTAAGTAACTGGCAAGTTTATTGCATACGTGTGCATTTGTTTATGAAAGATTACAAGTATTCAAGTTTGTGGATCATCCAAAATGGAATCAATTGAACCATAACAGTCATCTTTTACTTTCCCATAGCAGTCTTTAATTAACACACCGTGGGTGTTTTGGAGCGGGTGCTTTGTTTGTCGCATTATAAAATCTGCAGCCTTATGACTAGTAACAAATTAGGAAACAAAACGTAGAATGAACTCTCTTTCTTAAAATGCAAGGAACTGATGTTTTGATATGAGAAGGAAACATGAACCAAATAAATAGTGAAAATGTGTTACTTCAATTTTATCATGCTGAAGGATAACAGTAGAAAATAACATGCATGGCATTAAATAAAGAACGAACTAGATACACACTGTCTTCTTAGAGGAAAGTTTACTTTATAGAAAAAGAAAGTACAAAAACAGAAAAAGGAGGAAAAAAGAATGTTTTTTACTAGTAAATTTTTCCTGCAGCAAATCTGTAAGCAGATTGTTGCTAAACATCAACTTGGTTGTATCACTCCCAAGCCTATAGCTAGAATATATCCTGCATTCAATTATAATATTAACAGGCACTGAGCTCATATAAACCGATTCCCTTCCCCTTCACATGAACCTTACACTGATAGAATTCCAGCAGATTCATTATAGTTATCCTTGGTTTATATCAGTATACGTATGAGCAGGAACGATTTTTTATTTTTTCTCCATATGTTGCATATACTGTGACACATACTTATTTATCCCGTCAAAACTTCTTGCATACTTTGGATGACGGCTTGCCAGAAGTCTGAAATCTGCCACTGCAGCTCAGTGAATTAAGTCACTGGCCTCTCATGTGAAAGACGTAGAAAAAAAAAAAACAGTTATTAAATTTAAAATGCTGAGCTAGCTCTGCGTCCTGAACTGAAATCCAACCTTGTGTGTAGTAAAAGGAAATCATTAGATGATTTTGAAATGTCTCAAGTCAAATGGCTTCAATTCATCTCCCGCTGGATATTAGACCCTATCTCATATTCAGTGCACAACTGTTACAACGTAGGCCAGGCAGCTTCCAGGTCTCTGAAGGGACGTGCGGTATAACAGAGATGGATACCGGCGAGCCATTCTGTCCTGATTGCTGCTATTCTGACCAAACCTGAAATTCACTGGCACTGAAGTTAACTGAATGTACACTATTCATCTACATTTGCTTGGCCTATCTCTATAAAATATCTTGGCCCTATGTTACTAAAATACCCTCACAAGGAAAAGAGGTATCTATTAAAAAGCTGAGATGGATGAGCTAGTGTGCAAATATAAGAGAACATTAGCTATTCTGAGTTCATTTCTATCAGTAAGATTAAAGTGAATGTCACCGTATTCTGCTTTTTAAAATGAAATTATATAGGACTCAAAAGTCATTCAAGTTAAGAATGTTGGCTGGGCTTTGCAACAGATTTCATGAAGAGTAAGTGCCCAAATCCTACAAAATATACACTGGACCACATGGTAGCTCTTCATTACAATTCAAAATCAAGCAAATAAAAGATCCCTACTATATTACTTACAATATCACATATAGCAGCTGGCATGAAAAGATTTACACCCCCAATCCTTTAGAACAACATGGACATGTAATCGAGGAAGCAATGGAAACTGATGGTTCTCCAGCCACAACAGTCTTATATTATCTATTATATCTTAACTCCGGATGTAATAAAAATAAGCCATAATATATGTACATTAAAAGCAGAATCTGTCGGTATTTAAGAACAAATACAAAATATGGACATCACAGCCATAAATTGTATGACTTCACACACTGGCTCAGATTATTTACTGATTCGCATCCACTCTTTAGTAGAGATTGATCTTTTGTTTTATTCACCAATGTTCACCTCTTCTTTTAACGAAAAGAGAAAAGTTGCCTGTACTGCAATATATACAAGAATTATCTTAGAAAATCCAAAATTTCTGGTTTCAAGTAAGATGGTGCCTTAGTAAGCACTGTTTAGTGCGAGATGTGTCTCAGTTTCTTCTTTACATCTTTTTGCCTCTAGAGCAATGGCCTAAGCCCAATCCTATTTCTTTTTTATTTGCAATGCAGTTTCTTTGGGGAAGGCATGTTCTCCTAACTTATGAATGCAAAACACAGTATAACTGCAAATGTATATATTTATATGTATATGTAATAAACATGTTATGCCCAGAATTCAGATACTGATGAAAATAGAAAAAGCAAAAATAAGCCTGGAATGCCTGAAGTTTATAAATGCATATATTGACCTCAACCTTAATACATAACACATGCAGTAACCCTGTAAGTATATATTCATACATATACAAAAACATATGTATGAATGTATGCATTTATGTACGTATCATGAGCCTCTTCTGTGGCCTATTGCATGCCCAAACATCATGTGGCATCTCGTGCCAGAATATGCAGCAAATAAGCAGAACTGGATGAAGACCCTACTCACAGTAAGTGAAGCAGCTCCACGCTCGTCTTTTGCTTCCATGAGTGAATTTCACCATGAGGAGTCTACTGACATGTGATTTTTCTGGCAGCTCTATGAAACAAAACCTGTAGTTTCTGTCAACTACACTGTCACAGGGTTCTTTAAAACTTCAGGGACTCATTAGCTGGGTATGTTGCATATTAATAATGATAGAATATCTGGAAAATAACTTCTATGGAGAGGCAATCTTCACTACACTGTCCTCTCCTCACCACAATCCAATAAATAAAATCCAACAAAATAAAGACAGCTACCTCAGAATGATAAGACTGGAGAGATGGAAACATCCACAGGGAAATATCAGTCAGCAGGACAGTGACTAGTCAATGATTCCCTGGATAAATGAGTCATTTGTATTTCTCAGGTAAATCACTTTTTCTTTCCATGATTTTCCATCTTTTCAAGTATTTGTTTACTCAGATTTGAAACACATTGTAAATGTATATTTTTTATTAATATGACCAGCACCATGTACTGAATAGTGACAGCTTATAGTCATTAATTGCTCTACCTAATCCTTAAAAGTCTATTATTTTAAAAAATTAAATTCACTAGCTACAAATATTCAGTACTTGTTTGGCAGTCCAATCAGCATACGGATGTAGGAAATCAAAAAATACAAATGCTATCACCAACTTACTAGATTTAGGGAGTCTGTGGACAATTATTTCTTTTTATATACTGCAGAAAAGCAGCTAAACTGTGAAGTTCTTATAACCCTAAAAAAAATTAAAACAACAATAACAAAAATGCATCAGCAAATATGATTCAACTTCCATTAAGATAAATGAAATGTGAATTGGGCCTTTTCTGAAGCTGAAATGTATATCCTTCTGCTGTATATACATATTTTCTTTTTTTCAATCACTCTTCCGGATAATCTGAAAACACTCCTCTGTGAAGACTTTAGGGAATATGAAAAATAGCCTACAGGCCACTGTCTTACATGCAGGATTGATTTACATCCTCTTCTTTGTACGTTGGCTCCATTAATTGATACAATACTGGATAATAACAATCCACTAATAGCTCTGAATGTGGTTTTAGAGGAAATGGAAAGGTGGAAAGCATTAAACTAATAAACAGGAATGGAACAAGATGTATGCAGTCACAGTAAACATAAAAGGAAAACAGGATTGAAGGTTTATTATGATCCTGACCATTCAATACCACTCTCTCCATCTATTTTCACAAAGGCAATTATAAAATGCCAGTTGAGATGCATACCCATTCCTCTGGAATGAACACAGGTTCTGGATGAACCAAATCCAGAAATCTAAATCCTTTCTACTCTTTGTACCATTGTTAGAATTAGTTCTGAACTAGGCTATTCGCAACATTCTGAAATAGCTGGTCTTTTTGACTTGTTTCATTTGAATATGATCAGAATAATCATCAACTCTGTAACTGCAGTTGTTGTAAAGGAGTTGCAGTAAAGGAACTAGTGGTAGCATTTCTTAACATTTCTCTGCTAGGTGACTAAGTAACTAAAAACGAAAGTCTTTGTTCTTCATTCAGCTAGTTGCTGAATGTAAGAGAGGCTAATCTACCCCGCTGGAGAACTCTGGAGTGTAGCCATAAATTCATTATTTTGATGGGAAGTAGTCATCCAAATTCATCAAGTGCACTGAAAAAATAAAACCAAAAATTGCTAGCAAGCTGTTTAATTTCAGATGCCGAAAAAGTTTTTGTTCAGATAGAGTGAAACTCACTAATGTATAAAAAGACAATTTGAGAAACACTTTTGGGATACAACCAGTGCCTAGGATCCAGGCTCTTCCTTGCCACCAACTAGTTTATATTTTGAGCAGTATCTTGTTTCCTCAGGGATCTATTTAAATCACTGGGAGTATCAACTGAGTAAAGCTCTGCCTACTTGATCCTGCCTCCATGCAAGTAAACCTCACATACACTTTATTAAATTGCTTCGAGCATAATTTCTTTCTTCATTTCATCACTGCATTTAACTTTCTAAGAGATTTAATTCTGTAAGGGTAAGAAATTAATATAACAACTTGTTTTAGAAATCTCTTGTTAATGCACTGATAAGTTCTGTATATACAGCCTTTAAGTTAGTTTATTTGTGCTAATAAATTAAGCTTCAGACCAAGCGAGTACAAATAACTGTTTGTTATTTCATATTTTCCTCCAGATTCCACTGAAATGCTTGAAGAGTTTGTTCTTTACATACAAACATATCAGAAAAGTAACATACTGGAATTCACAGATGGAGAAATTAGGCAAAAGTGCCCTGATCAAGGTCATAAAACAAGTCACTGGGAAATCAGAAAAATAGGCCACACTTCCTGGGCTACTTTTTTAACTGACATAAATAAGCATAACTCTAAGGAAGTTTAAGCTGAGGCACTGGCCTCCACTGAATGGAACCATTTAACCCTATTCTTTTCTTCAATAATTGTGTAAGATATGTAAATGCAAATTTATGTCAAGCTATCAAGTATTATACCATCTAGTAGACACAATTTGAAGTGTCTTCATTTTTAACATTTTGCAGTCTTCTAGCAATACTGAAGATGTGAAAAATAAGCCACTGGAGGAAAGGGATTAATATTGTCATGAGAAAAAAATGAATTAACACCTGAAGGCTGACACAGTCAGAGCTTAATTTGAGACTTATTGCACTAAAAAAATATTGTATTTCAAGTAACTGTGTATACATTGACACTGCGTATACATTGACATATTGGTTTGGTTGCTTTGTGGAATCTGAACAATGATTTATCTAGTCCTGGATTTTGTCTCCCATCGTGATATTTAAGGTGAAGGGGGTAGGATGATATATATGTTACAGCTGTGGAAAGACCTACTAATATAGGAAATTTTAACATAAGTGTTACTGTAAGTAATATAACTGCAGAATACTATGTGATGTCTATCCTTTCTCAAATCTTATGTACTTTGGACTTAATGATATATTCCATCAGTAAATTCCATCAATAAATTCTAAATCCAACAGTTTGGTAATTACCTTTTCACAGAAAAGTATGCAGTCAAATCAAAATTAATTAAAATACACTAACTGTAAGACTGCTTGCAAGCATCAAGGTGAAGATCTGAGCTACTTTTAAAATGCAAACCAAATTCAGAATATTGTTTTAGTTTCAAAAAAATCAATTGCTGAAATATAGTGTGGATGAGCTACACTTCTATCTGAAAGATGTTGTTATACTAAGCAGAACACACAGTTTGCACATCTACTGAGATATTGAATAAATTGTCAGATTTCTCCAATATGTTATTGCAGAAGGGGTAATTCAAATATAGTATTTACAGGGAAATCAATGAGAAACCATTGGTTTGTTTGAGAAAAATGTTTTCTATCAAAAGCAAAATGTATAACTTTTAGTAAATTCAAGAAACTTATTTCGCTCATTATCCTCCTTATCTCTCTCTCTCTCTCTCTCTTTTTTTTTTTAATTGAGGGAAGGACAATTCTGGATAGAGCATAGAATAAAATTTCCATACCAAGGAAAAAAATTCTGCTACCTGTACTTTATTTTCTTAATCACATTGCCTTTTATTCCAGAAAAGCATTACATTGCTCAAATTTAATTACTTGTGTGTTTCTGTATACTTTTTTTTATATTTCTTAAACTCTGTAATAGAGATACCTCACATGAAGAAATACAGTAAAAAATAAAGCTCTAAAAATCTGATTCTCTACAGTAAAGAACTTCAAAGGGTTGAAGGAAGTGATTATTCCCCTCTACTAAGCACTCATGAGGCCACACTTGGGGTATTATGGTCTGTTTTGGGTACAAGAAAATCAATGAGAAGCTGAAGTACAGAAAATGGCCAGTAAGATGGTTATATGATAGAGCTGGGTCGTTTAGCTCACAGAAGAGAAGGACCTGCAGGTGCACAGCAAAAGGACAAGGGGCAAGAGTCCCAAGCTGCAGCAAGGAAAATTCCAATTGGATATATGGAAAACATTTTCCTAGTGAGGATGTTTAAGAACTTCTACAGATTGTGCAGTGAAGGCGTGGATTCTCCATCTCTGAAGAGTCTCAAAATTCAACCAGAAAAGGCTCTGAGCATTTAGAAGCTGACTCTGCTTTGAGCAGGAGAGGTTGAACTAGATGGCTTACGGAGGTCCTTTACAATCTAAATTTTTCTGTGATGCTAGGATTTCAAACCTTTGTGAAAGAACAGAAAATATTGCCAAATCAGAATGGTATGGAAAAAATATTTTTAGTATTTTATATGAATTACCACCTTGAGCTTTGAAAAGTAAACTAATATTGAACAGAACTATAGTAGCTATTCTTCAAGAATTCACAGTACTGAGGTAATAGTGTGAGACACACATTTGACAAAACCCAGGTCATTTTTAAATAGTACTACTAATATAGTTGACTACAAGTGGTAGTGGAATTTTGAGAGCAGATGAGGGTTTTAATTTATATCTGACAACATGCATGTCACATGCTGATAAATGTTATACCCCTTATTGTAATCTGAAAAGAATCAAATTTAAACACGGCAATAACCCTGCTCTAATTAGATGTTAATAACAAGCAGTTAGAAAGGTAATATATATACACACGTATTTCTAGTTACCTTCACTCTTTAATGTGAATTCACAAGGACCATGAAGGTCTGGGAAACCTAAAGCAAGAATGCATGTGCGCAAAAGAAAGTATTAGGGCTGTCTTGAACCACACCTGGAAAAACATCATTAAGATGCTATGTCTTCAAAGAATGCTTATCTGTATCCAAAAAAACTTAGAGATCATATCATGAGAAACAAAAACCTGCAGAAAATCAGCTACCTTAAAGGGTGGGTCCATTTCTATATCAACATAAAAACAGGATAATAGGATGTCAACATAATAAAACCGGAATTTTCTGTGGAAAAACCAATCAACCATTTTATAAGAATCACACAACTTTATCACGTGGAGAACCCCTCAAAGTTCTTACAGCAGAGGTGGACCACCTCTGGACTGTGTATGCAAGACCACAACAAACAGTACTGAATTGTGCAGGCAACCCTTTTCTTCAGAACTTGCTATGTGGTTACTGATACGCTATACTGTGCTGCTACGTATGTGAGTACTGTCTTATCACCATTAAAAAGGAAATACATTTTTAGTATTTGGCCTAATGTTTTGTTCCATGCATTTGCTTGGTTCTGGTTATGCAGCCCTGAGGACTGGCTGTAAAGTCAGGATGAAACAGCCTTTACAATACCTTTGTGAGACACATATGAAATACTCTCCAAACTGAACAGATGGTTAAATTAAAGAACAGAGATTAAGTACTGTTATGATGACCATAATATGAAGTAGAGCTGGGCAAAATACTTTACCAAAGGATCGATTTTTTGGAAACAAATTTATGTTTGAATATATCTAATTGGGTGACAAAACTCAAACTTTCAAGTAAAAAATTTATTTAAGATTTTCAAAGAAAAATAGTTCAAATGTTCAATCTGAAATGTTTTCCTTGGGTTTTTTTTTTTTTTTAAGCTTAACTTCAAAAGTTAAGGAAAAAAAATAACTTTTCTGGTGAGAAAGCTTTTTGGGGTAAGCTTTAGTTTCTTTTGCTAATGTATTAGTTCTGACCAAGCAAAATGTTACGTATTCTCATGACTCCACTATAAGAGAGTTGGCGCCATTTACATCATTATGAAGGATTCTGAAGTATCCTCTAAATCTCTTGCTGGATTAAGGTCAAATTTAAAATACTGTGGCCTACCTAATCAAGAGCTCCAAAGACCTGAAAAGTTATAGTGAAGATTAAGCCACAAACTTTAAAAAAAATCAAGACAAACTTTTCTGATCTAGACATAGTTCATGAGCAATTTTCAATGAAATATACTAGAAATACTTGTCTTACATACAGGAACTAAGATGGAACTGGAGCCTTCCTTGTCTTTTGAAGCAAAATTGTGATCATAGTCTTCCCTGTCTGCCTTTCAACCTTTCTTGATTTACAGACACCCCAGGTTCCTGCAATCTGATTAACAGTTAATATGCAGATTCATTATGCTCTTGCTAGCAACTGCCTTTACCTAACTGCTTATGCTTCCTACTTACTTGAAATTGAGCTGAAGATTTATTCACTTAAAGCAACAGCTTGATTAGCATACAAGTTTCTGCATCAGCCACCCTTCAACCTTAATTTACATTGTCCGCAAGTTGGATATAGATACACTTTAGCCCTGAACTAACCACAAGCTTGCTATTGTCTTTCAGCTGTTTAATCACCTATACTTACTGCAGTCTTTCTGTAAAAAACACCACATTTAGGAACGGGAAACATGCCTAGGCAGGTACAATTAAGTGAAACAGTGAACTCCTGCCTGTTTTATACAACTGCATGAAAATTGAAGATGGTAAAATCTATGTTGCTTGCTTAGGAAAAGATTTCTGCATCAGTGAAAAGGCAGCATTTCCTAGTTTATGTATTTGTTTTTAAAGAAGAAATTTGTCCTGGGTTTAATTCTCAGTTTTCTATTCTTGTTTTATGCAGGTGATACTCCCTTGAAACAAATACAGTAACCTCACTTGGGAAGCTGGACTCACATCTCCTGGAACTCAGATCTCCTATTTTTAAGATCAGCCTTCTAAAATCACATTTGATTACGCAGAACATAAGTCTAATAGAATGTCACTGGAAGGAATTATGAGACCATCTCAAAAAATCATTACATGACCTAATTTGGAGTCCCAATCAAACACACACTTTAATTGCCCCAACATTATTCATATTTATGATGCAGAAATCTATTCACTTCTGTATTCTTTGTTTATACTGTTTCCTTTATGCTTCACTCAAGGAATATAGTTCATATCAGAGCACATTATTTAAGGGATGTTGCAGCTAGAACCATTGCATATATTGGAATCATTTTATTTTTACTTTGCTGATCCTCGTAGTCATTTGTGCATCTTCTGCCTTTTGTAATACTGCAATCAACATGCAATATCCTAATGGTCTAATTAAGCAATGACGACTCAGGCACAAGGCATTTCCTGGGGATTAATGACCACTTGGGAGGAGCTGATGTCCCAAAACATAGCCTAGGGCTATTAGCTTCATTTGTTCATTAATCTTTAGGAAATGCTTCATGGTGAAATTGTTACTTTTATTACAGAATTGAAGAATTAAATATAGAGATAGTTTAAGTTTCTCAGATGATTTCAGTTGGCAAATGTCAGACATTTCTACAGGATTTAATGATCCATACAACTCTTTAAATTCTGTTTCAAGATTATGTTTGTAATCTGGGGTTTTAAAATAGGAAATGTAAAAACTTGTCTCACTGAAACTTCAAGACAAAAAATAAAATATTCAAAACGAAAAGAAGAAGAAAGAAAAAAGAAAGAAAAAGGAAAAAAGGAAAAAGAAAAAATGTAGTACTTAAGTACTACAAAAGTATATATAGACACGTGTTTGGGCAAAGAGGGTTGCTAATGACAGAGAAGCAACTTGCTCCTGGCACTGGATCAAAAGTACAAAAATAGATAAAGAGAATTCAGGGAGTCTTCTCACCACCCTTGATGTTCACCCTCGTATCCAGGCTAAGTCAGCTTGATTTCTTAACTTCCAAAAGACCCACAAGTGCCACCTTTAAATATTTCAAGAATTAACTTCACTGACTCAATTCATTAAACCTACTTTTCGTGCTTCAGTCTGATATAAACATTTATGACATTATGAATGTTATGAAATTTAGAGAATGCATCTCCATGCACAGGTGAGATGCACCCACAGCTAAAGCTAGTGAGAATATGGGTAGTTTTAACAACTGAATTCGAAAAAAAGTAGTTATTTCAATTTTTCGAAATAGGATTCCAGGATTCCCATTCCAAAAGAAAGTTAGAAATTCCAAAACATTTTCACTGCATACGAGAATGAAGCATCAAAAAATCCCGCTAAACAAATTCCAAAATGTAATTTAAAAAATTCACACAATGTCTCATTTAAACGTTTGAAATAACATGGATAAATCTTCTAAGTTAGAAAGACAACAGTCTTAGTTCACAGTTCTTAGCCACACGATTCTGAGTTTAAAAGGCCAGTTTCTAAGCCTAAATCCAAGTCAACAATTACCAAATCATGCTGTGAAGACAGAAAGCTTGAAGCTGTAAATTACTGCCTCATACTGGGGATCTCAGGGTTTTGGGACTCCTGACTGTACAACATTTTTCATGATGAGCTCTAGGGAGGAGGGAGATGAGCTGGCAGAATCTTCTATGTGAGCAGATTTACTGAAAGAGAAGCATCCCTAAAGAACATGCTTATTTTATCTGTATTATAACTGAAAAATGTTGAGCAACACAATTGTTATGGGTAAACGCGACAAATTGACAACCACTCGGGCCGGGTTGCATAAATTCCAATTTAATAGAATAATTGAGCAAGTCACAAGTAAGCAAAACAGCGCTGGGCGGCCGGGGAGTCTCCTGCTCCACCAACGGCGCGCGCAATCCCCCGCTCACAGTCCCCTTATATGCCTGTAACTTCTGTGGTTGCACCGGCTGTTGCTGGGGGGGGTCGGGATGAAAGCTGGGGTCTTCCTCTGTGTTGTACGTGGTGCCTTTCAGGTCACGTGCATACATTTCACAATGCAATATCGCTCTGCTGGCTCAGTACAATCATTGTGGTGATAGCCGGTACTTAGCGCCTAGTTTCATGATAAAATCACTTCACGAGTTGATGTAACAAATTATTACCTATCACAATCCCCCCTTTTTGTTTTGGTCCTTTTTAATTTGTTCATCAAATCGAACAACAGCCTCCTGTGCCAGGGGGAGCATAGGGTTATGCTTACTCTCATCTTCATTCAGTTGTTCATATTGACTTCTTATCAACAGTAGGTGGGCAGCTTCGAGTCTGCTTTTAGCTAAGTTATTTATTCTATTTACTATACACGGTCCAAAGGTCAACACAAGTACTAATAAAGCCAATGGACCCGCGATTGTAGACAATAGGGTTGTTAGCCGGGGAGAATGACTGAACCATGATTCATACCACCCTTGCTGGGCTTCTCTTTCCTTTTTACGTCTTTCAAGGCCTTCTCTCAGTTTCGCCATAGTATCCCTGACAACTCCTGTATGATCTGCATAAAAGCAACATTCTTCTCCTAGGGCTGCACACAATCCTCCCTGTTGTAAAAATAAAAGGTCCATCCCTCTTCTGTTCTGTAACACCACTTCTGATAGTGATGTTAACGACTTTTCTAAGGCGGTGATGGATTTTTCTATTCGTTCTAAGTCCTCGTCCACAGCTGCCCGTAGGGTGCTAAGGCTCTGCTGTTGTATCACTAAGGAGGAAATTCCGGTTCCCGCTCCCACTGCCCCGAGGCCCAGTAAGGTGGCTATAGTAATCGCGGTGATTGGTTCCCTCTTTACTCGGACCGGGTGAGGGGTGTCCCAATGATCGTACATCACTTTTTCCGGATGGTACAAGATCCTGGGGACTACTTCTACTTGTATACAATATTCTCGGGACTCATTAAGCACCCTTAAGGAGACACAAGGAGTCAGGCCGGTTTTTGAGCATATCCATCTAGTTCCTTTGGTGGGAATAGCCCATCCATTTTTAGGGATGTGGTTTTGCAATGATATAGATCCACACAGCTTTTTCTTTGATTTTGGCACTTTGCCAATACACATTCCTATTCCTGTAACTTGCTTCATAGTCAATCCCTTCTTCTTATCTTCCCATTGACACTGTGAAGCTGGATCATTGCTTAAGGTATATGTCATATTTACTCCTATTGCTTCATAAAAAGGGGGTCTTATGTCGTAGCATAACCAGCAATGGGTAGTTATACTAGGGGTTGTAGCATTTAATACTTTGTAGGTTGCTTGCACAACCTTCCACAGAGGATTGTCTATCCTCTCTGTGGCTTTACTTTCTGAGATTACAACAGTATCTTTCGAGGTGGGGTGATTCATAGGAATACTTGTCGAATTCATGATCGCACCCGTTGGTTGGATTCTTGATTCTACTCCCTTAACAACTAAATTCGGCCCTATTGCTTGAGGAGTAGGTCGCACACTTTCTTTCTTTATGAAAATTAATCCACCCCTATCGGTCCCGGTCTCCCAGTACCGGACTCCCCAGGTCTTTCCCAAGAACCATCCCGGATCTTCCGGACGGGTGATATTTATCATTAAATATTTACAAGTTCCCAGGGGGGTATAGTGGGGACTTCCCCGATACCCCAGCTGGAAATCCTCTTTAGGGGGGATACACCCAGAAGGCCCCCATTTTACTGATAAAAACTTATCTGATCCTGCTCCTGGAGTCCAATCAGAGGCTATAGTTTCACATCCCCAATAAGCACAATAATAAGAGTTTACAGTATCCTTGCCCAGGATTAGAACTAGGACAAAAGTAAAACCCCATATGATCTAGACATGGTTCAATAGGCACCAACTCACATAAAGTAGCTGTGAATGTAGGACTCCCGGGTACACTTCGTACTTGGATCACTGTTTGATCCTCCCACCTTATTAATGACCACTTAAGGGGTTGGTGTATATTATGTTCCCCCTTTGATTCGTCTTCCTAATAAGCCTAGCACAATCATCTTCCAGAGGAGTAGTGGACCCATGGCTGGGCTAACGGATATTTTACGAACCCTTAATGCCTTGGAGGGGCGATCCGTGATGCCAAGTGTCTCTGGGACTTTAAAGAGTCTGGGCCTTACAATTTTGGGTATCCCTGCTTAGGAGGTGGCTTGTCGGCCTCGATCCCCACAGTTTCTATACGTCTCTGTCTCCTCTGCCTACTCTTTTGCTCAGAGCAGCAGGGTGCACCGTCTTCTCGACAGCAGCCGTATTCTTCAGGGGAACCTCCTGTATGAGCTTTTTGGATTTTTAAAGGCTTCCCAGTTCTCCAGAGTGACACTCAACATACGGCACGGTCCACCTACAATTGGTGTTTTCAATTTTGGCCTTATGTGATCGGGGTGGTTGGCGTAGGTACAACCTTTCTCTGGTTGTACCCCTTTAGCAAAAGCTTCCCACCATTCCACCGATCTTTTCTTGAGATCCCTTTTTAATGTCAAATGGGTCAATTTGCCATAACAAAGGCGACAACTGCCACTAGGGAGGTACCCGTGCTACCAATGAGTCCACTACTTCTCTTTACAAATCCTATATTCATAACACACAAAGGGATAACAAATACAATGTGAGGTTTTACAAAATGTGGTCTTACTTATCGAGGTTTCTAGGTTTCTTCTTAAAGGTTACTTTTAAATTGTCCGGGTTTCCAAAGGCTTCCCATGATGATTCTGAGATCGGCCCTTTAATTCTGCTGGCATGTGTCCATCCTCGCTCTGCGGTGCGAATAGCAGTGTCTGTGGTAAGCAAGACAAGGAAAGGTCCCTCCCAGTGGGGAGTCAAGGATGAGTCTTTCCAGGTTTTAATTAAAACCTTGTCTCCAGGGTTAACTCGGTGAATGGCTACATCTAATGGAGGTCTCTGTACTATTAGTCCTTTCTTTATCAATTCTTGTCTTCTCTTCATAAGCTCTGTAATATATTTCTGTAATAATCTCTCTTCTGCTTTAGGATGTTCTTTTGGTATTTCTAAATCGTATGGCATCCCATATAACATTTCAAAAGGGGAGACTCCTGTGTCAGTTCTGGGCTGAGTTCGTATATTCAACAAGGCTAAGGGTAAACACTTGATCCAATTCATCTGGGTTTCCATCATTAGCTTCGTTAACTGTTTTTTTATTTCCCCATTCATCCTTTCTACCTTTCCCGAACTTTGAGGATGCCAAGGAGTGTGATGCTCCCACTTGATCCCTAAAGGATCTAATGTTTCTTTAATGACTTTGGATGTGGCCCCCTGTCTGAGTCTATGACCGATACATTCCCATACCGGGGTATGATGTTTTCTAGCAATATCTTGGCTACCGATTTCGCAGTAGCTCGGGCTACGGGAAAGGCTTCTATAAAGTAAGTTAAATGATCTACTATAACTAATAGGTATTTATACCTGCCCACTTTCGGGAGTTCTGTAAAGTCAACCTGTATTTTCTCAAATGGCCTCTTGGCTATTGATCGTCCCCCTGGGACTTTTTCTCTGAGGTGCTGCTTGTTAACCTTCTGACAGGTCAAACATTCTCCCACTAGTCTTTTTGCTATGTCATATATTCCAATGCACATATACGTGGTTCCAAACTGGTCTACTAATGCTTGCACTCCCCAATGAGTCTGTCGGTGGAATTCTTTCATGATTCTCCAAGCCACACCTTTGGATACAATTTCTCTATCATCGGGCAACACCCATTTACCTTCTTTTTTCTATGGCTCCTATCTGTCGTAATTTATCTGTTTCCTGTTTAGTAAAACTCATCCTGGTATCCAGCTTATCTTGGCCCTCCTTTCCTTCAGACAATAGGTGTAAAGCTGCCTTTCTTGCCTCTTCATCTGCTAGATTATTTCCCCTTATGTGGTAAGATGTGCCCTTTTGATGGCCCCTAACGTGTACTACCGCGATTCTCCGAGGTCCCCTCAGAGTTTCTAAAGTTTTTCTAATTAATTTTTCGTGCACTAAATTCTTCCCTTGCGAATTAATCAGTCCTCTTTCTTCCCATATTTTCCCAAATGTATGTACTACTCCATAAGCGTATTTAGAGTCGGTGTATATAGTCCCTATTTTGCCTTTTAAAATTTCTAAGGCTCTAAAAACCGCATACAATTCACAAGCCTGGGCCGACCAAGTTTTGTCTAGGGGCCCTGATTCTATTAACTAACCATCATATCTCGGCCCAGTAAATTATATTCAGCTTCGGGAACTAATAAAAAGGATCCCACACTTAATCGAGAGTCTGATTCTATTTCCACATTTTTAATTACTGGGACCTTAAAGGGTTCTCCTTTAACTCCTATCACTTGTAGTTTCTCTGGGGATGGTTTACACCCCCAGGGTACCGTTTGGACAGTAGATCTTTCTGCCCCAGAATCCACAAGGAATTCTACTTCTTGTCGCTGGGGACCCAATTTCAATTTTATCAAGGGCTCGGTTCCTTTATGAGTCCCCAGCAGATAGAGCCCCTGACCCCCCTAATCTTCTTGGAACATTTGCTCATCCTGCATTCGCTTCCTGCAATTCCTCTTCAGATGCCCTTTCTTCTGGCAATAAAACACTCAACCTGCCTCAAGTCCCTCATCACGACCTCTCTGGGTTGTCCTTCTTGGTGAGGTGGCTTTCTTTTAGGTCCGTTATACGACCTAGGAGGTTGCGCCTGGATCCCTCTCTGTCCTTCTCGGACTGCTGCCACCAGAATCTTTGCCTGCCGCCGATGAGTTTCCTCTTCCCTTCGCACATGCACTTTCTGAGCTTCCCTCAGCAATTCATCCAGTCCTCTATCTTGCCAATCATCTAACTTCTCTAACTTCCTTCTGGTATCTGGAAAGGCCTTTGCTACAAACTGTGTTTTCAATAGAGCCTGTCCCACAGGGGTACTGGGGTCTACCCTGGAATAAAGTTGCAGGTTTTTCCTAAGTCTCTCAAGGCATTCTGTTGGTGTCTCGTCCCTTTTTTGTTGTTCCATGAAGGCCTTATTAATATTTTGCCCCCTGGGAACAGATTCCCTGATTCCCTGAACTATTATCTACCTAGATCGGACATATGTGTCCGATGCTCAGCATTCTGATTGTCCCCGTCCGGCCGTTGGGTGGGCCATTTGATATCTGCTGTGGGACCTTGTTGGTGCTGTTGATCCCAAATCCGCATCCCAGCCCTACGGATCATTTCCCTTTCTTCCACTGTAAATAATATGCTTAAGATGGATTGTAATTCCTCCCATGTATAAAGGCTAGGTCCCAAAAACTGATCTAGTTTTTCAGCCACCCCTAAAGGGTCTTCTAATAAATTCCCCATTTCCTTCTTAAAATCCCGTACATCCTCTGAACTCAGGGGCACGGACACAAAACCCATCCCTGGTTGCGGTCCTCCCATGGGGAGTTCTCGCAAGGGGTACAGCTGATCAGGTCGCCCACCTCCCCTCGTTTGACTCCTCGTGACCCTTCGGGTTTCTTCTGGGGAACTAGGAGGGTCTAGATCCCAGTCCGGGGTTGTTGGGGGGGGGGCTATGAGGAGGGGCTGGTATTGGGTTTTGAGCTGGAGCTGAGGGAATATAGGGGGGAGGAGAAACGGGAAGTTCCTCCAATATTTTGCTTTTCTTCCTCGAACCCTTCTCTTTCAGGGTAAATATCATGGTCCGAGTATCTGGTCTTATTCATAAACTAGCATACTCACTTTCTTCTAAACTAAAGGGCTCCTTTGAATTCACATATATATTTGGGGCCTGACATATCCATTTTCAAAAGACCCGTATATTGGCCAATAAAGGGGGTCTCTTCTAATCTGCTTCCCACCCCATACTTGCATGCAGCAATGTACCATTTTCTCTCGACTTTTGCCTTTTCGGGAGGGCCAATCGTTCCAATACTTAATCATTAATCCTAAAGGGCTATCGACTGTAAAGCCCTCTATGGGATCAGAAGACTTGCTCTTTTTCTGTCCCATCTTCCGGAGCACACACACACACGCTCAATCGCTCCCCTAGGTCGTGGCCCACGCCCTCGCGGACAATGGGAACCGCACTACTGTAGGGTCCGCTCTCGCTTCGTCCCTTGGGGACGTCTCACTTAGACGTGCTCCGGGGATCCCACCCCAACCGAACGGAACCACTTACCAATACTTTACTCAATCCTGAGTCTTCGTTCGGATCTTCGTGCACAAAGTTTACGGGATACTGCAGTTCTTTTGCTTACTTGTCCTGATTTAGGGTTCGGAAATACAGGTTCTGGTAGGGGAACTATCCACTCAGGGGCCATCCGAAGACGGGATGGGGCGCCTCCCCTGAGTCAGAGTCCCGAAACCAGGGAAGCCTGTATCCGAGTCACGGCACCAAATTGTTATGGGTAAACACGACAAATTGACAACCACTCGGGCCGGGTTGCATAAATTCCAATTTAATAGAATAATTGAGCAAGTCACAAGTAAGCAAAACAGCGCTGGGCGGCCGGGGAGTCTCCTGCTCCACCAACGGCGCGCGCAATCCCCCGCTCACAGTCCCCTTATATGCCTGTAACTTCTGTGGTTGCACCGGCTGTTGCTGGGGGGGGTCGGGATGAAAGCTGGGGTCTTCCTCTGTGTTGTACGTGGTGCCTTTCAGGTCACGTGCATACATTTCACAATGCAATATCGCTCTGCTGGCTCAGTACAATCATTGTGGTGATAGCCGGTACTTAGCGCCTAGTTTCATGATAAAATCACTTCACGAGTTGATGTAACAAATTATTACCTATCACACTATCAATAACTTTAATAATATCAGACCTCCTTCTTCTAGAAAAAGTCTGTTTTGGCAGCAAAGGCAAACTTCAGTGACGTGCAGGCACTCTGCTAGCTGTCCAGGCATAGGCAAATTTCAGGCTGAAAAATCAAGATTTCATCCAAAGTCACTGAAACTAAATACAATCTTTTTCCAAAAGTCAGAGGATTTTTGAAAATGGCATTAAATGAGAATAACGTTCAAGAAGAGGTTTTGCTTTATCCTCTCAGTACCAAATAATTACAGCTAACAGGAGGATGTTTTGTTTATAATAGGCTTCCACTGTAACTGCTAAATCACCCTTTTGCCCAAACAAATAGGAAAAAGAATAGCATTATTTTAGACATGACAGAACATAAAGGGAAGATAAGCTCCTCGTAATCAATACAGTCACAACACTGCTGACAGTTTCTTTTCTTTCTTTTGTTCTTGTGTCAGACACCTTATGACATGCTAACAATGTTCTTGGTTACAATGTGAAAAAAATCCCTTATTCAGATCCATAGCAGACCTGCATATATTACTGTGTAACATAATCTCTTGGTGGAAGACAAGAAATTAAGACTGGAATTTTCACAGGAGATTTAGGTAGTTTGGTGACAAAACTCCATTAAGATTAGTCAGGTGGTTATTCCTTTACAGCTCTCTGAAAATGCCACCAGCATTGCCTCCTGTCTATGATTAGACGTCTTTGCTAGCTTGTAGAAGGCAAGTGTTCCAAGGTTTTAGCCATTGTACCTAATTTGGAACGGTGAGCAGACACTTTCCAAGGTAGCTGGCAATACCGCGTTAGATAACAAACACTATTCTGTGAGGCTCAAAAGGATCCCAACTAGTATGTGTTTTGTAGTTTGCTGCAAATCTGGAAATACTGCAGTTTTTCAAGCACAGCAGTCTCTGTTGTTCTGGTTGTTTGGTGGGGGGGGAGGGTTGTTGTTATTTTGATTTATGTCTGCTCATTTATCTGAATTTAAAAGTGAGCTCTATACGGTGCTACTGAGAGCACCATAAAAGAGCAGAATTATTCAGAACTGAGGCTACCAATGCTAGCTGATCTCTCTGAAACTCAGTACTTTTACATTTGCCTAGTATCTAGATACAGCAGGAGCAAAAAACATTGTACGTATGAAATATTCTATTTAACTGTAATAAAACAAAGGAAATTAGCAAGGCATAATTAGCTCTAGCCTTACTTGAGGTAAAAAAAGGCAACAAAAAGCTACTATTTCAACTGTGGAAAATCGAACAGGTGATTTCATAGCACATCAGATGACATCATTACTCTCTCCAGATAAATGCCTAAGTGTTTGCCACATTAATGAGCCACCGGATAAAAACGCTTCTCTGGGCTCTATGGAAAGATCAATACAGAGAAAAAGATGTTATACAGGTCCTGTGTTTTATTTTTGGAGAACCAGTTAATCAGCATAATAAGAATGAAGGTCAAATTTGGGGAAAGAACTCTTACACAAGCTTCAGACCTTAATAAACATTGCAAGTACATTATTGGTATTGCACATTTATCAGGCAAACTATTCTGGATATGCAATGTCAGAAATTACGAAAAGGGAGACAACTGCTTACAAATCATTCTTTTAAAGTTGCGTCTCCTGTAACAAACTAATATGAAGCTAACAATATTGAAAAAATTGTCATGTTTCACTGTAATGATGGAAGTGAATATATTAACATTACAGAGCTGTTAAGAGCTTCCTACCATTTCAGAATTGTAGTGATAAAGTCTTGAGAAAAAGGGCTTCATGAATTTACCAGGAATTTAGTTTTCCCTAATGCAAGGAGTCTCCCAAGAAAATATTTCTAGAGATCTAATTCACTGTCTCTTTCTCCACAATCAACAGATGTGTAATTTGAGTCACTGTGTATTGCCAGTGGTGCAGAAAGCTGGGATTCTTGCCTAATGAATGACACAGTAGGTGCAAGAAGAAAATGAACAAATAAAAAAATAAACAAATAGTCCACTAGAGACACCCATGTATTGACCTGAATTGGATACAGAGTCCATGGCAGTGATAGTAAAGATGAGGGACTACATTCTTTTCCAAGAATGCTTTAGAGTAACCCTAGAGCTGTGGAGTAATCAAGAAAAGTTGGGATGCATGTATGTGCTTGTTATTCCTATGATCAGTAATGGATAAAAGCTGAAAATGATCTTCTGCCCATTTTCTTTCCTTCTTACCCTTTCTGAAACTAGAAAAACAAAAGTAAAAAAAAAACACCCTCAGAGATTCCCTAATACATAGTTGGTGATACTTCCTGCCCAGAAATGCTTGATACACACAGGGCAAATCAATACTCAACAAAATCAATGGGATTATTCAGACAGCTAGCCCTCACCCAAGTCAAAAAGTTTCAGTCTACAAGAGTGAAGCAACTGCTCCAGGTGGATCTGACAGAATGTGTATGTGCCACTGCCTTCCCTCAGGAACCACCCAAAAATATCTCCCTCTTTCTTTCCTGGCCTTAAGAAATCACACAGCAGAGCCAAATGAGAGCCGCTGCTAATCTTTTCCGGTATGCTCAAAAGAAAGAGAGCAAGCTGCTGCAACATGACTCGTGCCCAAGCATAGGCTCAACCATATCAATAACAGTATAGAAATGGTCAAGGTTCATACTGCTGATCTTAACAGATGTTCTGCATCCTATCTGATGCTCTCTAAGCAGAATATACTTGCTATAGAAAAAGTGTATTGTTAAACTGCTAGGGTTGTTCTTATTAATCTGCTCCCATTTGTTTTCTTCAAGTGCAATAATACTTTTGATTTCAAGGGTGACATTCAAATGCCACCATCCCAAGGACTAAGCGAAGAACATTTAAGCATAAACCAACATTTCTGGGATTTGCAGAACTTTCTGTTAAGTAAATAGGGCCCTTGTGGCTTATCAGCCATTGGTGTGTTCAGCTCCCTAAACTAAGAGAATTGAGGGGATTAAGTAGAGGAGAAATGAAATGCACCTAATTAATTCCCCAGATCCCTGCAGATTATATGGCATGTTTGCAACAGCAGGCAATTGTGACTGAAATTAATAATGCATACGTACAGCAGTGATGTTAAGCTGTGATGCTAAAAAAGTGGTGCCTTTTTTTCTAATATTTCCTATTTCCCCATGCAATATCATTGATATGTTAACAGAAGCTATTACACTTCAGAATTTTTCATCTTTTTATTACAATTTTTTCTACATCATCCTTTTTTGTACATATATATCTAAAACAGAGTTGTCTCAGTCTCTGACTAGCAGAAGAAAAAAGTTATGGAGGCAAATGGGGTAGGAAAGGAAAGAAAAGATATTATTTATCCTTGTAAAGTTGTTATGTTCTGTCTTTGTACTGTTTGTTTCTCTACTCTCTCTTATGCTTTGTTTTTCTCTGATTCTTCATCCATTCCATAAAATATCAACAAGATAAGACTTCATATTCTGCTCTCAGTGACAGAGATATAGACTTAGAAAAACTCAGAGGAGCTGAAAAGACTTTATCTGGATTTAAGTGCAGAAAAAAGCAGAATCCAACTTGAGATTTCAGGGGGGAAAAGAGGGAGAAGATAAATAAAGAAGACTAGTTCCAGCAAAAGGAAAATGAAGAAAGTTTGAATTGGTGAAGGTTTAAAATGAATTTCATATTGTAGTTCCTTTTTCTACTCCATTTTAGAGGATGTGATTTAGTTGGCTCTATATATTGTCACTTCATAATAGGGAGGAAAAAATATGCTGCTAATGGACCAAATTACAGAAACTTTTGAAAAATGATCTTCAGGAGAAGATTACAGAAAGCTTTCTCTATAAATTCATATAATGTCTTCAGAGTTCTACTGCTATATATCTTTTCAAAACACCTAAATTGAAAATCAGTATTTCAATATGCTTATACATAATTCTGCAGTTCCAGTCCCTTTATAGGAATGTATGTGAGGTGACTCTGCCTGTGTCCTGATTATAGTTATAAGAACAGGTTTTTCATTAACAGGGAGTATAAACAAGTATCTTTCCTTGTTCATCCATCCTCTTCTGCGGCCCTATCACATGCCCTCATCTACAGAATTTAAAAGCCATTAGGGATGAAGATTATTTTCCTATGAGAGCCCTCTGTAATACTATTGCCAACACATCACTGGTAAGTAGAAAGATTTAAAAGTAGAATTTCAAATAAAGGGGTCATATAGCTCTGGAAAATATTAGGAGAAAAAGTCACAGATTGACAGGAAATCAAGTGCTTTTTAATATCTGCTGCTAACAAGGAAGGTAGTTTGAATGGACCACAGAGAAGGACAGATAGGATTTCAACATCAGTACTGTGTGAAAATCACTCAACTACACCAGCTCCCATAAGACAAAATGATTCAGTCTGAAACCTCTCAATCATTTAGCATAATACTGGAAGTAAATAGATTGTAACAGACAGCTGTCACAGGATCAGAGTCTTCTGCTTTGGAAATAAACATTTTGGGATTGCTCCAGTAGTTATTTTCCATAAAAGAGATAATTATAAAATAAATAATTGGTTTTACTATGGCATATATGCGGCAGCAAGAAACCATTACTTGGTGACATTTTATTTCACCGACATTATCTCTAAAGGAAAAAGAAAAGAAAAAAGGGCTGAATACTTGTGGATCTGACTGTCTGGCATACATTCCATTTAGTAAAATAGCAGCCGCTGCCTGACAACTCATACTGCTCTTATAGAGGAAATCAAAAGACAATAAACTAATACTATGCAGTTGTCCTCATCTGCATATTTCTAGGCTTTCAACACTTCAGAATATCCCTCATATAACCACCCCATATAAAACCCACATTTTTTTTTAAATCTAAAAATTAAAAATAAGCACGCTACTTAGATTTTGCATCTTAACAAAAGTCTGACAAAGTCTAAAAAAGTATTTGTTGAGACATTTTTATAAGGGTGATCAATGAAATGCGTGACTAAAAATATCAACAAAACCACAGAAAACCCATACCATTTAAAACCCTGTCCCCCAATATTTCCTTTCCACTAGCACTATTATAATTTAGCAGTTTCAAAACCTTGAGATGCATGCCAGCAATTCCACCATTTTTGAGAAATGCTGAGTTATTTTGATTTTTTTTCATTTTCAAGCCTGAATAAACCACAAAAGCTACACTACATTTACTTCAAAATTGTCAAATGCTATCAGATTTCATATGCCTACTACCCAGATCCTCCAAAAAAAAAAAAGATCTACTAAAATGTATAACTCAAATTAAACTGAAATTCAATCTGCCTTAAAAAGTGCATGAAATTCAGACAACCTGCTTAAGGCCTGTGTACTAGAAAGGAAAGGTATGTGTGGTCCTGACCACAATAACCTCTCTCCAGTGGCAGCCACAACCCATAAAAGATAGGTGCATTGTGAGAGGTGGAGTTGTCAGTCAGATTCCTTAGAAATGCAGTTCTCAGCTTTCGTTTGTTCCAGTTTGGGGTGGAAATCTGGACTGAATCACATTTTGTTACAGATGATTTGTCCATTCCTATTTGTCATCAGCTATTGCAAAACAGACACACAAAAAGCTATGATTCATTTCTTGACAGGTGAATGCCTTTCAGTTCACCTTTAATTTAGTTACTTTAAGTTAGTACTGTTCATATAACAAGACAGGCTAGCAATTTCATACACCTTTAGATCTTCTCCATTAACTGCTTACAGAGACTTGTTTAAGCATCTGTTTAGCTCATATAAAGCACCTGAAGACATATCAGGTTGAGCCAACCATCTACTAGAAATCTGCATAATAATTTAACAGTGAAAATGTTTCCAAAGGGAAATACATGTAGTATGACCAAAGTATTATGCAAATTTTGTTTTTACAGTGATTTAGCCCTGCCATAATATCTTATGCCATTATACAAGCAGTGCATTAAGCCATGTCATTGCTGACAAAAGCAGACAGGAGCTGGACCAGATATCCTGCAGCCTCAGCCTGAATGTATGGATGCCTTAGGGGCACACTACCTATTAATTTAAAATTCTAAAACTAATTATGTATGTCAGGGTGACCTCTTTCTAATCTACATTCATCACAGAACACAAGCCTTCTGTCTCCGTTGTTCCCATAATAAAATAGCTGTTGATAGACTTATATAATTGACTGTATCTGAAGTGGACTCATATCATGGTGCTACATTCAAATTGTATGTAATCCCAGTTGAATAAAGATAAGCAAAATAATCCAAATATCTCAAGTAATTAACTTTGGAGGTTTCATAGTAACATCAGAAAAAAAGTACTACCCCAAGCTTAAAAACAATGTTGCAGAGTATATAGAAGTCACATTCATTGCAGAGTTATCAAGAAACTATTTGCAACATTTAAAGACGCATGTAGAGGCATATGCACTTCTATTTATTTATCCTATACATAGCTTGACATGTGTTAGATATACATTGATGAAACATGCACCTATACAGAAACCCTAGCAAGGTCCCTGAATCTGACAATGGGGTTTTTAGAGGTGCCTAAAAGAATTAAATACCTAATTCTCACTGAATTCTAATGGGAACAGAGAAGCAAATCCCCCTTAACACTTTAATAACACAAGGATTTTGGTAGAACATGCATCTTCTGCTGGTTCTCTACTCACAGTATAATAAAACACATAGAAAAAGAGCTGCCCTCTTCTCCAGTTACCTGAAAGAATTCCTTAGAGCTGCTCTTAGTCACATTACTCTAAGAGAGGTCACACTGCTTAGTAGATCTGCTTAGAAACATTCTATTTATATGCCCTGCTCTGGATACTAAAACGGTGAAATTCCAACATAGTCAAGTTTCTCTTTCTTTTGCACTGTTATTTTTAGTGAGGCTTGGAATCATGGGAATCCCCACGCCTTTAAAACCATTTAGGCAGTGTTTCTGGAACTGTTCAGCTCCGTACACCTGCTCACTTTCTGAGCAGTCCCATAAACTTCAGCCGAGCTGCTCAGATACAAGTTTTCATAGAACAACATTTTCGCTGAAGAGCTTTAAAAAGCAGCACTGAAAAAAATCTAACAACTTTACAGTATTGCATGTTTGAATAAGGTGAAATCAAAAGCTTGCTGTTAAACAGAGACTGATATTTGAAATACCCTAGCCTGGAAAGCACATGTATTCTAAGTAGACCTCAAAGTTGCAATACAGACTGTGGTACAATATGCAATAAGCAATCAGCAAAGCAAACCCCGTAATAATAATATGGGGATACATGACATATATATCTCTTTTTGATGCACTATTGAATATCTAGTGTCCAAGAACAGAGAGTTTAGTGAGAGAACAATTCATCCGCTTTTCCCATTGAAATATGCGAACAAGATTCAGCTTAAAGGTAGAAAATATGTTTATACATGAAAATAAATATCCTGAGGTATGCATGCTATTGCTTTCCTCTCTTTTATTAGTGATATTAATTTCAATTGTAAGGAGTATATTAGATGTCTTTTAAAAACAATCCCCAAAGCAGTCAATTTAGTAAGAATGTGTAGCCCTGAGGTGGGGAGGAGAAGGCAGTATTAACTGATCTGTTTGATATTATCCCATAAGCATTTGGTCTAATCAGTTAAAAGCATTAGGATATGCGAAAAATAAGTCAACAAGAACTCCTATGATAGATCTATGAACTATGACTGTAAAACAGCTACATACCTAAACCAAACCAAATTTTTCCCATTTCTACAAATAAGCATCTTATTCACTGAATCAGTTCTATTCTGAAGTAATGTTCTTCAGTTTCTCTCCTATTTGCAGCCTGTTTTTTTTCCATAATTTATTTATGCCACTAATTAAATATTCAGATTTACTGCTTCACTGAAATGCATTCATTTGCGCAGGAGAGTGCTCCATTAGAAACTGCTTCCTATGGAAATGATGGGCATTCCAGTTCTCAAAGACTTCATGCTACTCCAGAAAATATGCTTCATACAAACATAAGTTATTTGGCTTAACAAAAACGTAGCAGGGTGAAGTTCTGCAGTATCTTGCACAGAACACTACAGATGATCTTAGAGTCCAAAAAGCTTTTGGGGAACCTAGCCCACACCTATGAAATAACTCCCACAGGAACCTATGTTCATCACTTTCAGTAAAGATGAGTTTGTTTTGTCTTGCCTTCTCTAACACATGCACATGTACATCATTATCAAACAAGACATTTTCTCCTTGGGAGAACAAGCATTTGACCAATTTATTCATGTAACTTGCTGCACTGCTGGCAGGATCCAAATAAAATGATAACAGATACAGTGTAAGGATAGCACAGCGCAGAACATTTCCCTATAGGCCTTGAAAAGCCTTGCTGAGGACCCATTAATTTATGACTAAAGTCAATTTTCACACAATTTAGTCCCATATTTTACCCATTTAAAATGTCAATGAAAGAATCATCAACATTCTGAGAAAACTTCAACAGATCATGTTTATTGTAAAACCCATGTGAACTTCACTGAAGATAAAGCTGAGTTCATGTACCAGTGCTAGTAAATGGGACTACTGGATTCTGGGTATACTTAGCTTCAGAAACCATAAAAGTCAACTTACTTTCCTGAGTACCGGGATTATGCATTTCTTGAAAGGAATGCTTCTGTTAAAGTCACTTTTGATACACTTAGTGGGCTCTCAGAAAAACAAAAACATATCATATTAGAAAACATTCACAAAATACCTAATGCTACAATAACACAGCAAGTATTTCTTTGTAAGACTGGTCAGCTTATCTAATGCTTACCAGTTATGTTCTTTGTGTTTTTACTGCAGCTTCCACAGAAGATATTTCTTTGTGAGATTGCAATGCTTTAATTATTTTAGACTTCCTAGCATGCAAACATACACTTTCTCAAGCCACAGTTTTACTTTCTTTCTCCATTTGCTTGTTTTGTTTTATAAGCTCCCATTTGATCTCTGAAATGTTTGTACAATGGTTATTAATTTTAATGAAAAGTTCTGTATATTTCTGGCAGTTCTATACAAGACTCTTTCTAGTGTTCTTTACTGTTGTATCAGCAACAGTTACAAATTAAAGAAAATTTTCCAATTAAAAGAATAAATTCTTCCTTCTTTCTCTATTGACATTTTTTTTTTCTAAATAAAGATGCAAGCAAATGGTATGTATATACGGGTGGGATTTTTGAAATAATGTCTAAAGTATAGAAGCGTTCAAATCCTACTGACATTTCAGAGATCTAGATGCATAACTCCAGAGCTGAAGTGTTGTTCTTATATTACAGAGCTAAGCTAGGAAGGAAGCAGCTGAACTACAGAACTGTGAAGCATTCAGAAATCACAATAGACACATCAGTCCTGTGTCTATCCATTGGACATTGCTGTCCCTACTGAAAAGGAGATAGCTTTCAAAAATTCTTCAAATATAGTAGACAAGTCCTAGTATATAAATGACTTTACTATAACATCAATGAGTTGGTTCACTTCTTGCTAATGTAATACAACAGTTGCTAATACAGAAATCATTGTTAATACAATATGATTGTCATCAGCACATAACAGTTTTACTTTATTAACAACCTGCTTTTACATTAGCAATTCTGGTGTAATTTAAGTGATGTCCCCATTAGAGTTGTGAACTGCATTTTCATTAATATAGCAAGAAAACCATCAATACGAAAATTGCTCATTCTGAATCACGTTAGATAAGGTACTTATCATATTATCTGAGGGCTGATTTTAACCCAGGTACTGAGCAATCTGACAAGCAGCAGCTTCTAGTAGTATCACAATCACAATGTTTCCCCAGGGGCTTTTATCCTAGTGCAAGGTGTTTTGAAACACTTTCAACACTGCCTGTGCAGGGTGGGGGGAAGTTTTGCAGAAAACATATCTATTCTACACTCACAATGTTGCATTTAAGAGACCTCAAAGTGCACCCACCTCTACCTGCAGGTAAGAAAGAAATGATTTCTAAGAGATTTAGGAACAAAAGCCACCTTGAAACTCATTAGAATTTGAGTCTGAGTTGAGTGATTTTTACATCCTATTTGGCCTTTTTTAAACTAAATATGGAAAAAATCTGTGCTCAGCTCAGCATCCAATGAGGGGTACACACTGACAAACCCCAAAGTCTCTCCCTTAACAGTAACTAACTTCTAATTCTCAGCTCCACACTAAACCTGTACTCTGTCCAGTCACTCTGTAGCATAGGTCTGGCATGACATATGATGGCTCTCCTCTAATTCCCTTCCTCATTCCTCGCACAGTTATAGCCTAACAGAATTTTGGGGCCATGCAACATGAATGCATGGAAATAATGGATTAAACTCTTTACTGAATTTGTCTTCAGTTCAGAGTATTTGCATATCTTTTTAGCACACATGAGTACATACTAGGCTAGGGAACCAGCTACCTGAACTCTTTTATACTGAATTCTTTTGTTGACCTACATTTAAATATGAGATGGTGTCTATTTTGAAAAGAATTTATTCCTAGGGCTATCACTAGCAGTGGCAAATCAGCATGGTAAGTCAGAAATTTACCATCCACAGCATGAGGAAAAGGCACAGAGTCTTTTGGAAGCTGTCTCTAGTTCAGGAGGCAAATATTTCATTTGAGCTATATAGTAATAATGACACCCACACACTGCAGATGGAACTAATCTGGGCTCACCATATGTATTCTTCTAGGGTATCCAGAGCTTCTCTGAACTATTCCTTCTTCTCCATTCTATATTCTCACTAGCATAATGCCGGATACATTTTAAATGAGATTTGCATTGAATTCCAAAACGATGTGTTAGCCAAAAGAAGTAGCGAGGAGTAAAAAAAAAAAAAACATAATGAGGTTATAAAGTGTTAAGCACAGCAGTCATGAGCCACTAGCACTGCATTGCATTATAATTGTTCTTTGCAGAGGGGAGAGGATAATCGTTCTCATTAGGAAATTAAAGAAATAAATATCTGAACAGAACCTCTTTATACGACTGATCTGTTGTGATTAGAAATTCACTGCTGAATCTAGTCATGTATTTCTTAGGGCTTAATCCTCAAGTCCAAAGTAACACTTCTGGGCAAAAAGCTTAAGAGCATGAAGAAATTGCTAGAAAACTGTATGCTGTCTGTTAGTCCCTTCGATTATCACATCGTTGATAATTCACTGGGCCACAATTGCTGTTTTTCCCCAAATGCTTTTCAAACTCAGTCACAAGAACCTCTTCAACAGCTCTTAATGAATTTTCTGTAGCACCTTTCTATAGCATTTGCACTTCTTTTGTAGTGAACATCTTTTTTACTAATGGAAGCTAGAAGCCAGATAATTTCCTCCATTAGCAAGTGACAGGATTCCTGAAGTAACTTCCATTAAGGTCTTTTAAAAAAACTAACAAAATGAGGATTTTGTCTTTTTCTCAAAATGCAAATGCCTTTTCATAAGAACTTTATTTAAGCTCCTGCAAGTGGGACTCCTGTCCTCTCCCATAGGTAAAGGTCAGATTGTCCCTACCTATCTCTTGTAAGAGCATATTCATTTGTTGCAGTCAGGTATAAATCTAGGTCCACCAGCGGAGAGTCCAGAGCCTGCCAGCACACAAGAGCTTATCTATCAGTTGTGTGAGTGATCCAATTCCATCATTAACTTACACCCCCCAGAGTACCTTACAGAGCCAATGCCATACCCAACATATAGTTACAGTTGTCTCACACAAGACTGCAGACTAATGCTTACAATTTTGCTGAGTTTTAAGTGCTGGGCTGAAACCAACGTTGCTGAATATCTGCCTTGGCTTATTTTTGTTTATTTGTTTGCTTACTTAATATCAGTGAAAAATGGTATCATATTCCTGGAAAATGACACTTTTCCAAGAATGAACTGATGGGGAAAAATGTGTCATTACTGATGTTGAAATAAATCTGCTATTTTTATGCTGAGAAGCTGCAGAAGTAACTGTATGTTTCACTGTGACTACCTCACAACAAATGTATATAGTCGTTTTAATATTGTAATTTCATAATTTCTGCTTGACTTTCCAACTTTAACATTATAATTTATCTATACACTTTATAGCGTATGAGATGACATTGATAACACCAGTTTTCAAACCTTACATTTTAACAGAAGAAATCTAGTACTTACAGAACATTTCAAAAACTGTATCACTAAGTTACACAGAAGATTTAGTACATACTGTAGGCAACCCCTATGCTAATAAATTACACAGCACACTATACTTCTTTAAAGTTTCATTTTCTGCTGTAGGGCCTAGTGCAAGAGCTAGCTGGAAGGAAAGGATATTTTATCATTTTTTCCTTTCTTCCAAGATAGAGCGAGCCATTAAAAAAATAATTTCTTGAGCTAATTTGAAATGGTTCAAGTAGCCCTGTGGGCCAACTGGTAGTAGATTTTTTTTATAATTGTATTTTTAAGACCCTCCAAACAATATATTTTTCCTTGTAATCCATTATTTGCGATTCTGGATGGACCATTGCAAGTATAATAATAATCACACTCCTGGTATATAGCCTGCTCACACAACATAAGATCGTAGGTAGCAACACAAGAAAACAGGGCACTAGAGCTTATCAAAGTACAGCTGTCAAACCTTTTATTCATCTCAAGGTTTGGTGGTTCCTGGACAAATGCACTATGGTTGAAATCCCATTGCAGGAGTAAAGCTTTCAAGGTGAAATAGTATTTCTTTTTCATTATCATGAACAAAAAGAAAAGAAAAGAAATGTTTGCAGGAGCAGAATGCCATAATCATATGTTAAAATGGGCTATTTTATGACATTGGAAAATGCAAACAGAATGGTGTTTGTTGCTGGCTCTTCCCTTCCTCCAGAACCCGACTCTTTCCTTTTATTTCTCCGCACTTTTCCAGCAAGGAGAAGTTATAAACAAGAAATGTTATACCACGAAGAAGTGGTTTGAGGCATTTTTCAAAACATCACAGCCTTCTCTGGGAATAAAAGCTACCACTTTGTCTCAGATAATTAAGGGAGAGAGGCAGGAAACCATGAAATAACCTTATTGTTACATCTTATGCATAACCTCATTGCGACATATTAAAGAACCAACTGGCAAAGTCCTGTCTTGTGTCAATCATCTTTCTTCTGGAAGGCTGCCCTCTGTCCCTAATCTTGTAATTCTGTCACAGCACTGTTCTACCAAACATGAAAGGAAGAAGCTGAATCTTCACTGTAAAGCAGGGGCCAAAATTTCCAATGAAACTGGGGTGGGGGGAACAGGGGATGACACCCAGTGTCAGAACTGCTCGAAACAAACTGGTAATGTGTGGTAATGTGGAGAAAATTCCTAATTCCTCTAAAGAGAACTAACATGATATATTAAAAAAAAGCTCCCAAAATCTGGTTGTACTGAAATCACAAATGGAAGGTCCACTACAGATACAGGAAGCACTTGAACTATTCTGTGCATTTTAGTTTAATCAGTGAGTCTCCCAGGAGAAGCCATATTAGGCCACTTTAGGCAGGGAAAAAAATAAGGCAGAGGAATTCTTAAGACAATCATTTTCTTACCTTTTCTCTGAAGCAGGAGGGAGATCTTTTTTAGCTCTTGCAGAAGTTAATTCAGAACTGTTTCTTCTGCAAAAGAAGCAGACAGCTTATTAAAAACTAAATAAACCAGGCTTTAAGCCTTTATTTTCACTTGAATCCCAAGAAGTGGTGTACTGGTTATGACCAGTACTATTTCTAACTAAACTGTTTCTATGGTGAATTTACCTCATTTTTCCGGTTTTGATTTTTATTTGCCAAAAAATTTTGTTTTTTTGTTTTATGTTTAAGTAGATGTATCTATTCTTTCTGCTTTTTTAAGGAGATATGGCTCAGAAGTTTGTGTACGTTTCATCTGGGTTCGCAATTTTTGTCTGACCTACGTTTTCAATATCTGCTGTTCAGCTTATGCCCTAGTTGGTCACACTATACTGGTTCTGTTTCTCTGGTGGAGAACTGAAACATCAAAAACACCTTTGGGTCAAATTCATGCATTGTCATTCATGGCCATGCATTCACATGAAAACTGGGAAGTCTCACTATTCAAATAGCCAAACATGAAAGTAATTAAAGCAATAGCAAATACACTGAAAAAACCTAAGCTCCCTAACCACAGAAACAAATACGGGTATGTTTGAGTTTTTCCCAGAGGCCCTTGTTGCAGATGGAGTGAACAGAAGTCCTAATGAACTTTTGAACCATGTTAATACAATTTGTGTTAGAATTATAAAGCAGAAGGTTACTAATTAATAGAATAGAATGGATGCATTGTCTGAGAAACAACTCTCTCTCACTGTTGTTAAAAGCAAAGCAAGAACTCTGAGGACAAGAAAATGAAGGAGAAACTTTCAGACACCCGAGGAGGCAAACAAGCAACATAAGGTTGCAGGAATTGGTACACACAAAGACCACTGCCCAGTCTGGGTTTGCTAGCTCTCCAGCATCGATGGACACAGAAATAAGCTAAGTACGCCAAATCTCCTAACCGTGCCAGTTTCAACAACACCACAGCCTTACAAGGGATCATATTCAAAAGTCAGTCACTGAAAGCTCCTTGTTCTGGGAGAGGAGACCAGTGAGGGTTGAGGAATGTGAGTGAAGTGGGGTGCCTAGCCAAGAAAATGCCTGAAATAAAGTACCAGAGACTCTGTGGGAAGTACCAGAGGAGAAAGGAGGAGATTTATTCAGGAGAAAATCAACTGCTTATGCTCCAAATTATGAGAACATAACTATTAGGAACAGAAAAGAGGTCAAACAGAAAAAGCAGTAGAGGGTAAAGGAAGGGTTCTCCTGTAAAGGATAAAAATGTTTCAGCAAGCTTAAACTGGGAGAGTACTATGCAAAAATAGGAAATGAGGGTTGCAAGGATACCTGGGAGCTGAAGCAAGAGAGACTACAAGAAACAGGGAAATTTTGTGGGACTGCAGGAAGCTTAGGCAGCCTCTCTCTCTTCCTCCCTTTCTCCAGCCTATCTCAACTCTGAGTAGGTTTTTTCTTTCACACTCTCGTCTCCACCACTAGCCTAAGCTACTTTCTGTGCCTTGCAGCCCTTTACTTTCACCCCCAGGTGCAAGGAAGAAACAGCTCTTCCTCCTTCTCCACGCCCTAACAGTCCCGACTCACCTTACTGCGTCCCTCAGACTGAGGGGAAAGAGGGAGGAAAGGGCCAGGGAAGCTTTTCAGCACGGCGCAGTCAATCCCCCCCCCAGCCGGAGGCAGTGGCTGGCGCCCCGGCGGGGAGCTGATGCTGCCCGCGCTCGCGGCCGCGCTGCAGCCAGGGGCTGCGGCCTGCCTGCACCCCGACTGCCGAAGGGAAAAGCACGTCGCCAACAGCACCCATCTCCACACTGTATTCTGACTCTTTCTGCCTGTTTTCTTTTCATGGCCTAGGGAAAACGGCCGAAAAGCTGAAAAACTTCCTTAAAGATGATGCCCCCGCCCTGAGCCGAAGGGCCCAAGAACTCCTTGCTCCCCTCACTGCCTTCCCTGACCTCTCACAGATGCGTGGCAGCTGCAGTACCCCCCCCTTCCTACCTTATCCAATTTCATAATAAATCGTTATCTTTAGTACCCTTACCAGTCTACCACCTACTACGCTGCAGAAAATATTAATACTTGCAGTGGTCTTTTGGACCCTGGCGAGAGGAAACACTGCCTGCGCGCAGCGCTGGCCCCTCAGGAGTCTGAGGGAGGCGGGGGCCCTAGCCAAGAAAACGCCTCATGCAGTGCCAGAGACTCGGCAGGGGGCGGAAAGCAGGGCCGTGGCCGTGACCAAGGGCCCCCATTTTCTCCTCAGCTCCATCTCCTCCTCCTCCTCCTCCTCCTCCTCAGTAGGCAGCTGCCTCTCAGCCCCACCCTCCTCAGAAAAAGGGTCTGTTTTGGCCACTGCAAGAAGCAGAAGGTGCGGCGGAGGCCGAAAACCTCCAGCGGCCGTTTCCACACTGTGCTGGGATCCCCTCCCTGCTGGAGGGGCCACCAGCCCCCCCCGCACCCCCACGGGCAGAGCCGCTGGCAGAAGCTTCTGGAAGGCGCCGCAGCGTGGGGGGGGGGGGGGGGGGAGGCAGCGCTGCCCTGAGCCAGACCCAGGCACGCATGGGGAAGGAGCAGAGACGGCGCCGCCGCCTGCCGAGCCAGGTTTCTCGTAGTTAAACTCCTCAACGTCAGTCTTTCCTGTCTTTGCTGCGGCCCAACGTATTGGCTGTGGTGTCTGCGCTACAGGTAAGGAAAGGGGAAAATGGCGGCAGGGGCAGTTCCGCATCGTTCTGGTCAACGCAGCACCCTGGCATTAAAAACTTCCATTCCCAACAGTGCACAAAAACCTGGGAACGTATTAACGGTTTGGAATAGTCACTTAAGTGGCAGTGAAAATGCTGCCCCCCCAGTGTCCCAGATGTTATATTTCTTAGCTGTAATCAACACTTTAAAGCACCCAAATGTTTATTACTATACAGGAAAAAAGAAGAGTATTCATCTATATCATTCCCATCAAACACTGAGAGCCCTAGGATATCCGTGCACTATAATATTAATGGATGGAGATGAATTGCTTGATGTTGCAATTAAATTGGGGACAGTGTTTCATTGATCTGTGAAAAGCAAAACACTTAAGAATGGCAGCAAATGGCATCGCTCAGATCCAAGAAGCAACTCTGTAGCTAGGGAAGTTCATTTTTTACCTCTTGGATGCTTGGTAAAGGGTAAGCCTAAAACATCTGCTGCAAGATAGGCTTCAGAGAAATCTAATTAACACTGTGTCCAGGAACGATGAGGGCAGATGTGTCCTGGACAAAGTCACTGACAGGAGATCACTTTGTTAGGCCAACAAAATTTTAGCTTGGAAAGAAAATCTTTGGAAAAATCTTGATTGAAAGTCATAAAGATTTCAGTGACCAGCTATGGCAAAGGATGGAGAGAATTGCAGCTCATATTAAACAAAAAACACACACGAGAGACCGAAGGGAGCTGGAGAGGAGGGCACCCCCCTTCAACACTGAACCTTGCAGCTGTGAGGAAGGTCGATAGGATAAAAAACGGGTGGATCATCCCAGCGAGCAAAATGCCCTCAAAATGCTGAGAGCAGACACCAGTGTCGTCTTCTCTACTTTCATTCAGAGACAAAGCAAGCTGAAAGCTACCTGTGAATACGCCTGGCTTCATTGCTAAGGCTGACTGGGACGAGATCTCTGCAACCTACAGTAAACTCCCATTCTGTCACCTAAATAAAGAGGAATTTAAAACTTTTTTAAACACTGCCATTTTACAGCTTTGCAGCCTCCATTAAACAAAAAACAACTCAGTCCCATTTTTGCGTGCAGCAGATTCAGCTTGTACTGCTGCATTTATAGTATACCCTTTAAAGTGATTTTCTCTTTATTGATTGGCATTGCCCAAATCTATTTCATTGCTTCCTAAAAGGATTGAAATCACAGAGTGAGATAAACAAAAAATACCAAGTTCATCATGTTTAAAACTTCTTTTACAGCTTCTTGGTATCTGTGCTGCCTCTCTTCCCAACCATCTTTTGCTGATAGGCTGTAATCACAGAACAACTCTGAAAAGATGCAATGGCAGCCAGGTTGGCTCTAAGTTTTGTGATATGTCTCTGAAAGATTAATGTTTTGATTAAAACAAGCTTGATTGAATTTTCTGATAGAAAATTGTTCATAAGCACATGTGCCCCCTATTCTTTGATCCTAGCTTGGCATTCTTCATTACAGCGAGAAGCTATGTGTAGAGGAGGAAGAGAATGGAGATACTAAATCCAGGCAGTGCTCAGACTTTTCATGGTTAAATGGTAGGTGGCAGCACAAAACAAGCCGGCAGGCTCAGGCTTCACATTCATTTTAGTGCCAGCTTGGGCAACAGTTCTCCTCCTTGATCAGAGTTCATAGGTTCCCATAAATAGCAAGTGATTTCATTGTACTGTCCACTAAATATTTTACTTCTGACAGGTCATGCTTCAAGAATGAAAACAGATATGACACAGATCGCAAGTGACAGGCTCATTCATTTTGAGTTACAATTAAAAAATTGTCACCTCAGTGTTATTAAATGGTTCCAAAGAGATTGATTTTTTCAGGGTTTTTTTTTCAAGCAGAAGCATGCACTCAAACAATCTTTTGATCACATATTTATGGAGCACTAGTGTCTAGTGGGTAGAAAGGAGGCTGGCAACGAGGCTTCCTGAATTTTACTTTTAAGCTCAGCCATTGATCTCTATGTTGCTTTTGGCAAGTCACTTTTTGTGTTAGGTTTATCTAAGTCTAAAATACTGTAAAATAATGCAAGTGTGATGAAGTCTATTTAATCTCTGTAAATTATTTTGCAGAATTTAAGCAAAACAGATGCCCAAACACCACTGTGATGGGATAGGTATAAAATCCCACTTGACTAGAAAATCCAGTACTGTGTTTATTAAGGTTTCAAGGGTCAGTCTCAAAGCAAGCAATTTTCAATTATCATTCTCATACTACCTACATCTCCCTTATTTTTTTCATTAAAATATTTCCTTCAGTCACTGACAAAATGACAGTTTCTGTTAAGTACTAATGGTAAGGGTAGCTGGTTTTTTGGTTTTTTTTTTTAGTTTCATGCCTGATTTTCCATCAGCTTCAATCTTGAATAGTTCTTTTACATTATGATTTTGCATTCACTTTGAACAGACATAAAAGAGAATATAAGGTTTAAGGTAGGTTTAAGGTAGTGAAGAAGTAAGCTTTTGATGCAAAAATGTGAATAGTTCTGCAACTGTTACTTAGCTTTCATTTTAGTATCCTGAGATGGGATGGAAGGAGACATCCCATCTCCAGCATCCCATAATTATTACAAATATGAAGGCAGAAGGCTATTTTCAGCTGGTAATTTCTGTGCTGCTTATATGAAATAGCTGTAAAAAAAGGAAAAGATTAAGTTATATATCAGCCTCAGGAGGATGTTCCATGCACAAGAGACAGTAAGAAGGAAGCCTTGAAGATGCTTAATGAAACACAGACATTGCCAAAGAAAAAGGAAGCAAAGTATCAGTAAAATACATAGGGACAGACAAAGGAAACCAGTATGCTGAAGAACTCTGAAATGAGAAGTGACTTGAGTTTGGTGTCAAAAAGAGACAGTGACTAGGAGGGTATTAAAGAAGGGATACAGGGTGCCATAAAAGGCTGAAAATAAGGAAAACTTGTGGACAACATGTCTAAAGTGAAGTAACATACATTTCAAAAAGGCAGAAGCTGCAGTTGCAAGAGATAAGCAAATGCTGAAAAAAGGAAAGCTGACAACATTCACTGCCTGAAAGGAGGACAGAGGAAAAAAGGAAAGAGAACTAAAACCACATACACAAAGCATTGTTCTTTCTGAAATCTTGTCTTCTATTAGTCTTTGGACTCACCTCTCATGATATTTATTCTTCAGACCTATTCAATTTTTCATATCCTCACCCCTTACACAACATCTGGCAGGGGTGTCTTAGCATTCTGCCCTTTTTCTGTCTCATGTTCTCTCAAACATTACGTCTGCAAATACAATTCAGTCTCCATCTATGACATCTCATCATTCTTCTCTATGACCAGACCTGTCTTTGCTCAAACTAAAAGAGTGAGCTGCACCTGTGACTCTCCTCATGGACCTACGTGGTGCTACTTCCTTGGAACTACCTATCTTTATAGCTAAAAGAGAGTTCTTAAACTCTCTACCTAACATCTTCCCCTTCTTCTCGCATAAAACAAACGAAGTATCTATAATCTTCTCAGCATCCCTGTCCCATCCACTCCTTGGGGCCTGGGGTATCCTTTCCAACTCCAACCTCTCTCTAGGTCCTCATAGCCAGAGCATGCCATATCTTTAGAATATTTTTTTGCATGACATGCAGAATGTTACTATGCACCCTTTTTTATTAATCTCTGAAAACATAATTTTCCCAACTTGACAGTTTTTCCTACATACCCTTTCTTTAGGAGCTTCCTCCTCCTCTGTTGCCTCAAACTTGAACTGCTAATCTTTGTGTTCAAAGCCCTTCTTAACCATGTCTATCTTACCTGGCTCTCACTGAGCATTAGGAGGTCAATCCCTGCCTCAGGTTAGCCCACAACCTCAACGTTTTTCCCCTGTTTGTTAGACTTTAAAGAAGCACTTTCTCCCTACTGCTCTCACATTGGTAAGAGGTGTCCATAAATATCCCCCAATTATATCACTATGCATGTTCAAACTCCTCCTTAAACCACACTATGATGCCCCAGAAATCTTGACAAAGCATAAGCCACTTGTTTTGTAAGACCACACCCAGCTAATACTCCTACTCATACACTCCTGTATGTCTAAATTTTTTGTATCTTGTCACATACTTAGACAAGATTCCTGTCTCTTTTTGGTCTGTGTTTGTACTGTGCCTGACATATATACATGACTTCCCAAATGCTACTGGAGGTCTACAGTTCCTTTGTGTTTTAGTATTAAGTGTATAAATATGTACATTACTAAATCATGCTGTCATAAAGCCCTATAATAAGTAGAATGCAGATTTAAATCACTAGCTTCAAAATCTGGACTTTTACAGGAGCTTTACTTTTGTCAGACCTGTGAAAGTGTTAAAAAAAAGTTATACTTGAGGTTATAGGGAAGCACTAGTGAAGCATAATGCAAATGGTAGATACAGATTTATAAACTGACATAGGAAGCTTGTTGGAATTATCCATATTTGACTAGACTAACTTCCATCGTTACAAGAAATTTCTTCCTATTCATGTCTATTGTGTGTTTAATCCTCTGTCTTCCCGTCACAGGAAATGTAAGACAACCTGAATTCTAACTTGGAGTGGAAAGTTTATCTGGGGGAAAAGTGCTATGTTTTTTAAAACAGCAACAGTTTGCAATTTTTTTCATTGTTTAAAATCAATATTTAGTATAAACAAATGAACAAAATATTATAGGTTCCAGTGCTTCAGAAGTCTTTAGCAGAATGGAGGTTCACTTATTTATCAGACTTTGACATACGTCTGATTCCTCAAAGTCATATTTTAAAATAAGCAATAAGTCTGAAGAACCTCAGTGTTCTGAATGAAATCATTATTCTGCAGACCGAACCTAATGCTGAGCTAATGTAGAGTCTGACCTTTCCAAATAAATCTCTTAATAAATGTTCCTCTCTAGACTCGGGAACAACAAAAGCCTCTAAGGCAGCAACAAACTAGGAACGAGGGCAAGATGCAATACCAAAACAAGAGCCAGTGTGATTTAAAGGTGAAAGGATTTGGACATGACTCTACTGGGCAAGAAGAGGCAAAGAGGCTACATTTTTCATGAGTGCCTTGGGCATCTTGTTTGCAGATTCTGAACCTCTGGTGAACAGCTCACTGCAGTTTCTGTCTTCTATTCTTGAATTTTATCAACCTGTTTTTTATGTCAGAGAGATGAAAGGTACACCAGTTGCTGTACATCAATTAACATCAGGGAATTATCAGCTCATAGAGTAGCCATTTATAATACCATGAGAGGTGCTATTATTTTTACCAGCATCAGTAAGTTTTAAGTCCCAGGTATAAAGAACACTTATTTTAAAAAGTTCTGTATAAATATAAAATGAAATAGTCCCACATAGACCCATCTTTGGCAGGATGATGCCTTCTTTTCCAGTAAATCAGGGATAAAAGATTGTAACAGAGTGAGACAGCAATGATGCTAATAACCTAACTGAAATGAATATTTGAGAAGAAATTTCCTGAAACAGGATTAAACAAAGGGGGCATAGCAGGGGAGCTACCCAAAGTCTACTGGGCAGCACTAAGAATCCACTTAGGGCACTTGGATGGAGTTCTTAAAGGAATTGGCCCACTCCTGCGTCCAGCAGAAGCTCCTTTCACATGTAATAGGCTCTAATGGCTCCCCCTTTGTCAGCCCGAGTATTTCAGACAAAGCAGCTCTGGTTAGGCGCTGCTTCTTACTGGACACCTGTAGAGGTAACAGCATCCAATGACACATCTTCTGAGCGACAGGCCAAATTCAAAAGGACTTTTCAATTGCATCTAGGATGACGTTAAGATACACACACAGCACACACAGCAGAAATGCTGACAGAGAAGCACAGGAAAACACAACTTAAAACCCAGAACTATGTAATAGTTTGAGATTTAGAAGTGAGCTGGTCTGCTCAAAGACATGCTAGTGTGTCTTCTGTTAAAGTCTCTGCTCTCCAGAAGGACAGCAGCTATGTACCAGTGAGGCCCAATATTGACTGTTTGGTCAGTTTTTACTCAGAGTTTATTCAATGAGTTCTTGCTAAAAACACACACACACAACACCTGGAAGCTTTTCTTCTCAAGCAAAAAATTTAGAGTGACATCCTCTGTGTTTGAAGTAAAAGAGAAAAGAGAATTCTGGACGGACTTTCTTTTCTCCCTCAGACACTGAAAGTATTCTTCAACCATTTGGAAGCAAGTGTACTGTAACGTCCTCTAAAAATCCTTCTCAAGAATACATATAAATAAAAATTCCTTGTACATTTGGTAACTTTACTCCTATAAAGGACACTAAGAGAGACCTGTGTTGAGGTAATACTGCAGTTATGCATTCCTAGGTAATGAGCTTTATCTCTCAGGATCAATTTTCCATTAATAGCATTCAGTGCTCCATCCAACTTTCAAATTAATCTGACCTGTGAACCTAGGGTGTTCTGAGGCTGCTTTTTAAACTACTGGAATGTAATGTCAACACAATGTAGAAAAAATTATTGCAGCAAGACTTTAATGATCAAACTGATGCTTACTGAAGAATTTTAAGGCAGCTTAATGGCAAGTAGATAGTGTAAATTCTGAAAAAACTAAAAGAAAAATAGAGAAATATTTTAAATACAGAGGCTTCTGCTGTTGCTGCCTAAGCTGTAGAGTCAGTGAGATAAGCAATCTAAAACTGCATTTATCAGGATTGTCCTGATAAAAGAAAAGTAAGTGTGCTGTGCTATTGATCTGCAAGAAGTTTATTTCTTCCACTCTGCAATGCTAAAGGAATCAATCTCTTAACTAAGGAAAAAATAACGGTATTGATAATCAAAATGATGGCTTAGCTTGTCCTTAGTAGGACAATGAGTGCAGTGTATTGGTAGTGTAATAACATAACTGCCAGGTTTGATTGTGTCTTTGACATGCCTGCTGGTAGGTTATGATTACTGAAATCAATTCTTGACAGTAAAAGAGACATCTCCAAAATGTTCAGTGGGACAAGCAAATTATTAGGAGACTAAATGCATTAATCTCTCAGTGTTGGGCATGCTATAGGTATGTTTTAGTACACGTGGTCCAAAGGGCTGAGAACACATTCAAGTGAATGCAAATGAAATAACTGTAGTCAATGTTAGCTTGAAGTATATTTCTAGCTGTATATCTGTATGTGTATATATGGATTTATATTCCTACCCCCTTTAATTTAATTTTTTTTTGCAACATGGTTTTTTAATGGACATTATTTTGGTTTAAGAATGCTACAGCAAAAAAAAAAAAAAGGTTTTTGGAAAAGGATGCTTGAACTTGAGTGACTAGCTTTGCCAGAATCCAGTATCTTGTTAAAGTAAACAAACTGTTCCTGCTTATCTAGAAATGTACAGCAAAAATATGAGAAACTCACCATTGTTTTGGGTTTTTTTCTTGCATTTCTAGTAAGGATGTAAATATCATCGAACGTCAATAAACTTTTGGAATAGCGAGGGTTTGGCTGTCATATATAAATTGTAACTATGGTAAGAGTCACATAGGAGTTAAAGATGCATACCAAAGAATTTAATTCTTGAAGATAATAAAAATACACTGGTAAATGTATTGTGTTCCAACAAAAATATTATCTCAAGGAAATAGTGTATCTTGTTATTGAAAAACGAAATTTGTGAGTGAAATAGGAAAGTAGAGGCATATTGAGAATAAGTACTGCAGACCTCTGGCCACAAGGGACTAGCCAAAAAGGATAATAATAGGGGAGTTATTGTTTAAAAAAAAAAAAAAAAAAAGGCACGCAGAGCTCTGGACAACTGAGAAAGCCCATCATCTACGTGAGTCATCAATGAACAGAGGCACTGCTTACAGCAAGTGAGATTACAGGCACCAGTCCCTAAACTCTTCACTCAACCCTGACCCACAGCAGTCAGCTTCCTTTAGCAACAGCTGCATAAGAATCAGACTTTTTTTTTTCCGTTTTCTCCACTCATGGTCTTAAAAGATGCAGCATGCTATTTAAATTAAGGGGATGATCTATCTTTACACCCATGGCAACGTAGAAGAAACAGAGGCACAGTCAAACCTAACAAAACAACATACTTGGGAGCTACAAAGAGCAACATAGGAACTACAGAAAGGTACAGACATACTAGGATTTCCACAACTGTGGCAAAAGCTACAACACCCATGTAATCAGCCACTGGAGAGTTCAGTTTACAGCTTTTGGAAAGCTCATAGAATTCTTCTCAAGCTGAGAGTATAACTACATGACAGATGTTAGTCAGATTGCTTACCATCACATAGTAGAATGCCTCAATACTACAGGGATACTTGTCCTTCTATCACTCCAATGTAGAGCATGGCAAAACATGCTTTACAGAACAGACTATAGTTTTAGCCTATAAAAGGGAAAAATACAAGATTTTTTTTCTGATTTGAGAAATCAACTTTATTTTTGTGTCTTTCATGAGCCAGGGGGATTTTTCCTTTTTCCTAGTAAATCAGATTTTCATCTCAGTATGTCTCTACAGAGTATTATGAACAGTAACCTATGTCATAAGACAAGGTGCATTTTCTAAACTCTGCTTCTAACAGTATTTTAGGTCTGGAGTATTTAATGCAGTATTTATCATGCAGTGAATCAAGAATTTCAGATAGTCCATTTCATTATGTACAGAATGGTCAAAAAAGCATTAGCTCTGGGGACAAAATTATGGTAATTCTTACCACAGAGTAGACAAAGATTATGTTTCAGGTAACTTTTAATTAGTTATTAGGATGATTATTAAAAATACATCAGGAAAATGTGACAAACGGGTAGTAAGCCTTTAAATATGAAGCCCAGAAAATGTCAAAAAGAGAGACCCATTGAAGAGCAGAGTTTTAGTGTGTCTCATAATGAGATGAATTCCCATTAAAAATGCTAAATGCACTACAGTAATTTAGCAGTTCTTCTTTTTGTGTCTCCATGGCACAATATGCCTTCTTTGAGATAGGAGAGGATGTAGCTAACATCACTTTTAACCTTTTCTGGATGTTTCATCTTAGAAAGTTTAGCTTTGAAGCCTGTTTGTATGAACACTCGGATGTCGAATCCTCTCTTCTTCCATTGAGAGGAAGGAGAGGATAACAGTTGTTACTCTTTTTACATAGAATGTATAACAGTTACTGCATCATACTCTTCACTAATAAGATTTTTTCTTAGCTGATATTCTTGATGGGTTTCAATGGTTATAAGGCAGTGAGAAACTTGGCACTATAAATACCTTTTGCTCCAACATTATATATGATTGAAGTGTTATTCTGAATATTATATGACATACATTCAGTTCATTGCAAGATAAATTTTTCCTTACAAACATACTCAATTGAATGAAGAAGCACAAAACTGGGAACATCAAAATTGCTTTAATGAAACTCTGTCTTACATGGGTTTTATTTATTATAGTTCCTGAAGATGATCTGTATTCAGGGATTCTGAGCTATAGCAGCTGATGGATTTTGATCATTACTTATAAAGACATAAAAAAATTACCAACGTAGACAAAGCCTATGCATTTACTTAGACATAATTACCCTGTCTAGTGCATAAAATGCTATTCCGCCCCACAGTTTTTAGAACTAACCACTACACTAATTCATTCATATTCTTCTGAGGTATCTGTTCATTTATTGAATTACCTTCAGTCTGTTTAAAGAAGATGGCTTATTTTGCCATCAAACAAAGTGAAGATGCTTTAACAGGTCTTTGCCATTCAGTGTTTCTCATTATGACAGCTGATGGAAAATTCAGAGTTTTTATAAAATGAATTAATGTATGCACTTGAAGGTCAGCATTTTTGTTACGGAAAGCCCTTCTTCATAATTTCCTCCAACAGAAGCAAAAATTGTCATCAGAGACTCTTAAATGTATGCTTAAACAAACACGCCTGACTGTTAGAATTTGCTAAATGACTGACTAATACTTCCTAAACAAAAGAAGCACTGCTGATAAATGTCATATCAAGCCAAACATCCAATACCGACATTCAAATCTAAACTTATTATTAAACAGAATAAATATTGCAGAGCTCAGATTCACTCTGTCCTAGGCACTGTCCCTTCATCATGCAGACTTTGTTCTGAATATTGATTTGGTGAATTTAATACACCCCTTCTCTGTGTCAAAAATTAAAATGTCACCATGAAGACAAAACCAGAAAAAGCCCAACAACATTACAATTCTTAATTCTTAATATGCCAAGAACCACTGAAATGGTTAGACACATCATCATCAATCACTTATCTCCCCCTCTCCCCCTCTACTCAGCCCTGGTGAGGCCACATCTGGAGTACTGCGTCCAGTTCTGGGCTCCCCAGTACAAGAGGGATGTGGCACTACTGGAGCAAGTCCAGCGAAGGGCCACAAAGATGATTAGGGGACTGGAGCATCTCTCTCATGAGGAAAGACTGAGAGAGCTGGGCCTGTTTAGCCTGGAGAAGAGAAGGCTGAGAGGAGATCTTATCAACGTGTACAAGTATCTGAAGGGAGGGTGTCGAGAGGATGGGACCAGACTCTTTTCAGTGGTGCCCAGCGACAGGACGCGAGGCAACGGGCACAAACTGAAACACAGACACTTCCATCTGAACATGAGGAAAAACTTTTTCACTGTGAGGGTGACAGAGCACTGGAACAGGTTGCCCTGAGAGGTGGTGGAGTCTCCTTCTCTGGAGATATTCAAAACGCGCCTGGATGCAATCCTGTGCAATGTGCTCTAGGTGACCCTGCTTGAGCAGGGGAGTTGGACTAGATGATCTCCAGAGGTCCCTTCCAACCTCAGCGATTCTGTGATTCTGTGATCTCCTGCCTTGCCCCAGAATGTTAAACACAGCTGAGGAAGGGGAAGGAGTTGACTCAAACTTTTTCAAAGCTTGTCTTTGACTCTTTTTCTCAGGAAAACCAGCTAAAGCATATAGATATTATCTATTTTTACACTGCCTAGTGCAATGGGGCCAGGGCATCTAAACATGCTTGTAATATAAATAATAAAGAGTAAATAACAATGACACATACTTTTAACTGCAGAAACTCATCAACCATGCTAAAACATATATCACATACACTGCTACCATCTCTCGCTGTTCGTTAAAAGAGAATGAATCCTAAGGGAGGTATCATTGAATACAGATATGTCTCCAATACACCAAATCATATCCTGAGCCTGCAGTAAAACTAATAAAACCATATTAAATACATTCCAAAAGTTCCCTTGGCTTAGTCCATGCCGCTTGGGCAATTTATAATTTAAAGGAGAATATGAGATTAGAGAGAGATGAAAACAGCGTGATCTAGAATTTGAAACAACAGTTTAACTGTTCTGTCACACTCGGGGGACATATTGGTTTACAATACATAGTACTGAGATTTGCTTATAGAGAATTCTGAAGTTCTCTGTATTTTCACTTTACTTTCACAATTTATATGTCCAGCAGTGTTGGGCTCCCCATAAAAGACAAATATATACTATTTATGAAATCAGTACAGTTAAAACCACTACATTTTAAAGATATCTATGTGCCACAGTGATCACATATACATGTATGTGTTATATCCACCCTAACAGTCAAAAGCAGCCTACTCTCTGGGCCGACGTGGCTTTTAAGTGGTGACGCCTGAGACACACACTCTGCCCTTGTCTGAGCTTTGAACTTTAAATGGTGTAACATTACAGTTTTATTATTTTAATCAAAGAGCTCAGCATGTGATCAATCAAAAGAGACTTTTACCATAAATATTGATTCTTTATTCATAAGTATGCAGATATTTTCAGCATGTATTTTCATCAAACCTTAAAACATTGCAAAAATTCCTTTGCAGGTTTTCTTAATGATTAAGATTTTATTAAGCCTTTTTTTGTCCAAGAGCAACATAGGTACTGAAGCTATCCTGGAGTTACATAGATAAACTCCCTTTCTGAGTAGGGCTGTTTTGCCACTTGAATTCTACCACAGGCCCACAGAACAATGTAACAGTATGCACAAGTGAAATACACAGCTGCTCTATAATCCAAAACATGTGAATATTCATATAAAAGACTGTCTGTACTTCCCTTTCAAAAAAATATAACTCTGCATACTTTCCTCTCAGCTAGAAGTCTGTAAGTAGAACTAGTCAGATAAAAAGCTTGTTATTACTACAACTGACAGCTTCATACATAGATTTTTTCCCCCTATATTTCGTTCCAAATACAAAATTTCACTTGAATTGACTCTGGCTCAACAAAACCACCTTATCAGAGTTAAGTCCAGCCCTTTAGATGGAACTGATTGGTAAATGCTAAAGCTTGTTGTTTTAGAAGGAATACCTCCCTCTGGAGCTAACAAAGAAGGAGGTCTATTTGGGGTAATCAAATCTTTTCAAAACTTTGCTCATTTTTATGAAAACTACCAAGGAAGAGTAATCTAAAAAGTATGCAAAAATCTAGATAACATTTTCATATAGAAAGAAATAATTACAGCATGCTGTATTTTGAGCTACACCAGGGAAGCCATTCAGATTTACTCTTTCAGATTAGCAACTTGCATCAGGGAAGGTGAGAGGAAAAATAAACTGGCATATATTGTAGCATCAAAATCTGTGAACACTCTCTTCCAGTATATCTAAAGTGTTAAAAATCTTGGGAACTCTTAAAATAAGACTATTTTTATTAATATGTTTCAATATGCTAAGGAACAGATTTTGCCAAAGTCATCTTAATCTAACATCAGCTGAATCTCTTTCAAGACTAAGCCATACACCATTTCTGTTTTTTTTCCAGAGCAACTACTGGACTTTTTAGTAGGATGGAACTTTTCAACTGGAAGGAAAGTACTCTTATCGGTTATTCAAATAAACACATGGAATGGATGCTGGCTGTATTTTGCTATCTGAAGATTTCAAAAGCAAATCTTACTGTAATTTTAAGAGATACTCTTATCCTAGTCTTAGAATAAGCTGCTTTTCACACTTACACAGTATCATATAACAGTGGAGTGGGGGATTTCTCAGTGCTTTTCATTTGTTCAAGAACGAGACATAAAAACTATGTGCTGTAGATGACTACTGCATTGTCAGCTAATGTCTGAAAGCTGGTAGGAAAATCTGCATCTTTGAGTACTATGGAGCCTGTATAGAAGGAACTGCTGAAAGTTAATTTCTGCCTGGGCTTATCATGTTGACCTGGCAGAAATTCAGGCCTTCTGTTCTTTGAGTCCTTCTGTAAGAATCTCCACACGAGAAAACAGCGGCACTGAAGGAAAGCTTAATTCCACACTGTCCCCCTCCAGACCACTCAGCACTGCTTCAAAGCAAGCAGAAGCATCGCACCCTGGCCTAGCAATGATGAGGGAGCACTGTGTCCTCTTAACATTCCCTAATGATCTAGCCCAATGAACCTACAATAAAATCATGGACTCATGAAAAATCATGGAGACTCACCCATTCTATAAGTATTTATTCAAGCAAATCCTTGGCTTCTCTGCTGTGTAGGCTCTAGTTCTATCATCACTTGCTGCTGAGCCACAAAAGAGATCCAAAATCAGAGGGAAAAGACTTCTTAGACACGTTATCAATTCTCTCAGCTGCCTACATCCTCAGAACCTGTAATATTGGCAGTACATTTTAGCATGGACTACAGCTTCCTTACACACCTTTATCAGCATAGGCAGTCACAGATAGCCAGCTGCACCGTATCAGGGCAGCACCTCCTCAGAATCATTGCTGCTTTTTCAGGGCCTGCACTGCACTGTCTTTCTTTTTTCCTTTTATCCTGAGTATTTCATAAACATGATACATTTGGATACCTGTACCAACTTCATTCCTGTTTTCTCATGGGTGAAATCTGGCTTCACTGTAGACTACAGGAGCTTTGCCACATAATGGAAGAGAGCCAGTATTTCATTCCAATTTCTGTATTTCCTTCCCAATAACCTCTCACATTGAAAGAGACCAATTAGCTTTCACTGTTAGGATCCTAGAAAACTAGCTTAACATGATTAAGAAATTTGTATTTGAAATACTTATAATAAAAAATACAAAAATTACCTACCTAGTGTAATTGAGCTTGAACAGTTGAAGAGCAAAAGCAAAAAGATGAGATAAAAGGCCACTTTTCCTCTGAATACCTTAAATCTGCTCTGAAAAATAACAAGTGGTGGTAACCAACATTAATGTAGTCTGTCTCCACCTTGTAAGGTGCGGATATCTGTGATGTTAAACATCACCATTATCATTTAAATTGTAGTCTGTATACACGAGAGAATTGTGGTCTTCATCTACCAGCACAGCTTCATTTTGTATCACGTTAATGCACTGTAATGTCTACAGTACTCAAGCACTGAAGATATGATAGGAGATGAACAGTGGCCAAAGAAATATATCTGGGATCATTTTAAAATTTGTGTTAAAATCTCTTCTCCCCTCTCAGCCAAATTTGCAGCAAACTCTCTTCTCACATAGGGGAAAGCAGAACATGACACTGAGCAGAAGAGTTTTACTAGTATTACTAGTGAAACCCCGTTCTCCTCAAAAGCTAACTGTCACGTTTTCTGTCTGCTGTACTGGTCTCCTAATTTCAGTGAAAGTCGTGGCTCAGAAATACCCAAGAGCAGTAGAAGGAATATTTGCCAGCCTCAACTCTACTTCCATCTTCATTCTTGCTATTCAATACGTTTAGCTGAAGTCAATTTCTTAAAGAATCAAGGAATTTCCTAAGAGGAAACTGAACCAAACTAAGAATGACCATAACAAATAGCTCTTTAGTTTAAATGAGTCGGTGAACGTTTAACAATTATTAAGACAATGAAGGGATAAAGTGAAAGCGAAAGTGAGCAAAATAATGGAAACAAGCTTCTTAGCTAATTCTATCATAGTTTTTATGGGATTCAGTTGAATGTATAAGGCTCTTCTGAAAGAGAGGTCAGTAAGCTACATGAGAAATTTAATATGAAATTCAGTGATGTGAGTCTGTTGTCTTACAAAGTGTTTAACATGTGAAATCCCTTTCCTGATATTATCGTCTTGCAGCTAACACCACAGTGCTTCCCTAGAAGATCCTAGCTTCCAGGCTTGTAGTTGGCCTAGAAGTGACTGAGAGACTTTGTTCACCTTAACAGTCTTTGGGAGGGCAGAAATTCACACACGTATGCTGCCCTTTCACATGTACAAATGATTTCCATCATTTAGGAACTTCTCCATAGTTAATAAAGGCTTCAGGTCTGCCTGCTTAAGTAATGTTAGCTACACAGTTGAGAGACCAAAATACCTACAGCAGAGAGACCAAAGTCCCAGCAGCAGTCCCTCAGCAAACAGATTTAAGGAAACTCATCCCTGTGAAGTGATTGCTAACTTCTGGTTAATTACTGTTTCTCTCTGAGGTCTGTATAGTAATTATCAGTTTTGTTTAAGATGCAAAATATTAATCCCCTAAAATTCCAGTGATGAGGACTTTTTCCTTCTGGGTTTCCCAGCTAGTTTTCAGGTTTTTGTGGGGTATACAAGCTATTCAAACTAGACAGATTCTGTCATCGTGGCAGTTAATTGGCCCAGAATCATCTAAAGAGCCTATATCCAATACACTGTCCCTACTTAAATAAGACTCAGCTTCTCTGGAGGGAGTAGTACATGTTCATGGAAAACAGGTTGACAGCAGAATCCATGAGTTAGATTTTCTCCCAGCCAGTCACCTTGCCTCTCTACACACCTTTTAATTAGTCATTGCTCATTGAATGAGGGATTGGTCCTTTCGTATTGCTAATAAGCATTCATACTTCTATTTTTAAACAAGATAAAATCTTTGCTGTTTAACCAGAAGCAAGTTACTGCATCATCAAATCTCACTCCTTTGATTTATACTGCCTCTCTTGCTCTATCTTTGTACAGCACCTACTACAATAGAGGACTGATCTCAGCTAAAAGCACTCATAACTTACCACTAACGTTATCGACGTGAAGTGGAGAGAAGTTAAGACCATCACGGTTGCCCAAAAAGGTTGTGGAGGCTCCATCCTTGGAGATATTCAAAACCTGACTGGACACAGTCCTAGGCAACCTGCTCTAGGTGACCCTGCTTGAGCAAGGAGTTTGGACTGGATGATCTCCAGAGGTGCCTTCCAACCCCAACTATTCTATGATTACACTCAAGGTTGAAATTGTCTTCTACAGAAAGGTTTTAAATATTGAGGGCTGCCAATCCAACACCTTCAAGAGCAGCATGTTTTGCTAAAAAAGAATTAAATACATCCCCCAACAGTTACTAACACATAAAAGACTAATTCTAACTAGATTGTCACAGCTTTAAACATGTGGATGACCCATAATTCTACAATTATTTTCCATTATAGCAGTAAATCTCTTGATGACACAATCAACAACAAATAGTTTATGAAGCACTATATTTTTTGCATATTCAGTCTTCCAGCTGAATAGCTCATCTCTTTTGGTACTTTTAATCTTCTGAATGAGGCCATTGTCACACATTTCATTGGTATTGTAAGAAACATACAAAATCACTGTTTACCATCCCCACAATTTTCTTGTCTGCTGTTTGCGATGTTCGTCTGCTCCTTAAATACTTTAAAATCCTTTAGTTGAGATGTACAGAGTCACCTGATGACAATTTTTCCTCAATTTTCTATTGCTTTCTTTCTTGTTTAAACTACTTAATTTCCTCATCTGCCGCATCCTTTATACTAAGTGCTTTCTGTTTATCCTCATGCCTGTTCTTAACAGAGGTTGTTAGGTTCCCTTCCCACTTTCTTTAAGAACATTGACTTACCGTTTTATATCTAACATTTATATTCTACTGAAATGAATAATTATATCCCACTGTTGCTTAAATACTTTCCAGAATTCCAGTCAATCAATGATTCCAACCAACTTTAAGACATTCTCCTTCTGTTTGATCAATGATATTCAATGATATTCAAATATTTGGTACCACTCTTCTCAACGATCCTGGAGTACCTGCCCTGTCTGATGCTATTATGAAATCCGTGGGCTGCAAATGTACATTTACCTGAAATTTATGTACAATGCCTGTCTTTTTTTTGCAGGAGTAACTCCTCCACTCCAAAGTCTTCCATGTACTATTAAATTGTAAAGAAACATTCTTTCACTTACTCTGTGCTTTTTATTGCATTAACTCAAGCAAATGAAATATTCTAACTACTGCTATTTAAAATAATGCTACTCAAAGATTTCCTGATCTGACTTCATGTTACATTCTCCCACGACATAAGTCACTGATACAGTGACTTTCAGTATGTTTTGGACTGAGCACTAGGAGACTGGGATTCACTCTGCCTCTGCTCCATGCTCCCTGCTCTTTGAAAAAGGTAAAACCAGTGGAGAGAATTTGATAGAAAAGTATAAAATCACACAGTCTGGAGAAAATATACATAGATTTAACTATCTTTCACAAGACACAACTTGGGTAACAATCAGAAATGAGGAGGTAGCAGGTTTAAACAAAAGGAAAAAAAATGTGAACACTGCAAAAGTAGCCTTTTCTGTGGTAAGTGATGTAGTAGAAATGCTACTAGTTGCAATGTCCATGGCATCTACATCACACACATCTGCACTGATCCACAGTAAGCACTTCGTAAGAGATTGCCATCTAGGGAGGACAATGACTTTCCATTTTGTTTCTGAAATTCCAGATATTCATCTAGGATAGACCTCATATAATTTAGGTTAACTTAGTATTTAAATTTTTATTTATTTATTTATTTATGTAGTCTTCCACACATGCATGTATACAATACACAAATATACACACAAACATTCACAACTGCATTGCTCACACGTTGCATCGTACAAATTTCTTTTCATGTAAAAATCCTCTCAGGTCATCTGTTTGGTATGAAACACGCAAAATTTCAGAGAAACATCTATTTTATTCTCAAATAAACAAACTTCAGTGTAGCTCTGCCCACTAAGAAAAGCCAGCTATTACTATTTTTTTTTTAATTGTATTGCACTAACAAATGTGGAATAAATCTTAAATATAATAAATATAAATAAATCTTAAAAATAAAAATCTAAGGATGATACTACAAAATTACTGCTTAGTCCAATCAGCTTTGTCTTTGTATAGGTATATCAAAATAAACTATTCCATGTATACAAGCCACCAAATGTATTAAATGGCACGTAGTTTTTTGTTGACACTGGCACTTGTGCATTATTATTGTATTTGTCAATGGCATTTAGAGCAGCTGGCTTTTTGAAATAAAGCATGTATTCTATAGAAGTATCATTAAGAGCAACTGAATTGCCCTTCATCTGTTTTGGGGGCTCTCAGGACTCAAAAGTGGTGTCTGGAAGCTTTATAAGCATTAGCTGGCTTTCTGTTTTGTTCTGCTTAGGCAGCCTTGTTTGTATTTTCATATATTGGAGTCAAAGACATAAGGATTTCCAGTAACAACCTTCTTCTGATAAAACTCATCTTTTTCTGCTGCTTCTTATTTCCTAGTAAGCGAGGAAAAATTTCTTTACAGCCATAAGCTTACTTAAATCAATAGTGACTTCTCCATGTACAGCAGTGCTCAGTCGTCTGTTCATCAAAATGTCTGCTTAATAGCTGCATTGACTGTCAGTGGGAACACTTGCCTGTCCAAGTAAAGTACTTAGCTCAGTGCTGTAGTGAAATGGGACCTATTTCTTTATAACACAAATATGCCAAATATTCATGTTTTTAGGCTTATTGGTATCAGGGGCAGAGTCTGGTTTCTGTATTTGTGATGGCAGCAATGCTACACTTGAAGTGAAGACAGCTGGCAGTTTCTAATAACTGGACAGCTTGTTGCCCATACCACAGTAAGTGCCACCCGACCATCCATCCAAAATTCCCTGGTTCTTGCTTCCCAGGAAACCGCCCTGAGCTTGCAGGCTGGGCTCAGTCCCAGCCATGTGTCCATTCAGCTATCACTGGTCTCTCTGTCCAGACAGCTTGCAAAGTGATTACTACATAACTATGAATTACACGCCTTGAACACAGTCAGTTCTCTTTGGCAGTCCCACTATTCCCTGTCTGGGCCTTCTGGCTCTTTTGACCTCCACTCCCTGGACAGCATTTTATATCATTCTTACTGGATATTTAACTTCTCATTTTCCTTGCATACTGCTCCAGACAGCCAATCCAGTTCTTGCTGACTTCATCCTGCCAGCTAATCCCTGCTGGGCCAGGCTAAGGATATGCTCCTGACATATGGTTAGCTGGCAAAAGAGGCATGCACACATTTTGGTGAACATCTGGAGGGAATACCCCAAGCATAATGATTTTGGCTGGACAACGAGAAGTGCTCATTATTGTATCACTTGAAGCCAGCATGTTCAACTGGGCATTTTCAAGGCCAGGTTACAGTGCCCAGAGCAATGCAAGCACTGCACAGAGCTGTCACTGGCAAGAAAAGACACTAGCTGGAGTCTACTAATGCCTGGCTTTATGCTCCTTCTTTAAAAACGCGGTACTCACCAGCTCCCCAAGCATCAAAATCCTCCTCACCACACATTATTAGAGAATAACTTTTATCAGAAAGAAAAAAGTGAGAGGCACATCTCAGTGAGATGCCAGTGTCTGCTCAGGTCATCCCATGGAATAAGCAAGAAGCTTCATGGACATTTGGGGAGCACTTACAGAGGATCTCAGTTCTACAGTGATCCTAGGGAAAACTGCAGATGCTGAAGGAGACAAGCCAAAAATTCATCCCAAGAATCGCTTCCTGTCACGTTTACTAATATTTTGGGGAAATTTTTCCTATAAAGAATAAGGGATTTCCCTACAGTTCACCAATTTATTTGAAGTTACGGCAGATTTTTCTCTATCCTGGGACGTGATCAGCCCTTGCTAAGGACAGAAGGGATTTATCCTGCTGTTTGCCATTTTTCTTCACTCACTGGCCATCTCCATTCACCATATGCATCTCAATGTTCTCACTGGATAAATGTCAATGTCTTTTTAAAATGGAAATTCATGCATCAAGTGTTAAATGCTCTGAAGTACTACACAGATGATTCTACCTATGTGGTCACGCAGCTTTGGGGATTTGTTACATAAGATATGTAAATGTTCTCTTCTAATGCATAATGTAATTTGTAAAAAGATCACAATTTTCACAGATTGGAATCAAAAAATACATATAAACTGAACTATGAATTTGCCTTGTAAAGAATATGGTTCCTTCAGTCCACACCGACAGAAATCAGGTCTTTTGGAGAACTGTGGGTGGGAGAAGGGAGGGAGGGAGGGAGTGGCTGGTTTCTGCTTTCTCTTGAATGAGGCTGTTTCTGCGGAAATAAATGATATGATTGACCAGACCGTCCATGTCTGGTTGCTCACTCTTTTTCTTTGTTAGAGGGTGGCAGTGAAGTCTCTAGCTATTAATCAAACAGGCCTTACTTCATTAGCTTCTTAACACTCACCTGAATCATTTCCCACTCTTGACAGAGGATGCTGTGTCACACAGCAGGAATTTCAGTCAGGCAGGGCAAGCTTTACCCTTCACATCGGCAACTGCCTATACATCTCTGTTGACATTAATTATGCCAGTGGGCCCTTCAAATCTCATTTTCATACATGAGGCATCCCCTCTACTGCCCTCCCTTCTTTATTCAGGACATCAAAATTGTTTCAGCTCACAACCTAGAAAACTGGCCTAGAGAATTAGAGGTCCACTACTACACATGGCAATCTGGTAGCAGAACAAGAGAAACAAAAGTGCCCAATTTCCAGCACTGGACCTAGGTACTTTAATTAAGATCCAGTTTTCCTATGGTAAATAAATACAGGACAGAGACGGAAGGTGGGAGGGAGACAGAGGGAGGGAGGGAGATGGAAGGCGGGAGACGGATGGGGGGGGAGGGTAGAAAGTTATACCTTTGCCTTGCAAGTAGCATTTTTGTTGTAGTATACCCTTTGTTTTCTTAGATTACTGTTGTTTGATAGTTCAAAAAGCACGTTCGCTCCTTATTAAAGTCAATAGATTGCTAGTCAGTAAGTCTAGAGGTCTGTTTTCATGTAGTCCACTTAACAGAACACAATCAAGAAGGCACTGCTATTGCCAAGGGTTCTGCTACAGTATTGAAGACAAGAAGCAATCTCCACAAGCCAATAAAACGGCACCCTCTATTCCCCAAATCACAAGGGTAGAGTGCTACATTCAGATTACTTTAAACCAGCAAAGAGAAAGAAAACAAAAAAACCAAACCTTTGTCAATGCAGTCCATAAAATTAACCAGGCAAAAAAAACCCTTCAATTAGATTAGCAGTCCTCTGACCCTAGGAATTTCGGATAAATGACACAAGAATCAAAATTCCATAGTGTCAGTTTGACACACCTCATATAGTTCCACAATGTACGAAGCAGCCCAGGTTATCAGCAGCTGACCACAATAAAAATAGCTACAGGTGTGGCAAAGATGTGACAGTATACGGCATTATATTTCCTTTCCTCTAGGATTCTGGACTGCTATCACTAATGAGGTTATCCTTCCAGTTATGCAAATTTGCAAGGTTCATAAATGTAAAAGGTTCATGCCACATGACAATATTCACCTTGCATTTTGCAGAACCAACTCAACAAAATGGCACAATCTTGCAATGGTATGCAGCATGCATGGCAGTATGGGCATTCAAGCACGGCCAGAAACAACACTATCTTGACTAGATCCATCCAAGTTACAGCATTCGCTACCATTACTCTACAGCTACTAGAAGTGTAACTGATTTCTTCACAGTCCCATGCTCCTTCCATACATCTTCACAAACCACATGAAAGGAGAATTTTAATCCTCAGACTGACTACGACTGTCAGAGCTTCTGACGTTATTACTTTTAGGGCCTGATGAACCATGAATATGAAATGGACAGTAATAGGCTCTTGAAACCAACATATTCTCTGCCCTCTTCAAAGAAATGTATGGGAACATGTATGCCAGCCATAATCACACAGAACTGAGATAGCTCATTAAATTTCTAGTGTATTCCAGATACACAAGAAGTAGCAGCAAAACTACAGGAGTCCAGCAAACATACATTTGGAGAAAAGATGACCTCCATCCCATAACTGTGAAAGAGGCAGCATGTTATGCCACTGCCACTGATTCTGAAAACAGTTATATCATAGATCTAGTAAGTGAAGCTTGACAACAGCTAGAGACTAGCAAATGCTGTACCTATAGATAAAAACGGAAGCCTCAACAGACCTGTTAGAATGGTCTCACGTCTTTAAAGAAAAAATTTGAGAAAAAGAGTATAGACATACAGATGAGAAAAATGCAACATGTGTTTACCAATAACAGATCAAACCAGACTAATTCAGTCGGGTCTGAGTACCACCTGGATTAGTCTGCCTTGATCTGTAATCCAATAACTACAGTGACTTTTTAGAAGATATGTTAGATGTCCCATCTGAACTTCATTACATTTGAATGGAAGGCTGGAAATGAAGATTAACAGAGAACTGTAAATAAAGCAACTGGCCTAGCTGTGGCAGGTGGATAGATCTGAAAGCAAAGCAAAGCAATCCTACTGGAATCCGTCAAAATCTACGATCTTATTTAACATTTTCATCAATTGCATTGCCATACAAAGTAGATGCAGTACTAATGAGATGGGTTGATGTGAGGAGATATCATCAGAATAGAACAGGACTGAGATATATACACTAATGTTGAAAGATAGAAATAGAAATAAGATACTCCAAAGCACAAGGTGAAACATGTAAGAAATAAAAGCAAGAAATTCCACCCTAAACTGGGATATAACTCATCTCTTAAAAAGGCAGAGAAGACAGACATATATGCATGAGCTGATAATTTTCCTCTGAAATGGAGTCATAAAAAACAACAAAAGCAATCTATGGATGTCTCATCTGAGATATTTCCAGCAGAGGTAGGGAGATACTGGGCCAGTATCCAAAACACTAGTAAGAATATTCAATAGTACATGTTCTACTCTGGTCACCCATGCAAAAAAACCCAGCTCACTGAAACTAGGACATGTGCAAAGACCATTGCTTGGATGAGCATGTCCTGTCTTTTTACAGACCAAAAAACTCTCTGCTCATTCAGACTACCAAAGTGAGTTCTGGGAAGGGATGTGGTATCTTTTGATAAAAGCCACACAGAGCTAAAAGCAGGGAGAAAACAATTATTTAACCTGAAGCCCAGTGCTGTCACAAAAACACATGGGTAAAAATGCCCAGGAACAAACAAAAAATGAGAAGTGAAGATCCCTAACCACATGCAATCTCTTTGTTGTTGTTGTTGAGAAATTTCATTCTGCTTATTTTAGTAGTGTTTACAATGCCTGAAACTCAATCTCCTACACATGCACAACTAATCTATGTGGGCATTGCAAGTCCATTATAATCCGAATGCCTGGGTCTTGCTAAACATGCGGATCAGACTGCCCAGGTCCATTGGTCTACCATGCCTTGAAGATATTGTGCAGGTGCAGTTCTTTGGTACATTCTGAGAAGTTACTCTTTGAGAGTGCCAGGGGGTTTTCACACCAGCCAAGTAGCAAATCTACCAAATCAGAGCAGTTAGGTTACTGAATCCAATCAGAGTAACAGAAATAAAAGAAGAAATCACATGTAAGAATCTGGAACTAGACTGTTGTTGAAAGAAATTAGATGTGTGGTCCTCAGAGAAGGGTCAGAACTCAGTGAAGTGCGAGTTTCATGCTACTCCGGTGCCCTATGACTAGCTATTATCATAACAGCTCGTTCACAGTTAAAAGGACTTCTCCAAAGGATAAGGACCTCTGGCCCTTCGGCAAAGGCCCCCAGAGCACTCAGGATTATACAAGTTTTGTTAGTGAGTCAGACCTTTGTTAAGAAGAGACATGGAGTGCTCACACACTTCTCAAGTTCCTTCATCTCATATTTATTATTTTAGCTTTCTTTTCACCATACTAAAAACTCAGGTACAACTCTTAACAGAGACTTCTCATTAACCCCCACCTCAAAATACTACTTATTAAAGGAGAGGACACCGCATTGCTTGAAATAGAGAAGTAAAAGGAAGTAAGAAGAGTGGCAAAACTGAAGATGTTTCCCATGTCACTGCAATTAAAATGCTCATGGATGAGGCCAATCACTAGAAAAGGGCCAGGCAAGAATTTGGTCTATTCATGGAGAGAGTAAGAGCTACAAATGAGAATTATAAGCAAAAGACAGTTGTGGTTTTTTTAATATTGCTCAGTCTGAGATATTAGATTTATTTAACAGTGTACAATTCAGTGAGAGAAAACAAGCCAGTTATAAAGCTGTGTTACAGAGATCTGAAGAATACCGCATTCCATGTAGGGATGAAACTTCTAAAAGATCTAAGTTCCATATGAGAAATCAAAATAGAGCAAAACTTTTAAAGCATAAAAGTTTTGAGACTTTTCAATCAGATGTATAGTTTTGGAAGGCTTCTAGAATCCCTAATTCAAGAACTGTGTGTAATGGAAATCAGAGATCTAAAAGCTGGAAAAAAAATAAAGATAGAAAATGCTGACCAAAATGTAGAGAGGGGCAATGTAGAGAGGAATTGCCAGGTGGAAAATGTGCTCAAATCAAGTAAGTTTTGATGGAAAAAGCTAGACATAGCCACCATGGGTTAGATTACAAAGTAAATAATCTGTGCAACACGGAAATGTGTGACAAACTGAAACATTTCTGGGAAGAATGTGGACAATGTAAGCAGCATGATTGTTCAGGCAGCATCAAGAAAGTATTCACAAGGTATAAATGTAAACCCAAGCAGTGCCCTGTCTTTGTAAAGAGTTATTACATTTGTGATAAGCCAGATCACATTGCAAAAGATAAGGAAAAAGATACTCTTAAAAAGACAAACAAATGCACAGCAATGAGGATCTAATCAGCAATAACGAAGAATTATTTCTGGGAATTTGTTAGAAGATAAATACAGCTCGGGATTGGAATACAGCCCTGAACAGCATAATTGTATGACTGAGAAGCCAGCAGGGCTCCTTCAAATGCAAAATATAAAAGATACAGACTTCCTGATGATCATGCATACCACTATCTGCTACCCCACTTGGTGTGGGTCCTTGAACAACATCAACAGGCCAGTTAGCCAGATCTTTTCTGAATCACACCTCGAGACTGTGTCTATCTGGGGAGAGGGAAAAAGGAAAATTGAAAGTCAAGAAAATTTTCCTCCCCGCTAGAAAATACTACACAGAGCTGTTCAATAGCCTTGATTCTGCACATGCTTTACTCCACAAAAACTCCTGGAACCCTACAGGAATTCTGCAAAACATTTTTGCATGGATTTACTTTCCCTGATCGTCTCATAAGCTTATGGTTTTCATTCCATGAACATCATGGATGGAATAGCAGGAACACAACCATTTGAAATGCCAGATTGCTTGGACATTGAATTCAAAGATTCTTTTTCTCTAGCTATTAACATCTGAAAGCCCTGCCAGACTTGGAGAAATGCCCTATTTTATAGAAATCCTCTGTTTGGTTAATGGAAAAATACACCCTTATGCCCCCAATCCATTTTGGTGTGTGAAAGCATAGACATTTCATCCCAATAGAGCTTCAGAGCACAACACTAAATTTTGTACGCTCTTAGCATGATTACTTGCAATTATGGCATATGTATTATAGTGAATCCCAAGTAAATTATGAACTCTGTACATTACAAAGGAACTGTGAAACGCTGATTGATTTGGACAGTTTGTAGTTAATTAAGTTCATTTCTAATTCTCTCTCTTCACACAATTTCAAAGCATTCTGTATTGAAAGCCCATTTTCAATTAGTAAGGAGGATGAAACAAAAAAGAATTAATTATAAAAGTGGCAATCCCCATTTAAATCTTCATAGTGCAGCAATTATTTATGTTAAGTGTTGAGAAATTGGAGAGTTGTACTTGTCTAATACTGTTTTTTCCTTGATATATATATAACATATATTAAATCTGTACAAAGTAGTGGGATAGCAATTTTTAAAGCAAGGACTAAATTATTGCTCACAAACTTGCACAGAGCTCCAAGAGATAGAAAAATGTCTGTACTTGGCTACAGCCAAATTAAGTGCTTTGGCTTGATTCTTCTCACCGCTATCCCACTTCTACCTAAGGTAATTCCATTATTTGGACTGAAGCAGACATCTCTGCTGAAAAAGTGGTAAAGAAATTGTAATATCAGTAGAACTTCATGCTGGGGAACAACTACCTTAAAGTAGTAACCCAGTTTTCTCCCACAGTTTGCCACTGCCCTGAGATGTGTAAACCACTATTTCAAGTTATCATGGGGAAAAATGGGAAGAAAAGCTTTCTGATATGCTTCTCTAAAGTCCTTTTGATGGGTACATACTCAAACCTTTTGATCAGGTGGTTCGTGATAATTTTCAGAGCTTGGTAAGGGAAGAATGCTGCACTGTCTCCTTACAGAACCGTTCCAAGCGCCCCTTCCCAAACTGCTTTTAGAAAGAAGTATAAATAACCCCATACATTTAACTTCCGGCAACAAAGACAGAAAAATTTGGGGCTCATCCCTTGAACTGCAAGTGCTATTATTCTACAACACAGACCACCTTTTAGCACATTAACACCTCTCATTCATACAGAACAAATACCTCCAATAATCATTAGAAAGAGAGGGAGGAAAAGCCCAAGTGCATTTAGTGTTGTCAGTTAAAAATGACGTATCTTAATTTGCTGATTGTACTGTCTTCATCTCTATCAGACACTGTCATGTTTATCATAAGATGTTAGCTGTAACTGCAGATGCACAGTGCTGTAAAGCAACTTTGTTAACTTCATTTACTGGATTTTAAACTGTCATCTATTGGCCATTTGTCATTGGCAATGACTTCCTGCCCTATGGCCAAGATTACTGCTTTAGCCATCGGTACTTGCTTCATTGCCCGTTTCATGGTGGGCTCCTTCTCCCTCTCCTTTTGCTTGCCATTTTGGTAGCAGGGTTCCTAACAACAGAGCAACCGCGCAGGAGCAGGAGGAAAATGAGGGACACTAGAAAACAGAATATACAACTCAGGGAAAGACTGCAGAGGAAAAAACACTGAAATGAGACAGGCCCAAATCTTTTGTGTTCCTGAGCTATCAGCAGTATTTTGTGATGTTCTCAGCTATCATCAAGTCTGCAGGACTGAAAAGTCTGTTCCTCACAGCACTGAGGATTTTTTTTTTTTTAAGCACTGTTTTCAACATATCAGAAGATAATTTAGCATAGACAACACCAGGACTCTGTGCTGGGGTTTCAATGTGGCTGCAGCTGACAGTGTCAGACTAGCTGGACTCTGTAACAGCATGAAAATGGGTACGAGAGAACCTTCGGGGGTATTATGAGATACACTGCAAAAAGTTGCCTTGCTTTTTCTTTTTTCCCTCTTCAGCTGGTTTTCTTCGTTTAAGATTCTGTCACCAATTCATAAAAAGACTTAAACTGGTGTGAAATTTTAAACAAGTGTAAAGACCCATAAAAGGTGATTTCAATTTTGATTTTCAATTTTATTTTAGACCAAGTACTTTACTAAAAGAAAATGACAATTATGTCATTTGGGGAGAAAATATCTCAGCAATGGCACAATCTATTTTTTCTAAGCTTGTCTGTGCAACCAATGGAACTATGAATATTTTAGAGGATATCATTATTGCTTTTTATTCTATTGAAGGATAAATTATGAGAAATGTGTGGATTCTTTTTAAACTCCCACACTGGGAGCTGCACACACGCTTACGTTGTTTGCTGAGTCACACAATTACACAGTTGATTCTTACTATCGACCAACCAGACTTTTTTCTTCTCAACCCAATACACAGTTTAGAAACGTTGCAGTTGTGCATGCTGTCAGAACTACCTGGGTGAAGCGAGGTGTTATGCCTTCCATTTCCAATCCCCATAGCCCTCCTCAGGAATAACCCTCACACACCCTCACGCTCTGCCCAATTTCAATAATTTACTCAGCTAATTCTGTCCCTGCTTAGGAACATGAATTCCTTTAAATGCATCCCACCAGATGATGCAATATCACATCCACAGGAGAACAAGAGTTACGATCATCACAACCGTCTGAATTTATGATCTACTTTAACAGACTAACTACCAGTCATGAATGACATATGCACTCCAGCTTGACTTCACAACAAAAATAAAATCAGTGATGTCCTTGCTGTTTTAGGTTAAGTTAGGAAAAGTTTCACAACTCTCACTCTTGGAGACTGTTGTGTTTATTAAGCTAAAAGCCAAATACCATTTTCTTTTTTTTTTTTAATTGACTTTAGAAAGGTTAGGTTTTTCAATGAGAAGAAATACACACACACATTACCTATTTTCCAAAAGTGGAACAGCTACCATGTTTTCTGCCCTAAAAGACAGGCATGGCAACATCCAGGGAAAGTCCAGATAGAGAACCAATGCCCAGGACAGTCACAAAAGCCTGTATTTTCACTCAGACACCCACTGTTTCAAAGCAAAATTAGTCACTAGTATATAAATACATTTTCCTGCATTTCTTCAGAAGTAGCAACCTTGCATGGTTGGACCCCGTTTTGTTCTTGCGCGGGTAACCCAGCACTATCACTAGCATACTCCTCTGCTACAGGCTTTGAGAAGTTTTTCTTTTTAACCTTCAAATCCTCTACAACATTTAGGCACAACTGAAATAGCAATAATAAAAATCAGATTTATATTACTGACAGTGAAGTGGCCAACAGACAAAGAAGCTACTTCTAACCTGTTTACCCCTTAGCAAAAACTGGAAAAAGAACGGCAGGCCACAGTAAAGCTCTTAAAGGACTCCGGTTTCCTCACACAGAATTACCTTCCTAAGCACCCGGCATCCACTTGGAAATGGAATTCACTCCAGGATGCAGCAACATGCTTGTGAAGGAGCATCTTTTGGCCATTTGATAGATAAAAATCAGTGCTTTAGGACATATAGACCTGCCTGCAGATTTCTTAGGAAAATTCAAGCAGGTTTTTTTGTTTTTTTTTTTTAAATACAGAGTCCCAGATGGCCTGAAACTGCTTTCATGGCATATAATACTCCCCAAATTAGAATTGCAGGCATTGGAATAATACCACTCTTGAGAGAAGAATAAGCTACTCACTTCAGGCTTTTAACCCCCTTCATCCTTGATTTGAATTAGCTCAAATCTGATGTGCTATTTGTGAAGGCATAATAAATAAATAAATAAGGTTTTAAGAAAAGTCCTTCTGTTTCGTTAACTAATAAATGCTAAGAAATGAAAACACACTGCTGAAAGTTGATAAACTTGCCCCTGAAGGCCAAGATGGTTAGAACACAGCAATTATCTGAAGACCGAATTAATCACTTATCAGTTTATCAATTTGCATATTTATTATTTTCAGATAAATGTTCACACTTTATTTCAATAGTGAGATCCCCAAAATACACACACACACATATATACCCAACAACTTCTAGAAAGAAAATGAAAGGAAAATATCATATTGTGACATTCTGAATGCTGCAGTTAAACTACTGAGCGTGTTATGGATGTTTCTGAATTGTTGCATTGGAGGAATCCTCTCCCTTTTCTCTTTAGCCTTAGTAACTGGAGGCAGGGGAGGAGCAAAGGGGATAAGGCTGAAGGTCCAAAGAACATGGATGTGACCGTGGACTATGCAGTCATGGGACCCGCAAGGCACTGATGTGAGCCAGAGCCAACGTGCCCCAGCGCAGGCCGGCCGGCCGGAAGAGCAAGGCCCAGCACAGACTCCTGGAGCAGCTCGAAATCTTTGCACCTAAGGCAGCCTGGGCGTCGAGAGGAAGAAGAAAGTCCACGTCACGAACAGTACTGATCTTACTGCGAACCTCGGAGAGTCAAGAAGTTTCTTTGGAGCACACTAGCCTGAATGATGCTAACAAGCAAAAAAATTCAAGTGTTAGTTCTGCTTTTTAACACGTACATCTCTAACCTTCGATCCACATGTACAACACACAGACAGACTCTCAAGGATATTACACTGCAAGACTTAAAATGCAAAGTAATATTAAATTAGGTAGGTTAAATTAGGCAGGTTGACATTTCTGAGTATTTAGATCTGCCATACTGGGAAAAAGCATCTTAGCTCAAATATTTGAGAGAGGGGCAATTCGTGGAGCTCAAAATAAATACACTGTTATTAATGGCAATATACTTCTTACTCACAAAGGGAAAATTTCTTCAGGAGGTCCAAAGGTTTAAAGTGGACTGGGTTCAATCTTTACTATTAAAAGATAATATGCATATAAATTTCCTTACTAAACAACATGTGGCATTTTATGTGAGATTCGAGATGCAAATGCATACACTTTTTGATTTAAATATTACATAAAATGGCATTTAGTGTTGACTAATTTGGAACTATACAGTCATTTATGAGCCTACTCACTCTTGGTAATGTTTCTTCTTAAAATAATCAGCTATCTCAGGACTAAGGAGAAAAATAGTATCTGTAAAAGCAATCCAGAAGAGTAATAAATTATAGAAAATTTACCTGGCTAAATAGTGCTTTATTTTTTAGGTAAACAGAAAATTTTATTTAAACTAACAGAATTACTGCATTTTTATTTAATTCAAGCTGTTGTGAGAACTAGCATTAACTGATAAATATAGTTTTCAGGAAACTCTCCATTTCACAATTATACTTCTACATTACATATTTAAGTGGAAACTCTTTTTATTATTGATTGCTTGAAGATCAAATGTTTTCCTTTGAATTTCATGTAGGGAAAATAGAGCTCTCAGCAGTGATAGCAACAGGTTATAACAACCAGCACATGTACTTTAACAGTTAACTACATATACATATATATACATACATATATGTGTGTGTGTGTGTGTGTTAAATATAGGAGATACATGTTTTATATATAGGTTAAAGAAGTAATAGCAAAGCAAAACATTATATAAATATGTGCATTTTCATTTTTCTCTCTCTGATCATCCCCACAAAATGTATTCACAGGTGGGCATAGGGCAGAAAGTTTAAGAAATACTTTGAATAGTAGCTTTCATACAAATTGGAATAAAACCTAAAAATTTCTAAGTTTTCCTGAGGAATAAAATTCAAAAAGTGTTCATTTTAAATTGTATTACTTTATATTATTATCTAATCAGGAATTTAAAACTGTAAGAACAAAGAACATTAAAGTGAAAAGCCACTTTGAAATGAAAATTTCAATACTGAACATTTCAGCATTGTTTTATTTTAATTTTCCTGAAAAACTTTAATTCTGGGGAAGTTAATGGAAACTCGCAGAGCATTTTTACTTCAATAGATCCTTACTCCTCAGCTGAAAAAAGAAAAGTCTTGGATTAAGAATAATAAATACTAAGAAGCTTTACACTTATTTAGCATATTGCTTCTGAACATCTCAAGAAGACTCATAAACATTATTGAATCAAAGGTGGAAGGCAAAAAAACCTTAAGGCAAAAAATGCAGCTAAAGCCCTGCATCACTTCTTCCTTTTTCTCATCAGCTAGCAGCCTATGGAGCACTAACAATTATGTTTACCAAGGCAAACGAAGCTCTTAACGGTGAAGAGTGCTTTTGAAAATGGAAATTAACTGGCTGGTAAACCTCCCCACCAGCGCAGCTCTTTCGGTGACCGAAGGAGATGGACCCGTCAGTGCGTGACCCAGTAACCTATCATGTGACTTCTACTACATAACCTCTGCCAGAGTTTCCTAACAAACCTATATGAAAACATGAAACTGCCTTTATATTGAAGTCTTTACCGCACAACTAAGTATGTCCAATTTAATTGAGGGATCCAGAAAATAAGGTTCTTAAACAGGAAAACAATTAAAACTAGTATTGTTTAGGCTGGTCTGGGCTCCCACAGTTCGCATCTGTAACCGTAGAGAAATAGATATGTTCAAGGTATTACTGTAATCTCCTTCTTGCCTCCATGGCTACATAACAGCATCGATAAACAGATGATTTGTCATAAGAAAACTGAGTTTTCAAAAAGTCTGTACTACAAGTGCCTGTAAGAACTTCAATTAAAAACAAAGGGGTGACAGGTATTGCAGGAAATCCGTCTGTAATTATTTAGACTTCATTTTCATCTCTGACACGTACACTTGCTAGTGTTTACCATAGTATTTAAAGCTCCCAATTAATAGGCTCTCTTCACTGGCATATATGAAAAGATACTCTTATGTATACTACCTTCAGTTCTAATTGGATTTAAGGTTTATTAGCAACAGCTATGCTTAAAGCAACCTGTATTCTAAATCCACTGTTTTGGACTAAATACTACAGTTTAAAAAAAAAACAAACTTAAAATTATATAGTCTGCCAGAGGATCAAAGCCATAACAGTTTATACAGTTGTTTTCAAATTATTATTAAGTTCTTCCCTCTCTATTTGAGTTAGGAGAAACTGAACTTCTTACTAAAGATACAAGCACATTTATTAAGCAATAACCATGTTACCATGTTGAAGAACTAAGGTTATTACATGTTCTGCTATTGCAACACTGAATATCTGCTCACGTTTCTCTACATGGCACTGGGATTTAAGCTCTTCCAGCAAACCCAGCAATCTGATTTGAATTCTTACTTTTTTCTTCTTCTTTTTTTTTTTTTTGCCTTTGTTAAGATTCTCAATAGCTTCAAAGCTACAGAGAAAAAAAAACTTCACACCAGCAATTTTTCCTTTTCTGTATTTCTCACTAACTCTTCTACAGTTTAACTCCACGTGGTGCTGTTTCAGGTAGATTTCTTCTCTAACTTAGGTAATGCAATAAATTACAAAAAGGTGGATCATCTTGCAACAGAGCAATCAGCACAAAAGGCTCAGAGGAAGCTAGGAAAATAAAATTTCTTTATGATATTGTTGTCATAGTTTTCTAGAGTGTATTTAGGGAGACTCTTTAAAGATCTATTTTCCTACTATACAGGCAAAAAAAATATTTAAATTCATTCTCTCTTATTTTTTCTTTTGTCCATGCACACTTGACTCTCTTGCTTTGCTTCTTTGGCCAAGAAATACACGGTTAACCCTGTGACCCTAATCACCACAGCCGCAGCAGGGCTGGAGAAAGAAGCAAGAACAGTGCAGACATTGAAAAATCTGTGCCACTTAGGAGCTTTCAAGGAGCAGGCTCATTTCTGGACATTTTATACTGCTCAGGTCACAGGGAATTCGAGCCAGGTAAGTTAAGCTTCGGGCTTTATACAATAACCTTGAGGAGGCCACAGCAGCTTCTCCTAAACATGCAGCAATAATGGAACCGTTGCACAAGCACCGCTACTGCAGCGGCTTTGCATCAGATAGTGGAAATCCTCTATTATCTTTGTCATCTGTCTTGATTGTGTTTTATAGAACTAAAGAAGCACAAAACACCTACAAAAAGACGAGAGAATTGGAACCACTAATGCCACTTAAATCAAGAGCTGAGCTCCCATCCGTGTCTGCAGAAATAAGACTAGGGCTCCCGTTTCTTAACAACCTCTTCAAATAATGGCAGCAACAAGCGTGAGATTGGGTTGACAGTCATTTACATGCAAGCGTGACCTTTTTATTCCATGCTGACATTTGTACCCTATTAGCAAAATACTGTATTGTATTTAAGCAATAATTGCATTTTCTGTGGAGTCAAACGACATGTAAATCAATAAATGACGAGGCTGCAGACCAAGCACATTATTGATTTTCAGTCATGTTCATCTCTGAGCTTAATGCTGAGAAAATGCAGTATATGCTATGATTTTTTACAAGTTGCATCTTTTGGGCCAGACAGAAGTTTTCTGAGAGTTAAGAAAGGCTTTCTGCAGCTGAGAGAAGGAAGATTATAAAGGGAGTGAGGGGGGAAAAAGAAGAATTTAATAGCTGTAATTGAAGTTGACGCACAGTATCTTAAAAGCGAATGCTGAACCAATCACCCTTGTCATCTATTTAGTTGCCATGGTTGAACAAATCATCCATGCACATCACCTATATTAAACCACTGGTTAAATTAAAATCATGCACTCAAATAATTAAACAGAAGGTTTGCAGAAATCTCAGTGAGAACTGTCTTACCACTTTTGCTCTTCAGTGAGAAGATCAAATTATTCAAAACCTACCACAGTGGGACCCTGACAAGTGACAGATAGAAGAAGCGTCCTCCTGAAACAGGAACAGTGTGTTTCCAAATTTGTTGTTTTTCAGATGACAATACAAATTAGAAGTTTAATACAAAACTAAGAAGAAATGGGAGTAATTTCCCTACTTTCTTTTTTTATTTTTATTTTTATAAATGCATCAAATTCTAGGGACAGATTTTCAAGGGGATAGGTCTTACTGTGAGAAGGCTGGGTTTCAGAGGAACAGGGCTTAAATGTAACAACCAGACTGTCAATTATGAAGAATACTGTATTTTGATACTTAAATGAGACTTGTGTTTTCAAACTAGTTTTTAAATAATGTAAGTAGTCTGTGATTGCTCAGTTCTGTAACTGCAGAGACAAAAGCAAGAAAAATCTGGCACAGAGCAATAAATTTATCACTTCTTGGTCTCTGTAAAGCATGCACATAAGCACTCTGTATCTCTTGAAAACAGAGCAGTGAGTGAAGAAGGAAACTGCAACACGCGCACGCACTCAGCCCCAGAGGTCCTACAAGCGTACAAGTGATGGGAGCTCCCGGAGGCGCCCAGCATCGTTTGTGAATATGAGACGAGGTGTAGCTGCCTCTCAGGGTCACAAGAAGTAGTAAATTAATTACCCACTCCCTGGTATATTATTGCAGTAAAAGCACTGATGTTTTCTAGATTCCTCCTAAATCATTAATAAGGTCATTCACTGAGAATATTTCAGGGTATTTAGTCAGCCTGATTTGGCATATTTTTCCCATAAATTTCTCTGTGACAGCCGTGATTCAATACTACACTGTTTTTAGGTTCTTTACTAAATTATCACATGGAAGAAAAACTCTTAACATTGTAGCCATAACATCAACAAGGAGAGTTCACCCACTTCTCTGTGGGAGGAATAATTCTGCAATATTCTTTCGTGCCAACCAAACCTTTCTATAGATTATAAAAGGAGCAGACATAAATGTTGATTTCTTCCACAACAGCCAATTTTCCTTCCACTAGAAGTTATTCTGAATATGGATTATACAATCTAAATGCAGTTGTTCAGTATGTAAGACTCCATAATATCCTACAATCGAACCAACAGGTTAAGACACTTTTCATCTGGCCGCACTAAATTATTGATCTACTGGTCTCTTTTTCAGATTTTAAATCACCCAAACAGAAGGAAAAATAAATGCTTTAAGACTCTTCTAGTCTCAGTGAGAAAATATATGCAGGTAGTTTGATTCCCAACAATAATCACACAGAATGTTTTATAGTAATCCATCTGATTTTGAATTAACCACTCAAACAGCCGTTTTATTTTTAAAATATATTTTAGTTTGCTTGGGAGTTGACTATATAAGTCCCATCTATCAATTTCTGCAGTTTGGGTATTATAGCATGAATAATATATGCCTTTGTCCTGTGAGTAAGATAACAGCCTTCACTCTTCAGTGCTCTAGAACTGTTGTTCCAAATGTGACATAAAATAAAATTTTCCTTGAGTAGCTGAAAGGGAATTCAGAATAAATCAAATGAGTACATCATTTGTGATAGATTCTAATTTTAGTTAAAAAGAGAAAAAAGAATGTTAAGTAAAATTTCAGGAATTATTTATTAAATTCAGTGAGACCTTCATAAGGGCCTAAAAATTTAGCTAAAGAGCAGTGTGTTTTTAAAAACATGCTTGAATGCCTGCACTTAATATCATTCCAAGCCACATTTTCAAAAATTTCTTAGGCCCTTAAGAGCCTTATCAGTGGGCAACAATGAATATACGTATAGATCACCCACAGTTGCGAATTCACACGGATTCACTTTAACCACGTCTTATTTTGAGAAATTTTTGCCCTACTTTGTTAATTATGGAGGTTCTGGCATCCTTCTCCAAAGCATCAGGAAATGGCATCTCTTAAAAATAGGTTCCAAGGTTGGGCAGAAAGCTAGTATCATATAACACACCAATTCCCAAGTTCCTATTTGGCAAAGAGTTATGATTTGTATTTCCAAAACCATATAAATAATACATTTAAATACCTGGTTCACTGTTCATAATGTGGCACTATGGATCTGCCTGGATGCTAAGCACAGTATCAGATAGCTTTGGCTGCATAAGCCATCATGAAAAAGCATGAACTGACGAGAATCGCAATGATTACTTGGCCAAAAATAAGATTGAAACCTTCTCTGTATACATATTTTGCCTGTGTCCTTCCACCCCTTTTTTCCTTATGTTCTCAAGGAGAGACACAGTTTTAGCTTTCAGTCTTTATTACCCCAGTTACATAACTTCCTCCTCAGGCCAAAAAGGAATTGCAGCTTTATTCTCATAAAGAATAAGAAAGATCCAGAAGAATCAGAAAAAAAACCCTGGTATTTTGGTACAGGTTTGCTTCGGACCGACAATCGTTTGTCTGACTTGTTTTCTTCCAAGTTTCAGCGTTTGGGCACATACGGTTATTTGAACTGTCATGACAACTGTTCTAGACAGCCCTCTGTTTGACATAAGGCAAAAGATTCAAAAAAGAACCAGGAGTAGAGTTGAATAATTTCAGGCAAAATTAGGGGATTCTAGATGGGAGGGAGGAAAAAGAAGAAAAAAGTTGGGTTTAATGACTTATGCTTTGAACTCCATATAAAAACAAAAGCAAGAAGCACTGAAAACTTTAGAAGAGTCAAACACCTGCAACATTTTCAAAAGAAAGTATTTGGATTTATGTTTTGAGATGTGTATGTCTTCATTTTTAAAGGGTTAAAAGACTAAAATGAAGTATTTCAGATGAAACTGAATTTTTTTTAGTAACCTAGAATGATTTTAGAAGCTATTTTTCTTTTCCTGAGGGGGGAAAAAAGCATTTTAGCATAACCCAACAAAACTTCCTTTCTGCCTTCTCCTCTGGTGAAGTCAGGAATCCAACAAAATAATTTATTCACACAGATGTAACCCATCTCTCTGTGAACCAGCACAGCAGTTTCTAAAAAACCTTGAGAGCAAACCTTGGCCTGGTGACCACAATGAGAAAGTTGCCAACTGTTTTAACAGCAATAGGCTCAGCCTTTTAATCTGGTACGGGGAGAAAAATGTCCTCATTTCAGAGAGAGAACTCAGTCTTCAGGCCTCGGCTTGACCTTTAAGGCACGAGGAACCTCAAGAAGTGCCGCAGATGGAGAATCGCGAGCAATGTGCGCCACGGCGCGCTGACATCATGAAAAAGCCATACTCCTCCATTCGCCTGTTACCCTCGTTAGAAATGGAAAGTCACAAGCGCTAAGCAGCTGATAACATTTGTTTTAAAGGAAATGTTAATTGAAATTGGCATGCTGCTGCTCACAGCTAGGAAAAGGACCCAAGAGATCAGTAGAAAGAAGAAGAAGAAAAAAAATTGTGAGGGTTTTGCCAGATGAGCACTGACTCCCAGCCAAAAGTGGGGAGGGCTCCATGTCTGGTAATCCATTTTTAACTACAGCAAGATTAACTTTGACCTGAATAAAAAGCCTTTTCTAATGTGCAGAAAGCCTATTATCTGCTCTTCTAAGTATATGAGCGGGAGGCAAAGACAGATATTCATATGCAATCTGTGTTCACTTTTTTAATAGATATTGGACCTAAAAATCTCAAAATAATAAAAAAAGCAAAAAATATTCATTTTAATGCATGACATGTAATGTTTATCCTTTAATCATTTCAAAGTGCTGATTGGTTTAATTACAGCTTTCAGAGGCCCCGCACGACAGAAAAGTCATAAATCTAAACACCCAAATCCAAACATTGAAAGCTAGCTTTCTCCTCTCCTCCCTATGCATATTGGACCCCTTAGAAAAACAGGCATATTTTAACATCTGCTTTTAAGTGGAACACCAAACTAAAACCAATAAAAATCCTTGTTAAAAACTGATTTTACAGCAGGTGCCAAAGCTTACTTACAGGCAAGCAGAAGCCTAAATCCTCCTAGTTCTGGCAGTGCTTGGTAAAGTAGGAGCTTTATGGGGCGGAAGGCACCCTATGGATACTGAGTATCACATGTAAAGCCAAAGATTCAGATGTCAATCACAGCAGTAACTGAATGACACTGAGCAAGCAAAGAGACAGAAAAATCTCAGCCTAGAGAGCTCATTACAGTGGATTGCCAAGTCTCAACACTGGCTCGACTATGATCAACAAGTGGGGCATTCTTCCCAGGGATAAATGTCCACGTGGAAGCCCTCATGAAAACTTTTTCTGCTATGCTCCATCTCACAGGTATCCCGTAGGCATGAACAACCACTAAGCCTTAAGCTGTTAATTTTTTCCTGAGAGCTTGTTTGTTCATAAACACCTAGATGTTCAAGATATCTAAGTGCCTAACACACTTCAAAATTTATGAACATCATATACCTGAAGGTTTTAAGGGACTGTGCTTAAGAACCCAATCAATGAAAATCTTTCACTGACTTGGGTAGTAGTAAGTCCCATTTCAGAAAGGGGTATGGAACATAATTCAAAAAAACTGCTTTGATCCAAATATTCTCTGGCATTTTGAGGAACAGTAGATTTTTTTCTTGCTACAGCTTGGAAAACGTTTGCTTGCCTTTGGGAAATGACCTGCTGGGCAGTAGTTACGGAATAGTGCTCTGCGTGTTCAGTTTTCTCTCTGACTAAATAGATTTATTCATGTCTCCTGCCATGAGAAAAATCAATACAACTACAAATGGAAGATGGTGTCAAAGTCATAGCCCATGGCAGCCACTCGTCATAGGGTTAGATCCCTTGGTGATGTACGTGGCCTTGGTAGCTGGACAATTCACTTCCTTTGTGTAGCAGGGTCTGTCCCACCCCATCACAGTATTGTTCTGCTACTTCCAGATGCCAATATAGCAGGAATGACTCTGATTCAAAATCCACATTTTTCCATAGGATGCCTTCATTTATTTCAAACCGTCTACCAGTGAGATTTTCCTGTCTTTTGTTCTCTCATTTGCTGCTTTTCATCATTTTAAGGGCAATGCAAAGCAGTAGTCTCTTTACCTTCTGGTTCTCTTTTTGCTCATGTTGGGTCCATTCTGGTTTCTAGATTACGACATGTTCCAACAGCTTTGTGTGTGTAATCTAAGACCTGCTTCCCTCATTGTAAGAAAAACAAAATGCCTCCTTACAACAAGTGGCACCTCCTAATCCATTTTAACCTATTAAAGACCTCCAGCAATCACTAATGAGTATGAAAATGTCATTATGTAAAGAATTCCCCCCCCCAAAAAAAGCACGTGAAAATTTATGTGAAGACCTAAGTTAAAGTCTTGCACATACAAGAAAATGAGTGAAATTTTTGATAACATCAAAATCAGAGAAATGAATTACTCAAGGTACCAAAATACGACACTCTTTTCTTCCCTTTCAGTATAACTCAAACTGATTACTAGTCGCAGTATCCGTTGTTTAGCGAAGATAGGGCATACTCTGCTGCAGATCTTTTCTGACCTGAATGGGCTGTCTTATGTGAATACTGAATATTGTCACTTTCCATATTTTTTGATTAAGCAGCAAACTGATGCTTTTAAGGAAAAGGAAGGCTTAAGACACACGCAGAAAAAAGGGAAGTTACAGCTACGTAAATAATTTATTCATACCTTAGTGTGTAAGAACCACTCTCAGCCAGATATCATGCCTATGACAACACTGTTCAGAAAATCAGCTTCTCAAATAGAACATATTCAGAAACATAAAGCTGATAACCTATCTGAAGTACACAGAATGGGCTTTTTCCTTTAAGCATTCATAATTAGAGCACTGAATTCTATGCTTTTTAATGTATTAGACACACTGAGGACACAGGACACAACATAATATAGAAAGAAGAAAAATGAGGCCTTTACAAAACTCAAGGTGGGGGATTGGCTTATATTGCACATATGTGCATTGAGCTTCTTTCTGGGAAATAGGAACAAGAGGGAGAAACAGTAATAGAAGGTAAGATCACCTTTTTGAAATAATATATCTGTTGACTATTACTTTCAAATACTACTTTTGACTACATATTATTTCCACTACTATTAAATATGGCTATGTGTAGAGATTCAATTAGCTCAGTGGAAATAACCTAGTCTTTAATTTTCAAAACTGGGTTCCTGTAAACAGGAACCTAAATTTTTATAGAGACACATAAATGGGAACTCATCCCAGAGCAAGAATTAAGAGGATCCTGAAAATGAATAATTAGATTCTGGGTTTTTTTGTTTGAGGGTTTTTTTGAATTCTAAAAAGCTTGCAGTTTACATAGTTTCCAAACAGATGTAACAGTAAGGGTTTGCTATTAATCTGTCTTTGAAGATGGTGGAAACTGCATTTCCCAGCTGTAATTGCACCTGATACTTTTTATCATTGTCTTACTATCAACATTCATTTTCCTTTTTTATACTGCTCTGAGGGGAAATAGCAGTTATTCAAATTGCATATAGTGCAAAAACAATTCATATATAGAATACAACATATGCTTCCAAATATCATACTGAAAGACAGAAAGTAACATAGCACCAGTCGACTTTCAATTTCTGGGGAGAAAAATAAATAAAAAAGGAGAAACTTTCCAGAGGTCGGAACAAATACCATCTGTATATTTCAAAAAGTCCATTCTAAAGTTGTGTTCTGGACTATGGGGTTAACAGAACAGCGTTTCCACTCAGGGTCTGGCACTTCCATTACTCCAACAACTATTATAGTGCCATCTTCTAATAGGAATTTCACCATGTATTCAAACTGGTGAGCAGCCTCACTTAGCAGCCACAACAAATTGAGCTCAGCAGGCTTTATTTCAAGAACTTCAACGGAGTCAAGTGGTCAGTCCTTCATTTTTAATTTCTGCATATGTGAGATGCAAATTGCCAGGTCTCTCTTTCTGACAGACAGTCATGGCAAATAGTTACAATTACATTCTAACAAACTCTTAACCATGGGGTAAACAACATTATCAAGCTGGCAGTGGGGCAGGCTGGATCACAAAGAAAAGATTTATTATCCTGTAGATTTATTTTATCATCTTCATTGACCAGAGTCATGTTTTCCTAATTAGAAAAATAAATACCAGTCTGTGCCTTGATTCAACGTGAAAAAGTTCACTATTTGCATGAATTACATGTGTTTTCTTCTTTCTATGTCTGTAAACTTGAAAAGATCAAGCCCTCTGCTTCACACACTCTCTGTATCTAGATTTTATCACTGCTCCCTGGTGAAACACCATGTCTACGACACAGAGCACTTCAGGATAAATTTTAACAGACTCCTGTTGTTCGTCACTACCTAGTGATCTTTTACATTCATAGACCAGTCGTCATATTCTAGGCTCTTGCTTCACAGTGTTCTAGTTCACTATAAAACGCTCACTGAACTACATCTCATTAATTCCATTTCTTCCACAGCGGACAATGAAACTTTCCACGGCAGACATTCAGTTTGCACTGGTCTCCTTCTACAATACCTTAAAAATAAACGCTTACAGTCAGGTGCCAGTAACCTCACGTTTGTTCATCCACAGCATTTCCTCAATGAATATCTCAACAAAGAAATTGAGAGTTAGTTTGTTTGTTTTTTCCTTCTGCTCTACCACTGTCTGGATGAGATCCACTCGCCCAACCTCCTCGCTACCGCCACATCCTTGGAGGAGTGCTACATAACACTGTGACAGAGGTTTCGTGACTAATTCACGCAAGATCAACACAAAAGCTCAATCCCGCCTTTACACTGTATAAATTACAAGCGATAGAAAGAATTGCAATAGGTTGCCCAGGGGAAGCAGAATATTCATTTCAACAATGCACCAATTTCTGCATAGTCCTAAGCAAGCTAGTTGTCAACACAGTAAGATTTTATTGCTGGTTCATTGCTATTCTAGCAGATGGTGAGGACTTCTTAAAGCCGACTGCACTGCCACTTTGCTGTTCTAACAAATGAAAACTGAAGTCTTGAAAAGCGAATTCAATCAACAGCAATAACAGAAGTGTGAAGTTTAGACCATTGATAAATATTATATTTATATGTATGTATTTTCATTTATTTTGTGGTTGCTTATGCCATCTTACGAGAGATGCAGAGCTGTAAAAGAGACAGTTTTCTACATGAAGAAGATTTTGTTTTTATACATAATTTAGATTTCCAGTCATAGTTCATTTATCATTTCAATATTAAATCATTATAGCTGAAAACATGTCTTCAAGTTTTGGCATGACACTCAAAAGCCCCACAAAAGACTTCCAGCAAAAACGTTAAATGGATTGTAAACACCTAATTAAGTATAATAGCCAGCCTTGCATATAAAAGAGTTGTGTTTAGATGTGTTACATTATTATAGCTCTCTGTGGAATAATTTTCTTAGGAGTATGAGAAGATTTCACTCTCTAGTCCAGATCTCCAAAGCTAAATCAAAAGAGAGCAATGGTAAGTGACATACTTCCGACCTCCTCTCTTACTGCCTTCATCCTATAAACCAGTATCGGTGGCCTCCTCTCCGCAAATTGCTGCTGTACGCTGGACCCAGTGCAAAATACTGACTGAGCCTAACTAAGGATGATTTTTAACCAATTCATAGACTACAACTATTTTTCTTACAATTACTGCATCCCTTACAATGTCTGCACATCATACAACAATATCTGAACTATTTTGTTGTCTGCATGGATTTAGACTGACATTATCTTGGTGAAACGGACAATTACTACCCCGATTTTGCAGATGAGGCAGAAGGATGATGAATCTTTTTTTAAAAGGCATTTGGATGCCTTTCTGCTCAGCAACACAAAACTAGGATGCTTCATTAAACAGTCCTCTTTTCACAAGCAAGTTTAACATGCTCTAACAAGGTTCCTTAACTAAGATGCTTTTGGCAACAAAAGGTATGCCTTACAGCAAGGAGCAGACCCACACTACGCGAATACCAGAAGGTCAACCAGGAAATTCACAGCAAAGGAGGGAAGCGAACCACAGCTCTGTCACTCCACGCTCTATCCACGAAGACAGCCTCTCCCTCTGGTCTGCTCCCCTGCTCCCTTTTTTCCACCTCTTAGCCTTCGATTTCCCCATCCCTTTATCTGTTCTCTTCTCTTTCTCTCTCTTGTTCCACAACTGCCCACTTCACTGCCAAATATCTACTGCCCTTGCTAAAGCTTTTTAGAAATTACGCATGAACAAAACCTCACTTAACAACTTATCATACCTTTTCTTCACCTGTTGTCTTTCTGTAGCTCAGAAATGCTGTGTGACTTGCTCAGCATTCCTTTGTGTTTGTACGGCACCTACAAAATGTCTCACTAATCCACTTTGGGGTTTTTTGGTTACTATGGAAATATAAATAACAGCATAATGATTGAAGATAAACAAGTTTAGTAAAAAAAAAACAAAAAACAAAAAACACACACCTGTAAAAAAAATGTGTCATACTGTCCAGACCCTTTGAACTCAATGCAACAAGTAACTGAGGTTATGTTTTTTCATTGGATTATTTAATGAAGAAGGAAATCAAAATTTCTCTCTCTGATGCACCTGACAACACTCTGTTAAACATCCAAGTTGAAACTCTACTGCAGTAGAAAACAAGGATAAGAAAGAAGCCTTAAGATTGCCCAAAGAGCAAGGGAGGTTTATCGAGATTTACAGATAAAATGCCGGGAAATCTGTTGAGGTATGCTGTGAAACCATACAAATGTCCAATTAGTATGTTAAAAACTGTTAATTATGATTGATACTACTATTTGGGCCTGATTTAAAGATCTCTACAGATTTATCAATCTTTTCAGACTCTAACATAAATATCAGTCCTTGTTAGATGCATTACCCTACTGACAGAAGATTCCCTTTAGCTGCCCTGCTCCTGCTTTGTTCTGCATTTCCTCCCTCTGTTTCAGTTCTGAAACATTTCTCTCTCGCTCCCCAGCAGAATTATTCCCAAGAGAAGGGATTAAGCTGTAGCACTACAAGGCTAAGTGCCTTCCTCTCTGCGCTAATGTGACTGAGCTGCTTCCATACAGTTCAGCTCCATCTACCAAAGGTGGCCTCAACCCAGAGCAGCAGAGATCACTGAACAGAAACTCATTTTTCATCTTTCAGCATGCAAGAGAAGCAAAAAAAAAATAGTGGAGCGAGTGGCTCACACAGGGCTTAAGAGATGTATACAGGGACTTTTCTCATAACTTTGGCTGAGACAGTTCAACAGTCATCTAAAGGTTCACCTCCACAAAGTAAACGACGAGGACGACGGCGGGCTGCTTAACTCACTGCTGACAGCGCTAACGCCACTATGGCGTTCCTATACAACCTTCCATCCCAAATAAATTTACTGGTTGCATTTATCTATAAACAAGAACGAAACGCAGCTGACTGAGTGCTATGCAACTCTTTAATATTGCAGAGCAATACTGCACAACAGTCTAGGAAAGGAAGTGATAACGAATATCACTTTCAAATGAAACTTCAAGAGGATTGATATTAAAGCGTAAGAATAATTACCTGAGCTGGAATTTGTCCAGAACGTAGGAGATATCAGAAAGTATCACAGGATAGTTAATGAGCACAAGCTTGTCTACAAAATGATGATTTTTCCCTCAAGACCCTTCAGGTATTTCTATATACATATATAGACAGACAGATAGGTATGTATATGCATATATTTGATGCACTACATCTTTTATTTTAACAGTGTTCTTTTGCTTTTGATAGCATAACATCTCTTGAGGTGTCAGAAATGCAGATTTACCCCGATCCTTATATTTTAAATAGATTATAACATGAAATAAGATTTTAAATGGAAACCATACCTCCATTTAATTTGGGGGAGCCAAAACATCTACTTTAAACCTTCTTACTTCTCTTGTTGGAATCAGCTATTCTATATTAAAGTAGACATGTAATCTACTCCCAGTAAACGTATATTTATATAAGGCCAAAGGCAAGGGGGAAATATTATAAAAGTTTCATCATTACAAAGGGAAACAAACCTCAAAAAATTTCAAAAGACAAAAAACAAAAACTGACTATGACCAGTAATTCCAGCCATAACTACATGTATCCACTGAATGTGCATACAAACAACACAGATATGCAGCTCACCATCTCGACAAAAACAACATGCCTAGCTAAATAAATATTTTATAAGTGTTCCAAAACAAGCAGATTGAGACTATATTTGGATTTTCAGCCTCATATCCATTGGAGTTGTTCACAATATGTACTCAGAAGGGAAATTATCCCCAAACAAATATATAGGTGGGTGTGCTCCTCACTGAAAATATAGTAAAGCTATCTCCTTAACTGTTTCCATTTTTTTTCGCACAGGCTTATGAATCAACTAACTTATGTGTGTACCTGTCACAGGTGTACCTGTCATATGCGTTTATAGTGACACAACCCCCTTAAGGGATGGCTATTCAGTTCTTATTACTGTTAGCAAAAATTGGGTACTCAGATCCCATAGGTAGGTTCCAAAAATCAGAGCCATAGGACACAAGAAGAAGAAGAAGAACGAATTACTTTACAAGGTTACCAGCTGGACTTTTCCTTGTCCTTCTCCACCTCTTTGTCTGTATTGCCAGGTCAGGGACTTTAAGTAATAATATAATAATTTACAATATAACCTTTTCTTTGAAGTTAGTCGTACCTCGTTGGTTGGTTGTGCTACTCTGCTCTTACAGGCAGATCTCACGGGCATGCTCCCTAGCCGTGAATATACAGTATCAGGCAAGTCTACAACAGCACCTCACCGCTTCTCAGCGCATCTCTTGCCTTCACCAGTTCACTGCCCAAAGACTCAACACCACTTGCATATTTTAGGTCTATGACATACGTGATATCCCAGAAGCTCTAGAAATTTACTATGGCCAACTTTTAGACAAGTACGTATGAATTTTCCACAGGGATAACAAGATTTTCCTAAAATGAGAGAAGGGTTGTCGCAGAAAATCCATTTCGTTCAAAGAAAGCAAAAAAAAGCATGCATCTAGATCAGACACATACAAAGACCATGATTTAGGTCTGTGTGTGGAACCTGCTACTTACAGCTGTATCCACTGGTGGAAATGGTGTAATTTCACCATCCGTCTATTTCACAAACACTCTCAAGAAGTATTTTGCATGTAAATATTAATAAGGTGTAAATTAGTGGTTTCACAGCTCTGTTCCTTTTCTTTTCCTCCTACAAGCTGCTACAACAAAACCTCACTTAACAGAATCCTAGTTAAATGTAAACTAGGTCTGTCCCTTGATCTGAGCTCATGCATATCACCTCTCCAGATTATTTAAAATCCTGATTATTCAAATGTTTCTGATGTCTCTGAAATATGACAGATGCACATTTTTGTACCGATTTTCAGCTAGGGAAAATAAGTGGAAATTTCAGAATATGTTGAAAAAAAGGCTGAAAGATTAACTCTTCAAATTTTGAACGAGGCACTGAGTTAACAAAGGCATCAGGCTGATCCTTCTCGAAAAAGTCTATAACAATAGTGTGAACTTCAGCCAACACCCTTGTAGCAAATCATATTTGTTTTAAACAAAGAGAGATGCAGCTTCAAAATCTTTTGTATGCTGTGCAAGAAAATAAAACCAGCATGGTGTCCTGCAAAAAATCCCTCTCCAAAAGCAGAACGTCTAAGAGAAACATCCATGATACTAACATAAAAATACGGGTTCAGTTCACATTCCCAACTCCCATGCAGCCTCTGTATTTGAAAACATTAAATCTTAGCCCTACACCTTTGCTTCCTTAAACTGTATTTGACCAAAAGCTCATTGACTCAGTACTGACAGTCAGAAAGCTTACATAGAACAGATGACATATAAAAAAATCCATCATAATCTTCTCAATATTGAAGAAACTTCTGCCACCACCATTGACAAAGTTGTGTGTGTGGAAGACCTTTCTGAGTATGGACTCATATGAAGACCATGCACACAACATCCTTATCATGAAGGCACTGTAGGTGGTTTTTTTTATAATTGCTGGGAAGTTCCTAGAAAAACTTGCATCCCTTATAAAATGTAAAAAAGTCTTTCAGCCCCAGAAACCTAAGTCAATAATATATCTTCTTCTTCTTCTATTTAATCTACATACCAAATAAGGTAACCCCCTATCGTTCACTCATATGCAGTAAATATATGCATGCTATCCAACCTGTTCAAAGCACTGTTGTTTTTCTTAAGAAGGTAACTGGAATTTTTAGAGAAAAGTCCACTTTGTGGTCAAGCTTCTTGCAATCGCATGTGTTGCCGAGTCCCTACAGAGCAGTCGGATGGCATGGCGGGCTTCCAGGGCTTCCAAGAGGACACAGGGCGGCACCGAGGGGGGCCTGCCACAGACTTATGCACCTCGGGCCTCAGGCAGTTCAGGGGCATTTATTTCATTTTGGTTTACATGCACTAGGAGAAAACCAGTAGTCACAGAACCTTTGCCTGTTTTTCTTTGCTTCTGTTTCTTCTCTTCCCTAACACTTGTTTTCTCCATCATCTAATGTCATTACCAAAGATAACAAAAGTTAACACAGTCGCTGCAGCTCCAGGCAGACAGCAAGGATCCCTCTGACAATTCCACTGAAAACGCCATCTGTCTGATTCACTTTGCAAGGAATCAGAAGACTGACGTATTCTTTCCTACAAATAAAAATGATGCTGTAGTTCCCAGTTCAAACTATTTTTTCCCACTTTCAGACCAACTGTCTGCATAAACAAATTCAGTTTATTGTACAGTTTTATTCCACTAGCTTTACCAGTGGACCTAAGTACAAATGTTATCAATGTTTAAGTGATTGTTGGATATTATTTATTTAATACAAAACGAACACTGAATAAACTGGCAAATTAATCATCAAATGATGCTATTACCTTGAATAGGTTTAAGCTACTTTATGTGAAAGTACAGCTTATTGTTATACAATAACTTTGATCACCAGCTAAGTGGACAAAGTCCATATTCCTGATCTTTGTAAAAATAAGATTAGTGGATATTAGAAACAAGGTGGATGCTGGAGATGATGCTGACATTTCATGTCAGAGTCAGAAATTGTTATTAAATTGATCTGAATTATAAGATAATAGGGGGGGAAGTGACCACCAATAAATTTCATTTATTAGGGTACTCTATTATCGATCTTTTATAAGATTAGAAATCATGAGATAGTTGCCTTGCACAAACTTGACTTGAAGTAGGCTCACCTACAAGCATACTGGAGTCAACCAGCTGGAAGCCCACAGGTGAGCAAAGCATTTCCTCATTAAAGTCTAAAAGGTTCTACAAAAATTCATTCTTCTCTTCTTTTCAAAGAGATGGAGAAAAGAGAGGAACGTGCGCTTTGATGATGCCCAGAAGAGACCAGGCTCTTTCAGCCCCCGTGTTAAGACAAGGCCTGAGACGGAGCGCACAGAGGGCCAACTCCGCAGCACCGTGTGAAGTTCGGGGATTGCAGAGCCGGGGAGAGACTCAGGAGGAACCACCTCGCCCCTGGCTGCCTTCACCACCCTGCCCTCTCGAAACCTTCTGAACATAGGAGCAGACAAGCACTGCTGATAATTACAATAATTATCCTGTATTGCATGCAAAGCAGAGTCATTCTTTTGTACTTGACCTTAACTTCTCTACTATTTTATTGATTTCTAGATGTGCAGATATATAAAGGATAGTCATTGCATTTTTGACTTGTTAGCCAAAGTAGTGGAAAGGATACATAATTGTTCATTTATTCAATAAATTTCTTGTCCGTTTCTATCAGTAGGCTGTCCAGGAATACACTGCCATTTATACAAAAGAATTAATTATTCAAAATGATTTTCTGAATATTTTCCAGCCTCTACGATTTTCTTATTTACCAACAGCTATTTTCAGCATTCTATATTTGAGACATTTTCAGTGTCCAAATGTTGTATTTCATCTTTCCTTATCTATCCCAGTAGATATCTCAATATCTATTCCAACATAATTCACAATAAGTAACTGAATGGCAGATTTCTGAAGCAAACACATATGATTTATGATTTAGCTAAAAATAAACAAACAAAAAAACCCACACACAACTACACTTAACATTCAAAGTACTGTCAAACATTCTTGCAAGTCAACACATTTTATGTCTGAATAAAGCAAAAGACAAAAAGGGTACAGATAAGTCAAAAGAATTTTCTGACAAGTAGAAATCACTACTTTGCAGTTTCTGGATATTTGTTGCAATTAAGGAATTAAGTTTGGCTGAATGCAGTGATAGGTATGAAGAGTTTACCGTCCTTGGGGTGCACATTTATTTTTTCCTACAAAAACAATACAGCAAGCCAAATAAAAATCATCTCCCCAGAATACATTCTTTCTCTCTTAAGTGACAAAACTAATTTGATTGGGATTGCTTGAGTGAGTGAAGATAACTTACATGAGTACAGATTAAGTCTTATGCTAAAATGGCTGAGAGACAGCTACATATCCCAAAGCACGCCTCTGGCCTTGGGGAGGATTATTCATCCAGTTATGAGATGACTCGGTTGTGTCCACTTGTCACCCTCATCTGCTCCCCCTCACCTGCCACCCTCATGAGGCTGCTTTACCTGTAGAAGAGTCGTGACTACCGATACAGCTGTTTCACTTGAACCATGCTGGCACTTCACTGAGCAAAATTAAATCAGTACCCTTGCAAGAGAAATTAGCTCAATAACATTTGCAGTATCACTACATGCTTTATTTTTGTGTACATATCCTGACAGGACATTGAACTTGCACTACTTCAAAAATTTTGGAAATAACTGTTTCATAAAAGCTTTGGAAATGTCCAAGGTTTGGGGGGCGGGGGGGTGGTAAGTTTTGAAGGGCTATGTTTCCATCCCCAGATTGTTTGTATGTTTTGCTTTTTCTTTCCCTTTTTCACATGAGGAATGGCTTCAAATATCGCAACTAATCCTTTGATTCTTCTTGTATATAATAAAAATCCATATTTTTACTCATTAACTTTGTAAAGATAAATATACAGATGTTATACGTATGTTTGTATACTCAGAAACACACATATGCAGAACAAGAGCAAGAATCAGAACATTTGTTGTATATCGTACTGATGACATTCACCAATAACCACATAGTAAACTACTGTTCTTAGTGTGGACCTATTTAAGTAGTTTCTCAAAGTAAAGGGTCACTTATAAAGATTAATATTAACTTAGGCTAATTCACCATAATTATTGTGTGTAGGAAACAGAAGACAACACACTTCCACTTAACCTACAGTAGCTAACCTCCTGTTTTGTCATTGAGTTAAAACATTTTTTCAGGTTGGCTGTTGTTTTGGTAATTTTGGAAACTACCTTATGATACAGGTAAGCAAATGAAACATATGGGCAGAGATATAACTTAGGGAGCTGCTCAATCAGCCAACTCGGTTGGCTGCCAGAATCATGACCAACCCAAGAAATCTCCGGAGCTCAGCGCAGGCAGGAGGAAGGGAGCAGCTCTCCGCCAGCACAGCTGGGGGAGGCCAAACCATCCCCCACGTCAGGACAGCTTTGCATCAGGCCCATTCAATCATTCGGTGCATTGAGTTCTTAACATCTGTTGTAAAGACCTCCAGAAAGGTCCAACTCCAGTCTAATCCTAGCCTTTTCTTGATGTCATGGGAAGGTAAAGCCCTTTTAGAGTCAAGCTGAGGGACAAACTAATCATGAAAAGTGTTTTCTCCTCTAAATTGTAAAGGAGTCTGAAGAAAACTAGCTGCAAAGGAGACAGGAGGCTTTTGTGGCAAAGCTGAAGCCTTATGAAAAATAAATTATGGAAGAAACATTTTTTAATAGACTTGTTTAATGTTTTCATTGGTGAGAATGCCAAAGTGGCTGGCAATTCAAGTTTGCATCCAAATTGTCAAACATAATTGCTTGTATATGTAACGTAATAAAAATCTTTGCTGTAAAAGTCTTAAGAACACTAAGTAATATAACACTGTCTTTCACAGCATTAAAAACAAATAATAGACTTCTGTCAAGTTATTATATAAAGAGGAATGCAGAAAACCCATTAGATTTCATTAAAGACAGACAAATTGTTAAATGGTTTTTGCTGCTTTGATCTGCGCAAAAGATACAAATAATTTCTTGGGAACATTTTCAATTCAGACTTGCCTCCTTAAAATATGCTTTTCAAACTGTGCGTTAAAGTAAAAGCTATATTCAAATGCAAACACTTAACTCATAATTTCTGCATGTTGATAATTGTATTAATCGGGTAGCAATCTGTGCATCTGTGATATTGTTGTGACCTCTTCAGCTGAAAGCAACTTCTAATAGGCACTTTGAAAATTCAAGAGTCATTGACATGAGTGCAAGAATGTTCTATTTACAAAGAAACGTGTTCAGCTGGTAAACAGGAAAAAAAGAATCCAAGATAATCTGAACGATGAAGCAAACTGGCATCAAATGAGGCATAATAAGGAAATGGAGTAGCAAAAACAACTTAAATGGCTCTCCTGCTGCCCCACAACCAGTCCAAGGTGAAAGTTTAACTTCTCTCCCTAAGTAGTGTGCATTTCCTTCAAATGCTCAAAAAGTCCTAGCGTATCTGGAAATTTATTTGCAAAGGAAAAAAAAAACATCACCCAAACAGACAAACAGAAAAAAACCTAAAATCTCTCACAAGCATACTTAAAAAAAAATACTTTGAAAGGCAAAGTCAATGTTTTGGGAAAGTAACTAAGTGAAAAACAATTTAGGAAGCAATAAGGTTACAGTGAAGATTCAAGGTTATTAAATATAAGATTCCCTTTGACAACCTCAGAAAAAAGGTAGCACAAGGAGCCTTTTGTAGTAAGAGCTGGAAGACGCCTTGCAACTCTCCATACCTACTGGCAAACTAGAGAGAAATCACCACAAAGAACAGCAGGTACAAATAAAGGAGTTTTTTTTTTTTTTTTTTAACTAAAAGAAAAAACACTGCCTTAGAATCAGCCAGAAGGAAAAGGACAGCCTCATACCTCTCCATCACATTTGGAGAATATAACTTTATTTAGACATTTCAACTCAGAAATTATGAACTTAATAGAATAAGTTTGAGATTTTTTTCTCTGAACAGTTAAACCGAATGCCAGCCTTTACTTCTTCTAAGTAGTAGTAGTAGTACACAGAATAATCCATTCCTCATAAAAGTTAGAGTAGTGTCTTCGCAGCGCATCGAAGCTCTGACGTTGTTTTGAAGAGGTTTGACCCGCGCGCGAGACGAAAGCGCAGAGTGCCGCAGAAGGCTCCTGGGGCAGCCCGAACAGCCTTCGCAGGACAGGGGAGGGGGACATTCAAACCTCCCAGCTTTAAGGGCATCACGGGGTTTAATCTGGAAGCTGGTCCCCACCACTGCATACGCATACGTGCATAGCAGGAGAGTTAACTCAGATTACCAAACTCGGTGCAAGAGCTCCCTTTCATCCAGACTCCCCCGACTCCTTTCCCCTGCTGTGCTAAAGACACTAAGAAATATATGGTAAATTAATATGTTACAAATTATATGCTCTTGAAGAGACAGTAGCCACTCCTTTTAAATGAGAATGAAATCAGAGACAACTCATTCAGAAAACAGTCTCTACCTCCAAAACTCTCTCTTTTAAATGCTGATCTGGTACCAACTTCCACGCGGACCAGCAAAGTTGGAGACCCAAATTAAGGCACAATTTAACAACAGATGTAACAGCATGAAGGAGCAGCAGCAGAAACAATAACAGCATGTGCTAATACAGGCAAACTAGTGGCTACTAGATGGCTCCAAGTTGGCTATTTTTTAATTATAAAAAGATATAAATAGAACATAAATGAGATACATATGAGAAGTGCCTGCTGGACACTGCTTAGGTATTATCAGGCAGTAATTTACTTCAGGCTTCACAATAACAACTTAAAATGGATGAGCTGATACTCAGAGTTTGAAGATCGCTCCAAGTTGCAATTGGTAATGTGCTCTTTAGTTTTCTGTAATTAAATCTTCAGTTAGGAACTGTGGATATTGCTATAAACCTGCATTCTGAGGGCACAGTAAACGAGACACTACTGCTCCAGTGTCGAGCCTGAGAATAACGTAGGTAGGATGTGTTGACAGTGATTAAAAGCAGGAACTCTAAGGATGATGAGCAGAGACATCCTATGCCTCTTTCTCATTTAAGAGGTGCATCCCCCTCCAGACTTTCCTTAGAGCAAAAGTGAATAGGAGCAGATCCTTTAACAACATACAAAAAGAAAATCCCTCTGAGAGTCTGTGCCTTTATCAGTTTATGACTCGTTTATTTGTATTACCATTATTCTTAGAAAAAGCTTATCTTCACTCCCCTCTGTGCCAGCTATTATCATCAAATTTTAACAGCTCAGCTCATCTCCTGTGCCTGAATTTGATTTCCTGCTTCCTCAAATCTCTACTAGCTTCCCTCAAAACAAAAACAAAAAAAAAGAAAAAAGAAAAATCAATATAAAATGCAAGTTTCAAGGAGTGTTTCGCAGTATCTCAGTTCTCAAATGGGAAAGGGAAGGGCACGCAGTTAGAAGGCAGCCGAATTCACAGATACGGTATCAGTTGTACCGGCGTCTGGAAATCCCTAGCCAAGCTCCAGCACTCTCCCTCCCGCTAGGCAGAGGTACAGACCACAAAACTTCCATGGCATTGCATTTGGAATCACACGCCTGGAATACTATTACACTTCTAAAAAAATACTCATCACAAAAACTGAAAGTAGCTACAAAACTCATCCCTAATCAGGGTTTACAGCTGGGAAAGCCCCGCCAGCCCCAGTGTGCCCCCCAGCGCAGGGCCCTGCTGTCACGTTGGCCAGGCTGGTTACTTCGAGCCCCAAGAGAAACATTTACCTCCTTTAGGCAGCCTTCACCCAGGCAGATCTCGAAAGCAAGAGAGTTTCTCCATGCCCGTCCTTACCCTAATATTGCCTCAGCTAGCCTCCTTTATCCCCTGTAAAATAAGTCCTCTTCTTGTTTAAGTTTTACAATTTAAATATTTGCACAAAGATATTGTATTCTCTTAACATTAATAACCATGATCAAGCTGTATTTATCACACTTCCCTCATTAATCAGCCTTGATGATTCCTGTGTTCTAGTTTTGAACATGACATTAAAACTTCTATAACAGAAAAAACTCTAAAGCTTCAAAGCATAGTTAAAACCATAAAACCTATCAATAATATTTCCCAGAAACTGCAACTTCCTCAAACTGACCATGGTAACAAACCTTATCTTTTGATGACTTTGATAATTCTTCTTTGCCCAGTAACTGACTGAGATCAAGAAGATTTTTCCATGTAGTTATTTGAATTTCAGCTCCTCGTCCACATTATTCTTAAGAAAACAACTCTGGAGTACGCTATTCCATGATTTCACCACAAAGCTGCAGAGTGGAACAAACTGACCCAACACACACTCGGATAAGGGGTGAGAGTTATAAAAAGTTTCAGGGACCATCATGCTATTTCTTGGAACAGCTCGGCTAAAGAAGGAAGTGAAGCAGTTGTTTCCACGAGGAGCTCAGTCAGCTGCTCAGCAAGAGCAGAATTAGGCCCTTGGCTTACATGCCTAAATCTGCAAGCTTCTTATGGAACCACTTTTTGGGAGAAGTTTTTTGACTCCAAGACAACTATGCAGTTACTTCAGGTTTGACTTTCCACGGCTCACAAGAGTCAACAGTGCCTTCTCTACTAAAATATAAAACAGTACTCAATATCTAGCTATATATGGCACAATACCTATTTATTTTAATAAATCTCTGCTTCCATCATTCTCCAAATAAACAAAGGGATCCTACAAGGAAAGGAAGATTCTCCACTCTTTCTACCAAGAATATTATGAACTTCAGATTTTGCATTAGGACTATATGACATCATTATCACCCGTTAAATATGTAGCCAGTGTAGTTTAAATGAAAAAAACACCTGAAAAGTTGAAAGAAAACGGATGGTGTTTACCCTAATTAAAACCAAAGAAATACACAAGGAAATGGGATGAGTGTACAGAAGAGCTGGAGCATATCCTGCTAAAAGGTTTAGGTCATTAGGAGAAAGTAAAGAAAAGCCAGTCCACTCTACAACAGCCAGCCACAGACTTGGCAAATATTCTCGTCTTTTTGTTGTTAAATAATGCTCTAAAGGATTGTGGATAGAAGATGTATAGAAAAAAAAAAATCAAGATTTTAACTGGAACTGACAAAGAAATAACGAAATAAACTCAGAAAAGAACACTGAAAAGACAGAGAAATGAAACGTAAAAAGGAAATTCAAAACTATCACGCAATGCACCTTTGGATATTAGAACAGTGATAAATACATGCATAAGTGCTATACTGATCAACAGAAACTTCATTCATCTTTCCTCACGGGTTACTTGGGAAAAGCAAAACTGTAGTAAACCCACTGTATTCCTGATACTGAAGGACACTTCCACAAACAGACATGGCTGTAACTCAACAAATACAGTAAATCCTAAAAGAAAGCAAGGAAATTGCTTTAAGCAAGCGTACTCATATATCCTTCTCCTCTCCCTTTTACTACCTGCAAACAGCCTAGCTTTCCTGCTACATTATTTTCTTCCCCAGTGTTACGCTTCATGGGATGTACCATCAAATAGAGAATTGTTGCAGTGGCATCAACCCTACCAGAGTTTATATGAAACTGTAGTGTCTGCCCCTAATTTATTTTATATTTTTAAACATCCTCATCTCCCATAATTCAGGTACTGTTTCAAATTTACAAAAGCAAACAGTTGTCATTTTTCTCCCAAAAAGGAGACTACTTATATTCTGCAATGACTTTTCCACCTTTCTACTTAGTCTTCCTTAAAGTAGCATCTCCAAGACATGGCTATGAAATGGAAGGGGAGGTGGATGAGGAAACTTTGCTACTCAGAAATTTCTACAAGGAAGAGACTGTCTGTCAGTCCACCTCCTCCACAAAAAGGGAGATCAGACGCTGTTTCTTGCCCTGAACTCCTTGGGTTCTCCTTGAACCTGGGCCCAGTGGGGAAGGAGGAATGGGTGACGTGGAGAGGAAGGGAGGGACTTGGGGTAGAAGGCCCCAAGACAGCCAAAGGCAGTTTCATACCCTCTTTCCCTGCATCCAGAAAAAAACCTGACTGTAAAATGGTGAAAGAATAAGGTTGGCTCTATAGCTAAGTCATTAGAAGAGGCCTTGTGTTTAATGCTGAGTCAGAGGCAAGTTTCCTCTGGACAAACCGTTTAATTTCTTTGCTCACATCATAAATGAAAACAGGAACTGACTCTCCTTTCTGCAGCAAAGGGGCAAAAATTAAAAGCGATAGGGATGCAGACAATATTTATTGTCTTTTTGCCCTTCTCGTTTCTTCCATTTCAGGAAAGTCACTTTTCTTGCCTTTAGCTAATATACAACTCCCCAGTTGTGTTTTAACAGTAGAGAACCAGAGGCCCCCTAAGCAAAGGGAGGGGGAGCAGGGAAAAGAAGGATGTCAGAAACGGATCCTTTTCAAGGTTTTTGAGGCACTGGGAAAAAGTGCACAGCTGACTTCTCATTTTACTGCAGTAAGAACATTCTTCCTTTCTGAGAAGCCTTCTAATCTTTAAGCCACCTCTTTGATTTATTAAATGGCCTTTTCATCCCTAGGGGATCCCTCACAGAAAGTAAACTTATGATCCTTGTCCTATAATGAGGTACCAGGATATCCTGTTATGGAAAGGAGACCCTCTATCAAGGACCTGTTTCCAGTCCCTCATTTGGTATCTATCACACATGAAACCCATTTCTTTCCACCTTGTGGACTCTAAAAGTATTAACAGGTAATAGATTTTTAGAGGGAATTGTCTAATGTCCTCTCTCTTAAAAAAAAAAAAAACACAAAAACAAATTCCTTTTTGTTTCTCCAAATTAACTTCTCTTCTCAGAAGATAAACTCTACATTTAAGAAGGCCACGCTTCAGAGTTATGGTGAAAGCCTAGTTTTCCCATAGTAGTCCTTCATGAATTATAAAAGCACATATTTTATTTTAAAATAATAGTAATTTCAACCACATATCCTATAGATACTATATCTAGTACCAAAATTCAAAAAAAAAAAAAATTCTGTAGAGCAGGAGCATCTGGGTTTTTTTCAGATTGGGTGAAAAAAAGTTACTAACCAAGTGTTTTCAGAAAACTGAAAAACACAGCTACAGAAGAATCAGCTCTGATAAAAACATATATCTATATATACCTTCAGATTGAGGTCCTGTTGAATAATCATGGCCCACACAGAGATCAGAGAGAAAGCTGCAGGCAAGCAGCCGTAGCTACTTTGTTATGACATCAAGGTTTTAACTCCTGCAGTAGAAAGCGGGGTATATCTACAAACAGCACATTCAAATATCCACCCAGCATCTGTGCCTCAAGGGAAAATACACTGAGAAAGACTTCTAATACACACAAAAGGTCCCTGAACAAAATACAAATTTTCTCCTTAAGAGTGCAGATTTTTATTTTCTATAAAACCAGATCAACATTCTGTGCATCTTGTTTTAGGAGCAAAATAACTAATTAGAACATGTTTTTTACTGAATTAAGCCCTAGGCACAACAGTTCATTTAACTGTACAAATGTAATAATAAAGAGAGCTCTCAATTTTTGTAGCAACGGTGCTCACGTTCACCGCGTGCATTAGCGGCTAAAGACAGATCAATCACAAACCGAGGAACTCTTGAGCCGATGACCGCCTCCAGCAAATGGAGGGCAGGGGCACAAGTACGCGTCACATGTTCTGCAAGGTTAAACTAACGTGCAATAAGTCCCTTAAGTTAGATTACAGTAATGTTGTCTGACAGGTTGTATTAAATAAGACTAATTCAGTAAGCATAAAACATGCAGGGGACTCGTTCCCGCAGCGTATTCCCGCGCACGTCAGGGCGCGGCGGGGAGAGCTGCCGACCCAAAGGAGGCACCGCGAGCTCGGAGGCCGCGGGCGCGACTCGGCCGCCCGCCCGGCGCGGGGCCCACCGACGGCTGCCGAAAAGCTCGTTTCTGAGACTCGGCCCAGCTGACCACGCTCAGACGAGGCAGCGCATGCTCACAAATGCTGCAAGGGGCCACGCACTCAATTCGGTGCAACTGCTGAAAAGGGAGGCAGCAGCTTGCAAAGCCAAGCAGATTTACACAGATGTAAGCTGACTACCAAACCGGTTCCTATGCTATCAAGCCTGCAGAGAGGAGAAAACCAAAGGACTGCAAAGTAATTCAACGGAAAAGGAACTATTTATGCAAAATTCAAGGTCCTCTGAAAAATTTTTTTTAAACCATCTTCTCTCACAATCATGGTATCAAACACAGCAGACGGGAATTCCCCAGGGAAGTAACAGCAGAGGAACACACCTACATAATTATCACTGATACTTCTATTTTGCTGTAACATCATAAGAAGCTTCCTCACCTGAGACACTCTTAGGAGGAAACTGATATTATTCTGTCAAACTCACCATTTAAGAATTCATCCTTTGTTGCCTCCCCTCCAGCCCCGTTTGACTTGGCGCCCAAGTCTTGCGAGCTGCGTGCTGTGAACCCACTACAAAAGAAGGTGCTTCTGTAGCGGAGCCAAAGAGCCGCACAGGCACACACAGGCGCGCCTACAGGAAACGAGAGCAAGTCACCTGAACCCCTTTCAACCTTTGAAACCGAGTCCTCACCATTTTACAGAAAAATTAAAAAGAATTAAGGAATGGGTTTTATTCTACTGATTGTACATAAAAGTAACCAGTTTATAATCCAATTAAAGAGGGAGATATTTTCATTAAAGAAAGAACGTATAAATAATGTTTATTTGAAAATCTCAAAGTAACCCTAGCTATGGATCATGCAAAAAGTTAAGATGTCAAGAACCTGAAACAGCACTCTGTCCAAAATCATAAGCCACACTTACGGGTTCCCACAATACATTACCACTTTGTAATTCATTAGATTAAGACTGACTTTATCCATCTATGTTTTCAGGAGTGATTCTGGCAAGCTAAATTGTTCTGCTCTTGTTAGAAATAAATAGGTTTAATCTTACTTCTTAATCTTCATTTCAACTTTCATCTTAAATTTTCTGCTTTCAAGTATCAAGCCAAATTGATTTGATGCTTAATGCTTGACAAATAAATAATGAGCCTCTGAATTAGCCCACATGTGATAAGGCAATGATCCCATTATTTCTAACATTCTTATAATCAGGCAATGATTAAATTATTTCTAATGTCCTTAGCATGAATGTGAAAATACACTAAAAAGATCCTTAACAAAGCTCCCCACTACGTTCTTTTATTAAATGCCCTTAATTTGAGTATTTTATCACATGATTACACTAGCTGGGCCATAAGAGCTTATTTTAATGAGAATGGGAAGAGCTCAAACAGCGGGTGCTCCGGGTATCTCTTTGACATCTTTACAACCATTTGCCATTTTAAGTGTGATTAGCTGAATAGCAACCATTGGGAAAGTTGATTAATACTTTTTAAATATTCTGAGTCTTTGGATAGCACTCAGTTTATTTTCTCAAGGAAGAGACTGAAACAGGGACCGCTGCAGCTCTCCACCCAAGGACACAGCACAGTGCTACGCGTGCAACCAAGAAAAGACCTTGAGCTCAGCTTACTGCCAGCATCGCTGACATTTCTATTTACAGAAATCTGGACTCATATATGATACCCAAGGACTTATCTTAATTAATATCATGTCCACATTAGAAGTGTGAGCACAGTTCCAGTTAAAGAAATGATGTAGTCAGCGTGGTTTCAATGTGTGCCCCCAGGACACTGCTATTGATAGACAACTATTAAAATGCCAAGAATCAACATGAAATGCCATTTAACATCCTATTAAAAAACAAACACACACACACTCTTCCACATATTGAGCTTACAGAACAAAAAAAGTGCATTAAAAGCACTGATAAGGGTATTAAAAGGTAATATTTGATATAGGCCTATCTAGTACATTAATATTGAATCTGGCTGTGATATGAGTTGGACTGGTTACAATTACATATTTCTCTTTTTCCTTGAATCAGAAGAGACAGTTACAGGAAAAAATCAATAATCTAAAGCTTACAAAGCCAAAAATCTTCTTTCAGCACTAAGATACCATAGTGATAAAGGCCATGAAAGAAAGGTCAGAAATGCATAAAATAGACATTAGATGCCCAAAGAGACATTTGTAGCACATCCTGGAATTAGCAATGCCTTGTTCTTGCAGTGGTTTGCCTGAGAAGCTGCTCCTGCCAGTGTAACATACCCTCTTCCCTCCGTTAGCCCACAGCTACACAATAAACGTAAAAAGGGAATGTGCTTGCGTGACTGGCGGGCAAGAGCCAGGGAAAGCTGTATTGTTGACACTGAAAACAAGTAAGTGTGATCTTCTGTTGTTCACTCTGACTGCCCTTCTGCCATGAGGCTAACTCAACCATCCATGTGAACATGCTCTTCCAAAGGAATCTGGGGGTGCTTCCAGACTGCGAGTCTGCAGCTGGCTACAGACATGGCTAAAGGTGTCCTGGCTCGCCAGGTGTCTCCGAGGTACTGCTACCCTCTGCAAGAGGATAAAGGCAAAATGCCTTGGCAAGGTGGGGTGGGAGGAAGTGATGTGAAGCCAGAAAGACGCATTAACATGCTTTCCCATTGAGGATACTCCATGCATACTGCTCACGACTCGGACACTGATCCTAAAATTATCACCATGAGATTATCACCACCTAGCCAACATAGAAAATAATCATGAGGCAGCAAAATGTACTGCTCCTGACTGACTACCACAGCAAAGGGCAGGGTATACAGAATGGTCTTCTCCAAATGATAGGGTGCATGTAGTCTGCCTACAGCCTCTCAGCCAGTGGGAAGGTTGCAGGTCACGTTCAGATATCTGTCCTGGCTCGCACTGGTTCAGACAGCATAAAACCTGAAGCACCACGGCTTGTATAAGAATCGTCCGCTTTTGCCACTGTTGAGTTCTTTCTAGAGCACTAAAAGAAAGGCTAACCGGCTGAGTCATATTTCTGTCACGTGTCTAATGTGACAAGCATGCATGTACACACAGCCATGCTGCTGTTCAGTTGTGTACTTCAAATACAAACCCAATCCAGAAAGTCGCTAGTAGGCAAATTCCAGGTGGAGGAAGCAACCATAGTTTATTGCTCTGAACATCCCACCAAGCCACATCCTGCCTCCGAGGGATGAAAAGCAAATGGAACGTCTGTAGTGTTTCACTGAGCAGCTGCATGGACAAGATGGCATGTGTTTGACTGCAACAAGGACAACGAGCTACAGAGGAGTTTCTTGTGCTCCTCCAAACGTGTTTGGAGTTTAGGTCTTCACTGGCACAGAGGGCCAGCCCATGGCTTCTTCACATTTTCCTCCACTGCTAGTTTTCTTGTATTAGAATCAGAAGAAAACCTTAAAGTGTGTTTGCTCCATCAGAGAGAAAGAGAAGGGCCAGAACTGAGGTGGAAGGAAAGCCAAGAAGGACCATGACAGAGAACTGGCTCCACTGCTGGTTCAGGCAGGACTGTGTTAGGAGAGGGGCGTCCTGACCTCAGCCTCAGCTACGGCAGCATTCCTGGCATAGGGAAGGCTGGGCAGCTGGGCGCTGCTCAGCTCTAATTCCTGGACCTGCGGTTTGCCCTGCTCACAGATCCAGTTTTAAGGGGGAAGGGACAGAAAGCAAGACAACAGGACAGACAGGTAAATGGAATGAGAAAGAGATTAATGGAAAGAGTGTTAAGATGGGAGTAACATCAGTATGTAGCAGCAGAGTGGGGAAAACAGGGATAAAGAGAAAAGAGAAGACAAAACTGCAGAGAATCAAAACCCATTGAGAGTTCTCACCAATTTCTAGTGTTATCTTTCCAAAAACCTAGAGAATGGAAGAGAGCTCCCCTAGAAGGAAAAGATAAATAAATAAAAATTTCAGGAAAAAACAGAAGGGCAGAAGAGGTGAAAGTCGCCATTCCCCAAGGGCTAGCACATCTCTTCTTAGGGCAGCGGTGGACGAACTGCATTTTTAAATGCATAACATCTTTGTCCCTTCCTCCCAGTCCCTCTTCTCACTACCCTTTAAAGAAGTTGTATTTATCATGGCTACATGACAACTTTGAAGGAATAAAATTTACATTTTGTGCCCCAAGCACTGAACATGGCAGAACATACTGATACAAAGAAAGGGGATTATTTTGAAACACAAAGAAAATAAACAGGAAGCATAGAACAATGGATAAGAGGTTGCATTTATTTTTGAAAGATTAAACCATTATAAGTCCACATAGTTTGTGCGTGGGCTCAGGTAAAGTTCAGACAAGAGGGGGAAAAAATACACAGCTCATTTTGCTATCCCTCACGCGAGAGCTGGAGTCCTGCCAAAGGAAAAACGCCCCCCTCTCCTGTGCTTGCACCTCTTCTCTCCCCACGCCCTTAGAGGAGACACGACACTGCCACGGAGACAAATGGTGCCCGGGCTGCTTCTCTGCCGTGACCCGACATCGCTCAGCTCGAGGCGCTGCCATGGGTGCACAGACGCGGCTTCCTCCGCCCTGCGCGCCGGGCTGGCGCAGGCATTGCGCGGGGAAGTGTCACAGCAGCACGACACCCGAGTGGTCCTTCCCAAACCTAAATCCTGCCCAATTAATATCATACCTATTTAGCTTTTAGCTTATGATCCCAGAAACCTTGCCCAAAAAGCTGCCGAGCGTAACACCCCTCCTGCGAGGGCTGGTTAGCCTGCAACAAAGTGGGTACTGAAGGAAGAGAAGCCCCTGCGCCGGCTTTGCGCGCGCACAGAAACCACGCTGCCGCACACAGTCCCCTTTCATTCCTCATCACGGGCAGAAAGCCACCGAAAGCAAGAGGCACCCTCCCTGAAAGGGCGGCAAGCGCGTTTGTCATTTTGTAGCGCCGGGCACTGAACCCACCATGAAATGGCTGCCTGCCTGCGCAGCGCCTGAGCCGTGCGAGCCCCCGCGCTGCCTGCACTGCCGCTGTGCAGGCTGCCTGCACCGCTGCCAGCTGCCTGCACCACCGCCCTGCTGCAAGCTTAAAGGCACAGAGCATGGAAAGTATAGTCATAACCATCACACCCCAAAACACACCATCATGCCCATTTTCCCATAGGGAAGCAAAGTCCTTTCCGTGGGGCTGAAGTGAGGAGGTAAATGTAGAATGGATGATGCCTCCCCCCCCCCCCAAAAAAAAAAAAAAAAAAAAACAGATACAGATTCCAAGAGTATCAGTGGTGTTCTCAGGCAGCAGGAAATCTTTACTGTATCACCTGGCCTGGCATCCAGCACTCGGGATAATCAAGACACCGAAGATACTTCAGGAGTTGTCTGGAACTAAGGGCACTGACAGGTTGTTGCCATTAAAGCAACATGTATCAGAGCATCTCCAAGGTACTCTAATTTTCACAGTGAACGATCGACCCTTGGCAAGATTCTGGATCAGAAAACATGCAAAAGTGGCTGACAACCATACTCCTACCCCTAGTACTCAGTTAGCTATTATGACAAGCAGAAAAGTAGTTGTAATAGTCTGTCTTGTTCCCTCCAGAACGTAATTCTACCATAGTGCCCATTTCCTCTGTCCTGCGAGTGCTTCATCCGAACAGCTCTGCAAAGAAATGGAGAGGACAAGCAGCTTTTACCCTTAGGACAAGATAAATCCAGTATCACATTCATTTAATGAGGACTACAAATCCTCCTAAGTGCTTTTTCATTTATAAGCCCTAGATAAAGGGGCAAGAGAAAGTGCACTTCACCTCCAGAATGCTCCAGACAAAGATGATGCCAATTTTGGCCTCATGACGATATGTTAATACAAGAAGATCTGCAGTAAAGCCTTTATGAAGAATACCGTATAGTATATGTTTTAGTGATTATACCAAAAGACTGGTATGCTTTAGCAGGATAATTCCCCGCCATCACACCCGTGCTTCGGTGAGGTGCAGGCATTCATTTTCCCATGACAGCATACTAGTGTCATTGCTCCCTTTCTTTTATGCTGTGTAATGAATGGGAGTTTCAGATGATTTGGTGGATGCTGGGGCAGTACCAAACCTGTTGTTCCTTACCACTTTGTTGCTTTGTTCTGTAAAGCTTTTTCATATGCTGTTTCTCCTTAATAGATCGGTCAATGAGACATTTCCAAGTCAATTTTGGTATTATTTGGATCACAATGAAATACGGTAAAGATAGAGGGAACAAATGGGATTAGAACAAACTACAAAGTAATTCCTATCTGGCATTGTCTCTAGGTTCTGAGACCCTGGAAAAGCCAACCAGTCAGATTTTGCATTATGGGACGCTGGAAAATCTTCCTCTGTTCAAATGCAAACATTACCTCCTTAGATTCTCTCATTAGGAAAACAACTTGCAGTAATGTCATCACATTGCAGGTACCAAAGCATCCTCAAATATCAACATATAGCTGGAGAAACATAGAAACATCTACCAAGAGTAATCCGTGAAAGGACCCTGAACACAACCCAGGCTGGGTCCAGTCAACAGCGCACATAAGTTTAGCTTGATTCATTCTGCAAATAAAAATGAAGAATCCAAAGATTACTTATTTTCCCTTCAGGTTACTTTCATTTTCTTCTCCTTCACATCCCACCCAAACTACTGCCTCACAGGCACCCTTCCAGGGGAACATGGCCTCCTCGATTAGATGTTTCTTGATGCACTCAGGGCTAAATTTCCTGCTTTGGATGAAAAGCTCCACAGTACTTCTGCAACCAAAAGAGCCCTTCTAACAACAGGCACACACATAAGTTGACTTTTATACAACATTTAAAAATGAACTTCTACTCTCCAAGATAGCACTGAATGAGGAACAGGCAAACAGCCGTGTTGCGTGCCAATTGCCCTGTTAAGAAGAATAAGCCGAATCACCTTTCAAGAGGCAAAAAAAAAAAACACCCTCAAACAAAGAAAACCCAGCTTTTCTTAGAATTTCCTCATCACTTTGCTTTCTTCTCTATCAAATATGAATGACTAACACATGAGCACCTGTCTCTACCACTGAAGTTGCATGGTAGGTGTTTTCCTTCAATGGCTCAACGAGCAGGACTGAGGTACAGGGAGGGCTTTCCTGGTCCTGGGCTCTCTTTGGCCTCACAATTTCCCCAGCAGCCACACCAGCCCTTGTGGGATCCCTTACATTACGTGAGCAGGGACTCAGAATTCAGTGGTACAACAGTGAATTTAAGAATGAAGCAAAATCAACTATTTCACCTGCTTGACAGTGCAGTGAAAAGTGGGCAAAAACATTCACCTGCATTTATCCACAATTGCCCCACTGCCAGCACCTGCCAAGAGAAACTAGCTTCTACGAATACAGTCTGCATTTAGATGAAGGACTGCAATTCTTCTTCTTGTAACTGTAACCAGGGTATGTTCTGTCGCTGTTTGCACCTCCCCCTTATGGCACAGGGCTCCAGCTCAGAAAGAAATAACTTGCTAGTCGCCTTCCCTTACAGAGAGCTAACCACACATTAGCTGGTGTTATCAGCACAGGCATGTTGAACTAGCGAACCATAGACACTTACCCTCTTAACCCGCTTACAAACACTGTGAGAGCTGATAAGAGACTCGCTATCCAAACTGATAGACAGCAAATGTTTATTTTTCCTCTTCCAGATGCAATAGGCTAGATTACGTTGCATTCTGCTGCGTAGTGTCAGTTCTGCTGTGTACTGTAGTGTCACATCACAACAGGACATGATGAGGGGTAGTGTAATGGCATTTGCGATGGGCAGCTGGATTTGCTAGTAATTCAAATTCCACTGAGCCCCAGTTCATGTCTATTTAATGTCTATAGTCCCTCAGTTTTACGCTGACAAAGCTATACGTACGTGCTCATCTATGTAAGTATGCCTGCACATGAACTAACAGCTATCTGCTTCAGTAGTTAAGTCTCCTTTAAGCAGTTCTCCATTACATACAAACATCTACCTCTTTACACTGCGCCTTATCTCATCAGGACTATGAAAATCCCTTCATGATGACTAAATTGGCCTTTGTAGTAGAACAGTTCATCTGCTGGAGGAGGGAGGGGGACAGGAGGAAGCCACCAATTGTTCGAGTGAGAATTATGAGACAGAAAACGACTTTGCACCTTTTTAAAAGGTTCTTAATCAAAGATGTAAGTCATCCTCAGCACTTGAGAATCTGAGAAAAAGCTTATTACATGAAAAGTGCTTGACAAATCTAGTACCAGGTTTTCCCCTGAATGCTCGAAGAGGGCTAAAATTACTAGAGTGCACAACATAGAGCTGCACAATAGTCGTTCTTCAGACAACACCTTTCCTAATAACGAAGCCAGAGAAAGGAGGAAATGTAATTCCATCCTTCAGGAATACAAAAGAGATTACAAAAAACGTCAAGACAGAATCAATACAAAGTTGCCGTCATTACTGTGTTATCACCTGATCTGAACTATTTAACAGAACCAGACAGAGATTTATGCTTGCAAGTTAAGGTGATATCAAAGACCTTCAGTTTATATGCACTGTTCACAGAAGAATTTCATTTAATTTTACAGTACCTTGGCTCTACAAATTATTTCAGAAAGAAATGTTTCTCGTGTTAAGGCGCAGCCTCAGTCCAGTTTAGCCATGAGGAAGACGGCGAATGCTGCTCAGCTTCACGAGCACCAAGTCAAGCGACAGAGAGCATGTTCCACTCACATAATGAGAGCAGAGAATATCGCTCCAAAACTTCCTTACTGGCAAATTCTCACCTGATGATATCTGTTAAACCAATATGCAAATTCTTCTGGCAAATCTTTCTATTAAAAAAAAAAAGTACATTTTTTCCTATCTGCTCAGCTGACAACCCATTAGTCATGGATGAAATGTAGGCTTTTTACACTCACATGAAGTTTACAGTTTAAACTAAACAAAGGCACCAAAGATACGATGATATGAAAGTTAAATGTTTCCAAAATTCCTACCCTGGGAGGACAAAGGAAGCCTGTCACCCTTTCTTTCCTCCTGAGAGTAATAATATGGCTTACGAGGCGACGCAATACCCTGATTTCTTCAACTCACTTCTATACATTCCTCATGACAGCAGCAGAGCTCACAAAGTAAGAACATGGGGACATACACTATTTAAATGGGAATGAGAGACAGAAAACTGAATCAGTTTAAACTGGCACAAGGAAGAGCAAAAATGACAAAATTTGGGGCAAAGTTTAAAAAAGAATTCCCTTAATTCTCTGATATGTCATAGACTTGCTACAAGAGGCTTATAAAATCACATCCAGAAGTTCTGTCCAGCATGAAATAAAAAGCCCTGATTGACAGTGAAAATAGGTCTTTGCTAGCAATCAAGAAGCTTTGTTTTTCACCCTCTCTGCATTTTGTGGACAACAGCCCAGATTTTGGCAGATTATTTCATTACGGGAAGCTTGCAGTTTAACAAAACATGGCTTTCTCAATGGAAAATTGGTATCAATCATTTCTCACTTTTTAAGCGGCGTGAATGACTCATCTCCAGGAAATCTGTATGATAATCTAGAGTTATAGCTGATCAGAGAAGACTAAAATGAGCAAATCACTTGATTTTTGCCACTTACACTATTGCATCTTTGCACACATACAGGAAAAAAAGAAAACAAATCCCAAAACAAGCCTAAGTTTCATTACTTATCATTCCACTTCATTCTTCATAAAGTTTAATTCACAATATATCCAGTATGTTCTACTTAACTGCACGAAAGCAAGATTAAAGCCAAGCTACAGCCAACTAGCAGGATCTGGCTGCTGCTTTATGAAAGTCACTGTTTTTTGTTCATAGTGGCTTGCATAAACCTTTTTGTGGCTCTGTTTTAGATGGCTTCTACTCCCTGCCTTTTGCTTAGATTCAGTGGGTTTGAATAAAACAGCCTGTTTCCACCAAGTTTGGGGGGAAGGAACTTCACTAACAAAATTATAAATATTCTCTAAAATATCAAGCCAGGCTTGTCAAAGCAACCATATTTGTTGAGTATTTGATTGTTGGTGACATCTGTGCCCTCAAAACTCCAGAGCAAAAATCTTGGTTCTCTAAACTCCATTGAAACCAATAGCACAGAGGGTGCAATTTCACCTTCGGAATATTTTTAAATACTTTAGCATCGGCCACTTTTCCCATTTCAGTAGAGATATGACCCACACCAAATCCCATTAACTTAAGTATTCTACCAATTAGCCAGATCTACCTTTGGACAACTTCTACAAGAGATTACTTAGGTAAGAAAAGAACCATACCTGAATGCTCCCATTCTAGAGGGACACTCCAGTCTTTCAAGGGGGTGGTGGATCTGCTCAGGCTTGGCACACAGCAAGGAGAAGCCACTTCCCACCCCCAATTGAGCTTCCAGGAACAGGTCAGCTTGTTCTAGTCAACCCCAGGTGCCCTTTGCTGCCCACACCTGATCATAGTGATTTCATTTACCCACAAAGTGGGGTAATAGTTACTCCATTTGAAACATGAGTTTTAACCTACTGTCTGAATGAGAATTTTTGCTCCTACCTTAAAGGAACAAAAGGGTTCTCCCCACCCTGGCATCTGCAATTTTCTTCTCAGCCATTGTTTTACTTAGCCAAGGCATTGCTAGGTCAGACAGTCACTTTAAAACTAGAAGAAACCAGGTGCTTTTTATATAAACATAATTAAGCAATGTAATGAAAATCTGTTGAGTCTGTCCCTCTCTGAGAATATGTGGGGCTCAGTTCAGTGTATTTCTGCTTGTTTCTGAATGCACACTACACTTAAATGTAACTTTGCTGTCACCAACAGGTTGCCATGAGAATTAAATGTCTTTCATTTCATTATTTTTTTTATTTTACAACTCAGGCTAAAAATAAGAATGTGACTCACCCATTCTTACTGCTACTGAGTATTGTTTTAATTGTAAGTAGTCCCATTACCTTTGATATAACTAATGATGAAGCAGGTAGTAATCATGACTAACAGGGGTAAATCTAGTATGGAAAGGCAGATTAAAGTTGCTACTGTTCAAAACATCACAGATGAAAAAGAGAGAATGTAATTAAATAACCTCTCTGATTTTCAAACAGTAACACAGAGATGCATCACACAGCATGGCACTTCTGGTTTCTCAGAGAGCTGCTTCTTCTTCTATTATGCACAGCATCATCTATACCCACTGCATGAGACAACTGATTGCCTTCAATATAACTGGATGCTTTGCCAGCTTTCACTATGCTCCTACTCAATATGTCATGTAAAATAATGTGCTGAAAACTGGCTGACCTGCCTGTCTGCTTGGTGTTTATAAGGAGTTTGTCTCCATGGTATTTCAATTCTTTATCTGAAAACAAAACAGGAGGTATAGGAAGCCAAGGAAATCTTGAAAGAAAAGCTGTAACAGTGATATACTCAAATAAGAGTTGATGGCCTAGGCACAATTCTGCGAGGCTAATGACATGTCAGCTCTCTCACCCCACTTCCTGAGCAGCCCTGGGAACACCACAACTCTCTCCCTGCTTCCACTTTACTTGGGGCATATATCCTGCCCCCCTCCTCCTAACTCTCCCACATGCAAACAGGCTCAGCTGCAAAGCCTAGCATGCTACAGGGGCGTGCAGAGCCAAAGCTTGACCCAACCTGCACTGATTTCATCAATCCCCACCCCAGCCTGCTTCCCCCAAGGGTGATTAATATTACAGGCATAAAAAAGGAAAGATACATCTTAAAACACTTGCAGAAAATTGCATCATAGCAGCTGTGTACAAAAGATCAGACAGTGTGCTGGAGAGCTGAGGAACAGGCTAGGAAGGCAGACATTTGAGAGTGCAGGAAGTTTAGAACCAGGGCTCAGTTTGCTACTGTTGGGGCCAAGCTAAATCACTTTTAGCAATTGAATCATGTGTTTGCAGCTAGGACAGCTCAATTTATCATGAGCTCACCTGGTGTTTTGTCCATGGCCTAAGTACCTGTTGTACAGAGCCCTCACTTCATCATGCACGTAAGGGCTCAAGGACCACAGGAGCACCATGGAAGGAACAGAAAAAAATACAAAAGTTCTCACTTTATTTACTCTCTTATATTTGCATCTAATCCAAGTTCAAGTAAATGATAAGAGATGCAAGCCTCCTTCATACACCTTTATTTCAGCAGTACCTAAAGATGTCAGAAAAAAAGCAGAGACTTCCAAAAATCTGGACCCTTACTTATGTAACCCACAGCAACTCGTTTGGGAAATTTTAACCACCTGATTAGTTTCTAGGGCTATAGTACATATCAAAATAGGAGGAGGTCAGACAAAGGATTCATGGGTTCCTGCAAGTCTCTATACAGGCTCAAAAGTTTTGATAAAGTTAAACTACGGACAGCGGCCTGCAAATGCCAAGACTATTAAACAGCTGTCTTCTACTTATATTCATTGCAGACCTCTTCAGTATAGATGAGTGGTGGTGCAAAAGAGTCCCTGCACAAGTTCATGTGATGAGGAAGAGGGTACCCTAGGAATGTGCATTTCTGAGTAGTCTTTTTGCATTTAAAAGACTCATTAGGAAGCTACAACTCACCACTAATGTGAGGCACTGCCCAAAGCAGTAAGAGAAGTCCCAGTTCTGCGTACGTGACATATACATCCATCTGGCAGAGAAGCAAACCTCAAAGACGCCGAGGGGGCTCACAGAGAGGAGCTCTACGGGTCTGTCTCTACATATGGCCTTTACACCAGGACAGTTCATACAAGTTTTTTACAGTTCTGCAAAGACAAAACAATTGTTGCCATCCCTTGCTTTTTACCAGTCTGCTTTATGTACTTTGATACGTCCTGGCTCTTATATTTTCCCTCCCTTAGACAGCTGTCTGCTCTGCTTGTACACTCATATACTATCACCACATTTAACTAAGTTAGGTGTAATTCCTAGAAGGACATATGGTACAGCTTCAAACGGACCTGTAAAAAGCGCTTTATACTATATAGCTTATTCCTTTTGTCATACAGGAAAGGGTTATATCAATAGAAGAGTGCTTATACCAATATAACCACATCTGCTGCCAGGTCTGAGAGGACAGTATTGATTAAACTATACCAATATTGTAAAGGCAGTACAACATTTATGTTTAGACAAGGCCTTCGAATCCTCCAGCATCTGCTGCTTAATCAGGGATGAGGACAAGAACCGGGAGAACAACAGGAGAAGGAATCTCAGCGAGCTGTCACGTTAAAATGGCTTCACTCCTGCAGCAGCTGTGTGCTGCAAGCGTACAGGGCTGAACGTGCTTGGGAAACAGTTAAATACAAAGCAAAACAAAAAAAAAAGGAACTTGCTCACCACCAGGTAGGTTTTCCCTAGTGTCCCCTGCTAAAATGTTAACCTGGATGTCTTTCAGGCTAAATATCTCCGGAGTTATTTGTACACACTGCTGGAATGTTTACCTTTTGATTACAGATCTTTACACGCTGTCCGTTATTGCTGACTGCCAGAATGAGAGGCAGCCTCAGGCCACAACCCTATCTTCTGTCACAGAGAAAATACAGCAAAAGCAATGGCAGGCTCTGAAAGGAGAGATGCACAAGACTGCAAAGAAATAGGAGCACAGTATCAGGGTTTCTTTTGTGGGGCGCTTGGCTTGTGCTTTAAAAAAAGCTTCATGCAGTTTTCACTGGGCAGTGGCATGTAATACCCCAATTTGGATATAAACGTAGAACCTATGTGTGAAATCCTCTTGCCTAAACTTGTGTCTATTGCATTTGTGTCTGCAGGAATAAAACAGGAATTACAGAGCCAGGCTTTCCAGTCGACTGCTTTTAACTCTCAGAAAGTTCCCTTCCAGGCTCCAATCCTGCAGCCAGGCTTCAGGAGTTAACACAAAGTGATCAGTCGAGCCTAATGCTCTCACCAAAGGTTGCTGAAACAAGATCCTCCTAATATTTTAACTGAAACCACTCAGCTAGTGCATATATCTTCATCTTATGGTAGCACCTTGAGAGAGAGAATTTAAGTTATAACTTTGTATTTCAGTAATATAACATGAGTAGAGGAACGCAGTCAATATTTTATAAAGATACTGTAGATTCGTTATATTAAGATTTAGTAATAAAGTTCGATTTTGATATACTGAAGTAATTTAAATATATAAAACAAACTGAAATCTTAAGTAAAAAGTGCCAACCATTACATACAGATGAAAATGTCAAAAAAGTGCTCCTACAATACATCCAGTAATGTGTGTTTCAACTTTAGAGGGAGTGATAGACTTTCTATGGTATTAGTGTATCTGTATTTCTACCCAGAACCACGAAGAACACAACACTTTTCTTTAAGCTTTTGAGAAGCCTAATTTTTAAACATCTCAATGAAGTTTTCATTTTAGCTCAGCTCACATTTCAAGTTATTTCTACAAATGTTTACAAGTTTTATTCATCTTCCCTTCTACCCTGGCACACAGTTGTCTCCTGAGTCTATTGCTAGAATTATACAACTTGTCTGCAATTTCTGCCCTCATGTTCTAGAAGTCTAGATTTGGATTTTGAAAGGCCAAAGCCTGGGGCTGCTTCCTTGAAGCATTTTGATGTGTCACCTGATACAGATAGTTCACAGTTTGACTAAGATCACTTGGGAAGTGTTGACAGTAACAGAGATGTCCAGACCTCTTTTTATAGTTGCGTCCTGACTTACCCCACTCATCAGCATAATTTCCTCCACTAGCCAAATTCTGCCCAGATTACTAATGAAATACCTTTCCTCAAAGATTTATTAGTGCAGCCATACCTGACTGGTTAAAAGTTCTAGCAGATTTCCAGATGATCTCCAGAAGTCCCTTCCAACTCCAACTATTTTGTGATTCAGATGAATCCCGAGATCGACTTCAGCTTTTGTTCTTGTTCCCTTTTATAGCATTTTAGGTATATATAATACTTCTAGGAATCAAAAAGCCACTTACTACTTTTCAAGAGCTACCTGCTGACTAGACCTACCTGAAAATATTCAAGCCCTAAGTCCAATAGGGTATGATGATAGAAAATGCCACAGCGCCACCTGACTACACAGAAGAGAAAAAAAATGAATTCAAGTAAGACTGCTTTACATTTAAGGGTAGGAGAGCAGGCAGTAATAATTTTCGTACAGTCTTGCGTTAGATTTAATTCTTATTAATAAGAAATGAGAGTCATTAACACTATTAAAAATCTAATTACATTAGCAATTTTCCATCATGTCATATATGAGCAGTTAAGTATTTGTATTTGTTTTTCCTAATGGGATTCAAAAGTCTAATTAAAAGTCTCTCTTTTGTGGTTAAGTGGAATGAATCTTTATGAAAAACAGGACACTTTTAATAGCCACAGACAGCTTATTTCCTTAAATATCATACTTCACAGCCATCTTCGTCTTCTGCATTGTGAGTAACCAGATAAGAACGATACAGAGGCCGCAGGGAAACCCAGTAAACTCACTAGCCACTCCAGTAGCGCCCCTGTGACTTAAAGACCCCTCCTGCTTTTCTCATTCTTCTCTCCTTGCCCTGTTGTTTTACAGGTTTTAAGAACTGAATAATGGTTAATCAGGACAGGTTTAAGGAAAACCTTTTGCCCCTTTAAAATAATATTAGCTAAGAGTTCAATTTTGAAAAGTTTATCGGTCACGTTTGCAAAAGCTTCATTGTGAATACATTCAAAATGGAGAAACTTGTTTCTCTCAAGGAACTCAGGTAAGAGATAGCAGAAAAGCCCATTTTGCCATATAGCTGCCCTATATTTAACACAGTCTGCCAGTATTTTTCGGCAAAGCTATTGTAGCAACATTTGGCTAGGTTGGGCTGAGGTCTCAAATTTGATTTTGTCAGCACAGCGGGCAATAGATTGGAAGGGGAAGACTACCCCTGCCAGGGCAGGTTTCCCCTGCTTCGTTTCGAGCGGCGGCGGGGTGGGCAGCCAGCTCTGCCAGAGCAGCTAGGGCACAGCTCCCACCTCGCTGCTGGCTAAGGCTCTCTAGAGAGCCCACCCTTCTCAGCCTTCAGCCCCGCCAACGTTCCCAAGAGATGTCTTGCCCTTGATTGCGTCGAATGCTGAATCAACCGTTTGCGTAGCAGAAACGCGTGGCAAGACGGAGCGTGGTGGCAGAGGCAAGACAGGAAGACGGAGAAGGAAAGCTCAGAAGCGCGGGTTGCCTCACCACCACGCACACAAAATGGAGCTTGGGAATACAGCTCCCATTTAACAGCCCAGGGTTGTGTCCAGACCTGGGGGCCACACCAGCAACCGCCCTATCCTGAAAGCACCCTATCCTTCGGTTATGCCCCTTTATTTGCCACTTGTGATCTGTGGGGATTATTTTGCATATCATTGAACACTGCTGCTTTATTCGGCAAAAATCAGAGCATTTTACCACAAAATGTAGCTCTAAAATGCTCCACAGTGTGCTGGCTTTGCTCTTCCTTAACACGTACAGATCAATGATGGGTTAATGCTTAGTTAACATTTATTAAGAGCAACATGATTTTAGAAACTTCAGACTAAAGGTGTCAATTAGATGACAGATCCTCCATGAAAGATGAAAGAACGTCTGTGTTGGGCAGATACTCTTATGTTTTGCTGTCAATGATTTATTAGTTACGAGGTCCCAAGTGCCTCAGCTTATCAGTAATGAGATAAGCGAGTACAAGCTAAAGGGTACTCTTGTTGATTATTTATTTTCACAGAACCTCACTATCCAGGGCTGCTATCAAAATAGTCCAGCTATTACAGTTCAGCTATTCGTTCAGTCTTACAATGACTAGCACAAGGTACCGCATCGGACGTGAGCGTTTGGTAGTGAGCCTACTCGAACCTGCTAAAAGCCTGTGTAAGGGTAACCAATTTATACCCAAGGTCATACTACAAATCAGGCACATCAATGCTGATTACAAATTAAATTCTCTACTGTCTTTTATGCTGGTGCCGACATTGAGACTCTGTGAAGTGTCTGACACCCAGCACATAATTACTACTAAATCTGAATGGGAAAAATTCATACGCACTTGAGCAGCGTATGAACGCTGGCTCCATGACAAGATAGCAGCAAGTCAGGGACTCTTGACTAGGCAGCATCTCACACCCATCTGGTTTTCACACCTTTTCAATTTGCGAACCCTCAACAGTTTTCTAGCAAAGGTGCAAATTCAGTGCAGCTGTCAGACAATGGTCTTGCTTTACCTGTGTGCGCCCTGGAGATCAAAACCCACTGCACTGAGCTGTCATTTTGCACAGGTGTGAATGGCTGCACAAAACACAGAGAAGTTAGTATGAACCCAGACACGTAAGTCATCCCTAGGGTGCAAAATACAAATAAAAGCATGCTACGAACAAAAGTCAATATCCAGGGTACAAATACATCAAGTGCACAGGAATTTTGGATGGTTCATAGTATTCACTCACAAGGAAGCACCCCCATGGTACAACTGGCCCGCGGCGCTGTGTGCACTGGCTAACACCTACTGCTTTCTCTTATTCTAGCTGCCCTGTTGTGCAGAGGGGGACCCAAACCACAGCGCAACTCCTCGCTGCAGCAGACGGCCCCGAGAGGACCCTCTCCCTGCAGCTGCCACACGCTCTAAGGAAGTTCTGGGAAGGTCTGTGGAGATCTCTAGGGCTGCATGGGCCATCACCCAACCTGACAGTGTACCAAAAATGCAAAACACATTTGCTACCCACGCATCATGCATCTAATCTCAGTCTAAGCAGAATTCTCAATGCTAATGCCTCAATGCCACTTTGTATGAAGAAAGTAACTTGTTGTCGCCTTCATACCAAACTTTTCCAAATTCATTTCAGTCAAGAAAACTTAGTATTATTTCTCAAAAAAGATTTTCAGTACTTCCAAAGCCGTCCTGTAAAGAGCTATCACAGATCTCCAGAGGCCCCTTCCAACCTCAACCATTCTGTGATTCTGTGAATCTGTGCTAGGAAAAACATACTAGCAAAAAACACTTTTTCCTACATTCTTTGGGAATGGCCTAGACTCAATTTCTTTTGTGGCAGAGGAAGTTATAAAGACAGCCATCCTAAACTTGCAGGAAGATTTCCAATACACATTTATTTATCAGTGTGTACAGAACAGAACTGGACCTCACTTTATTGATAACATGCATATTAGAAACATTTTTGGGTGCCGGAGATTTTTTTTTTGTCATCACTTGTCAGCTGAAGAAATACCATCGAGCAAAGAAATAACTTACTGGACTGTCAACATTTTTAATAGTAAGAAAAAAGTCAGACATCCTTTTGAAAAACAGTGACAGTAAAATCTTTTAAGAAAAGATAATGCCAAAATCTCTTTTGCATCTCAATCAAAAAGCTGCAAGCTACAGCCTTGAATTTCAGCTGCTGGTGGATAAGACGTCATACTATTAATATGTCTCAATTTGTATAATCTAAACAAAGCACGACAGAACAGGAAAAACAAATGTAACATGTCTTGTGTCTTGAGTTTCAACCAGTGATGCACTGAAAGTGACCATGAACATCGCAGCACCAAGTTCACATTACCTTCCTTGCTCTGCAAGTGTCCTCTCCTCTCTCAAGCCCACCATGCCACCCTGAGCCGGAGGCAACTCTGATCTCTGAGGTGCTCATGGAAATTGCCAACAACACATTTCATCCCTTTTGCAGTGCACCAGATGATGTATCAAGTGTCAGATTTTTCTTCCAAAGTTTCCCCAAGGGTGGATCACAAAATCTACTGGGATCAAAATCTTTATTACATGTCACTCTTCTCATTTCAAACTTGACTACCCCCTTCCCTGGGTCCCCCATCATCCTTTGTGTAAAAAACACCTCCCAGAAGAACAGCGTTTTGCTACTGATCACGCTCTGACATCTGCCCTCGCTTTCTGCCTCTGCATCTCCCACAGACACACAAAACTTCAACGCTTTCCTGCTCACTGCATGCACCTGACTAAAATCTCAGCACACGATGCTGTGATCCTGTTCTTTGTTGAATCTCTGTTTCAGCGTAGTGGCGATGGCTTTCCATCCACCTGGATTGCTTAAAGCTATGGAGAACATGGGGGAATGTTCTGCAGGGAACAACAGGGCTCTGGTAAAAAAGAGAAGCATTAAGATGATTAATAAGTCTTTTTTGTACCCTATAACGTACAAGCGTCTAAATAGCTCCCTTTCTTAAGAAGTTTGTTCCTGATGTAACCTAGCCCTGCTATTAGCTACTCAGTTCTGATATTCTGATACATCACAACATCATGAGACAAAAAAAACAGCAACCACATAACAGTGCAGTGTCAGAGGCAGGTTTCTAAACACGAGAGAAAAGGAACACTCATTTATATAAGCTGATCTTACCTATAGCTTATTTATGTTTTACACTAGGAATTTCCTTGAAGAACAGGGACAAAACCAGAAAAGACAGATCTGAAAAGGATGCAGGAGTGGCAGTTCGCAGTCTTCTCAATGCAGCACTGTATTCACAGAAACTATGTGCATATTGACCTAAAGCCTGCCTATTTTTTCTTCCTATTTCTTTTATTATACCAAGTGATGTTACGTGTCCCTACAAACCTTGGCAAAGTGAGACAAAGGTACAATTACTTACACCTGGAAAGAGAAGTAGGTTTGCTGAACCAATTGCTGCAAAAATGACCGTTTTGTGCTTTAGCTGAAGAGCTCCCCATAAACATTTTATTCCCTGAACGGAGCTCTTTCTTCAGCTCCAGGATCTTAGGATCACGCACAAAAGACACTTGATACTTGCTGCCAATTCACTTCATTCATTAGCTGTTTCACAGACTGGCATTACAAATATTCATTCAGCATTTACCAGCGGCGAATTGCAGCCGCTGTAAGGCACCAGCCACGACTAGCGCTGTGCTCAGTATGGGACTACTTATAGAGAACATTACTAGCGCGTGGGTAATGGTCTGTACCACTGCCCAGGCTGAATCCCAGCCTCCTAACTACACGACAGGTCATTTGGTACTGGTTTCTGCTCCCGCTTTGGGTGAGGATAACTTGTACAAATTCATAGATCAAAACTGTGCGTGTTCAAACACGCACATCAACAAAACCCTGCTTCTCTGAACACTGCCAGACAGCATGTAGGAAAGGTGTAACACAACGTCATTGAATTCACCAGCATTAGCCCTTATGGAGGTCTTTACATAACATATTCCCAAATTCAGGATGATCCTTCTGCATCTGGTTTTGTAGCTCAGCTCAGACGTTGGTCCCTTCTTAGTGAATCAGTCAAAATTAATTTTAGACCTGCATGTGGAATTAAACCCAAGAAGGCCATTGTGCTGGGGGACACAAGACCCATTCCATACAAGTGCAGTTGCTACAGCTACAAACTACATACAGATCGTGTGACATGCATGTGGCATGTTAAATGAAACATGAATGAATAATTCTCCTTCTACACTTAATTAATTAATCAATTTTCAAGCATATAAGTAAATGTTAATAGCAAAGGTTTAATGCCAGTGCATAATAAATAAACTTAAATATCACTGGCATATTTTGAAACATCAAAGGACGGAGAAGGAAAACAGAATTGTGAAAGTGAACAGTTTGAAAGAAAATGAAGTTTAGGTGACCTAATTAAAGGCTTTTCCTCAGCTACAGAAAGACATCAAAGCGCTGCTTCTAAAGTTCTTTTGCCAAACCAACAGCCTCAAATTAAAAGCCTGCATTAATTTCAAGGAATGAGTCAGAGAAGTACTACTGTAAGAGCTTCAGCCCCTCCGTGTTGCCACAGAAACAGAACATTATGGCTAGTTTATAATCCAAGTGCTCCATTCATATACGAGAATTTATTTTTCATTTTCACCTTTTCATTTACTCATCCAGATATATAAAAAAGCCCCTCTGAAATTAATGATGCTTTTTCCATGATTGACAGACGGAGTTTTGATCCTGAACAATGCCTTTTTTATATTGTTCTTTCTTAATGGCTTTCTGACACGAGGCAGCGGCAGTCTTCTGGGTATTTGCAATTCAGCGTGACCTAACGGGTGCTTCTCCTGTGGAGCTGGAGCCAGGCTCAGGTTCTCCGCGAACAAAGCGCAGATCCACAGGCCAAACAGAGCCCAGCACAACAACGTGCTCAAGCACAGGCACAGCGGAGGAAACAAATCCAACGCACAAAATACCCCTCTGGCAAGCCCAGCTGCCACCAGGACCAGCTAAGGGACACCCCAGCGCAACACCTAGGTTTGCAGTAAGTCAGGTCAGATTCTGAGCTGGTCCCAACAGGCTTTGTTAATATTAAAACTAATGGGTTTTAGGCAAGTTACACCAGACAAAAGTCTAGATCAATGTCTTAGCACAGGGAAAGCACAGCTACAGCAGAGATACTGCATTCATTTCTAGAGGCGAGTAAGCCTTTCCTTTCCCAAGTTTAATGGCCAGCTGCTGATCCCTTCCCTCATGTAGTTTGATGAAGAAAAAACATGCAGTGGGGACAGGCACATTCAGGTCCACCGCTGGTGCGGAGGAGGCCGAGACCCGGCTCCCCGGAGCGCAGCGGGCAGCTGTCTGCGGGGGAAGGCCAAGGCGTCCCCTCCCGAGCACCCCTGCCCTCTGGCTTACGTCTGCCACTGAGGTGACTTTTGCCACTGCTGTTTCCCCCAACTCTAATGGCCTGGCATAATCCTAATATTAACAGATGAAACATGGGAGACGCAAGCTGGAGTAAAATCCATCCGAATAGTTCCTTTCATGGTAAAACTAACATAGGCTTTAGTCTCACTCATCCTCTGTATACTTTGCTACGAAGGATATAAACTGCAGACAAATTCTACAAAAAGTTGATATACTTACTGTGCTCAAAGTACAAGTTAATCAGATTGAGCACTACCTTCTTGGAAACAGCTAGCAACATGCCTTGTTTCTAGGGCTTTTAATGAATATTCTAAATTGAAGAAATGCATAAACATAAGGGTAATTTACATTGCTAAAGTTAATCAGTTTTCTTATACATTTTATGCATCTGCATGATTTTTCATCTGTATTGCATAAATGTCTTCTCATTACTTAATATGCATATGTACATCCAAACACTCCACTCATACTGCAGTTGTATTTTTACAAATTTCTAGAATCATGCCTGTCTCAAGATTTAAGAGTTGTGTGGCTTACAAGAGAAATGATCAGCAAAGGCATATAAAATGCTTACAGATTCAAGGCAGCATTTAACTTACATGTGAATTTGCCCTTTTGTAAATCAGTTTTCTATTGCTAAAATGATAATAGGAGAATCTCCTTCAGAAGATGGCATATCAGCAAATGTCCAATACAAAGGACAACACCATTAAAGAGAATGGTTTCCTACATAAAAATGTTAGGTATGAAATTTGACAAGGCTACTGCAAATCTTCACTGACTAGCATTTGCAAAGGTCCCCAAGATACAGAGGGATGAAAGGTCTTCCCTGTGAAACGCACGGCATATTTGTTGTTAACATCATTCTACGTTTAAAAGATCAGAGTGTTTTCCTCAGTTCACCCTAAGTAGATACTAATGAATCTTCAAATATTTCTCCAGTTTATTCCAACACAAAACCAAGGACTTTCAAATTCTACTGTGTCAGGGTCAAGAGAATTAGGTACCTAAGAAAATACATTACGGTTGTTTTCTCGCAAGAGTTGTAATGTAACAGACCTGGACCTTTATTTGATTTTGCTTAAACCACTATATATCCAAGTTAATTCCAGGCAAGTCACCATCTAATTTTCATGGGTATCACTGGGAACAAAATTAACTTCACCTTTTAACATGCAACATTTCATTATTTACAAACCAACAAACAAAAGAGGTTTAATAATATAATTTGGGACCAGTTAGTTGAAGGGACTTCTAGATCAGTGAAGCTGCTATTAAAGTGCCATCAAAGCATTTCTGACTCCATAGAATTAATCATGAAATCTGTTCCTGCCAGCTCACTTATCATATCCGAAATATTAATTTTGAGCAAAATTAAATTGGACACCTACCGACAGCAACATTTTGCCCTTCAGAACTCCCCTTCACATTGATTTATTAACGGCTGCCAGAACAGTGTACCAGAGCAATTTATTACCACTTTCTGGATGTTTCCCTCTGCTTACAAATAGTCCTCCAGAGTGAGAGGTGCTAGCTGACAGCATTCTGACAAAGGTGCATTTTTCAATTTGCATAATGTCCTTTGGATTTATTAGGATGTATGGAAAGGAATTTCATTTTATTATCAATGGGAATGGGTGATTCACATAAAAGAAATCAGAGTGGAGATTCTGTGTTGAGTTGTTTTCAAATAAAGCAGACCTAGGATTTTCATTAGTAATTGGTGTGATTTCAGACAGAAGAGCCAGCAAATTCTTTTGTTTTACTCATCAGCATTGTTTTCTTTGCATGCGAGACAGCCAAGGGGATTTGTACAGAGCAGCAAGTAGAAATGGGTCTGAAGATGCAGTGTTAGCCCAAAGAGAGCTAGTAGCATGCTTGTACACGTCTTACTGCTTTCCAGAAAATACCATCCTAGAAAGGCACATTTCATTGGATGAAAAAAACCCAAAGTTTGCCCTTAGCTTACCAAATTGAGGTCCGTTCTTCAGCAGTTAGAAGCACTGGGATAGATGCACGTAAAACATACAAGTCTAGCACGGAGAGGTCTAAATTGATATTATGAAGTTATAGCTAATGGCTAATAGCTAATTGAAGCACAGAAACTGTGCCTCAGTTACCACATCAAATGATCAGCCTGATCCAAAACCCCAACCCCCTTAAAGCAGCTTCTCCAGTCTTTGAAACATTTGGCATCTCGACTCAGATTCTAATTTGGGGGCCTTTGACTGCTTTTTGTGGAACTACTCCATCCTTCCTCTTTCTTCCATTTCTGCGGCTGCATAAAGAAAATGCAACCCCTCCAGTGGCTGTTACAGATATTGTTTCACTAACTTGCTGCCTGAGACAAACACATTTCATAAATAAATACAATGGTTCCCGCCTGTTAATATTCCTGGCTCCCATCCAATTATTCAATCTATGCACTTATTTTTAAGCCTGAATAGTCCCATTAACTTCAATTGGACTGCTTGTGTTCTTAAGTAAAACAGGTGTTTAAGCACTTTGCTGGATCAGAGCCTATGAATGCACATCTGCAATCTTCTTTGGCTCAGTTAAAGGTTCCTTCCTGATCATTATACGTTTATCTGAGGAATTCCTCTTGTTTATACTTGCATACACATTCAGCCTTTGCAACGGGCTACTTGACACATTTAATAGCAATTGTGTTTGTAATCAGAGACAAAACTGTCTGTGTAGCAATATAAATCGTGTATATATATGCTGAGGGAACACACATAGCTGAAAGTGTAATAGGAGAAGAACACATGGCTGAACGTTAGTGGGAGGGGGAAGCTTTCAATATCTCACTGGAAAGTAAAACAAATCAAATGTACGCAGTAACAATTAAGACACTCCAGATGTAGTCAGAAAAAATGATATCAGCATACATCAGAAAACAGTCTTTTGAAACATGAACGTTAAAAGTAAAAAACAGTTAGTGCTGTCCAGAGGTTGTCAAGTCAAAAAATTCATTAACTACAAATAAACTCAGGGCTTGCCTTTTCTACAGCCACCTACGGGCAACATGCTGTCAGCAGTTATTATTTGCATCACAGTCAAGGTCAACATTTCCAATCCGTGTAAAAATTGAACAGCTACCTTGCCCAAACAAGAAAGCTCTCTCAAATCCACCGTCCTCACGCTCCTACGTATATGTGTAGCATATCATGGCATTTTATACTCTAGGCTAATACTTGTCATTAATGGGTAAAGCTCCCTCTTTGGAAATTCTACCTTCTCTCGCTCGTCTTTGACAGGCTGGCAAGTGACAGACAGCACCAATTTCCTCACAGCTAGTTCGCTCTCTCACATGATACGGTTTTGTATTTTTACTCCAAAACTCCAGCAGATGCTGCCTTCCTTTTTACCTTTCAAGGAGAAAGGAAAGAACACACACAGTGAGGGTGGTTGAACCCTGGGGAGCAGGTTGCCCGGAGAGGTTGTAGAGGCTCCATCCTTGGAACTACTCAAACCTGCCTCAGCACGGTCCTGCACCACCTGCTCTAGGTGCTCCTGCTTGAGCAGGGGGCTGGACCAGATGATCTCCAGAGGTGCCTTCCAACCCCAGCCATTCTGTGATACACACACTACATACATACGTTCAGTCAGGTGCTGATACTGGCTGAGGTTGCAGTTTTACCAAGGATGTATTTTTCACTACAGATCCTCATTCCCTTTTTAATAAAAACAAGATAGGAGCACTACTTCCATTTTTTCCAGGCTACAGATTCACAGTGACACTAGACCCCAGTGTCTCATTGTCTCAAGCTGCCCGTTTTCAGTTGCCCAGGATACAGGTCAGAGTTGTGGCCAGCAAGGGTTTTTTGTGGTCAGCTCCTACCCCCTTTTCTTTCCATTCGCTGTCAGCTTGTTAGGCATGCCCTAGTTGGTCCCGGCTGTACGACCAGGATTAACCACTGAGGCGGAGGGTAAGGAAAGAGCGTGGAATCCCTCGCCTAAGGGAGCTCCCGGGCGCACGCCCACGGGCACCGGCTCTGCCCCTGCCGCTGCCCGTGTGACCCAACGCACTAGTGCCGGCGTGTAAAGCAGACCAGCTATGGCTGCAAGGGGGCTAGCACAAACAAATCTCCCACTTATTTCCCCGTCTGCTCCTGAAGTACTGTCTCCTCCTCAGTGAGCTTCCTCACTCACGGCAGATTAAAATCGCATCTTTACTAGAGGAGAAGGCTAAAGAAACTGCCCAGTTTTTGAAATGAGATATGTATTTCTTAAAAAATGCTCCAAAGCCTAGTGGAATATTTAGGTTTACTATGGAAATCTCTTTTCCAGCCTTCTGATTTGTCTTTCGGAAAAGCTATTTCCTATTAAAGATTTCAAAATACAGCTCTGAGAAATACTTCTGCTGTAATTGTATTGCCAACAAGAAGCCTATTTTTCTAGTCTACAACAAGGCCAGTTATCTTCAATCTTGTTCCTCTTTCAGGAAAATAATGTGTTGCAACAAAGGCAGAATGAAAATTAGTAGGGTGTGAAAGCACAAGGGCTTTAGAACATCAGAGTCCTAAAAATTAGGGAGGGGAAGGACTCTGTCTAGTTTATCTCCTTATTAATGCCAGATTTGGTACCATGAGATCTTCCATGCTCAGTTTTAAAAGCTATTAATCCAACTTCCTCCCTTACAATATGTTCCTTCTACAATCTAGAATAATTTACTGATTACTTTGGTAAATATCCTTTTATTCCATTTTATTTTTTCATTCTTTAACAGCACCCCTGGTTCCTATTCATAGTTTAAGCAAGTCATCATGCTTTCTGATGTGAGTTCTCCTTCAGTGTTCTTAGATGTTTATTACATATATACTCTATCATCATTTTAGCAAATTGCTTTTATTTATCCAGTTTACTGTTTTCCCTTTAGCAGCCTTTCCAGATCCTTAATCAATCATTTCTGCTGACCTTTTCTGACCAACCTTCACTTTTGTCAGTTGCCGTCAACTTTTCACGTGCATAACTAAAGAGATCACAACAGCCAAAGTAACTTTTGTGATGCAAGACTCAAATAGACCAAGATAAGACTAAAAAAAACCCATAGTGCTTTTCAAAAATAATTGAGTTTCCTTTTATTAGTCTTTTGAGGTCATTTTCTTTTCTTTTTTAAATATCAGAAGCTAGAGACTCATTAAAAATTAAAAATGAGGCTTTTACAATAAAATAACATCAGGAACAAGGGCTTTCAGGAAAGAAAAATCACACTAATGATTGTGCATTTTGTATGCCAAATCCATGGCAATTCCAAGAAAATGTAGGAATCTAGTCTTTACCATTATTTTATGCCTAGTTTATTATGTAATAGCCCTATAACTATTCCTTTGGCAATCACTTCCCCAATATTTCACACACATTTGGCATTGCAAAATCATACTTGTTTCACTATCTCACCTCATCTCATTTCTGTTGAAGTAACATGCTCTCCTTCCATTAAACACCAGTTTCTCAGTTTACAGGCTTTCTAGATAACTTTATTTTTATTTATTTATTTTCTGTCATATTTCTAACTACAAGATCTGTAAGTTATCATCTGACCTCACAGGTATTCACAGCTCTTCCAGAATTTAATATAACCTGTGAATTTATTTACCACGATGCCTACCTTGTCTTCTAGGTTATTAAGGTGTTAAATAAAACCAGGTCTAACAATAATCTCAGAGACATCTTCCTGTAACTCATCTTATCTATTTACCAGCTTTCATGACAGATAATGCTCATATCTAAGATAATTTGCACTATTTTTTTCCATGTAAACTATGGCAACCTAACAGATTAAAATTCCCCTCCTGGATGCAACTGCACCAATACAAAGCATAAAAATAATGTAGCCTATTAAGGATCAGTCTTGACATAGGACTCTAGATTAATCATTGCTATTGATCTTCCTTATATTGCTAGGTCTATACATACTTTATAAATACACATATAATAAAACCAGGAAATGTGATGCTTCCTTAATAAGTCCACAATATTTATTTCTCACAAATATGTTTATATATTGCTTTAATCTAAGTTATCAGACAAATATTACAATATGCACATGCTAACAAGACAGCTGATGATCCAAAATGTACAAATGTCAAAAATAACTAAAAAAAGAATACATACAATAACCACCTGGAGACTACAATGAGCCTAAAAAGATTAATTTTCAATGGCTTGAAGGAGACTGAAACATGAGAAAATGCTCCAATTTTGAGCAAAAGTGCTCTCATCCCAAGCTAGGAAGAATAGAAGTATTCTTCTACATTCCCATACCCCAATTCCTTCCTTGCTTAAACCTTTTTGTGCTTTCATCCCTCATACACCCATTAAAATTAAAAGAATCAAGCCAGGATGAGTCACTGAGAGGCGAAGGAGTGCAGGGCAAGAGCGGGAATGGGGAGAAGCACTCCTCTCCCTCCTGCATGTGAAGCACTGACGCCAGGCCTCCACGGCTCCACCTCCTTCACCACTGCTGCAAAAAAAAGCACTCCCTAGCTTGTTTCAATCTTCTTTATGTTACTGGCTTCAAATTACATCAGCGGATGAATCTGGCCCACTCTCAGGGTCAACTCGGAAACCTCCCTGCTGCTTCCCTCTTTATTTTGCCTTCCTTAAGAGAGAGAATTTTTACTAGAGAAATGGTCTTTTTCAGCAAGGGTTGAGTGGTGCAACAGTGACATCCAATGGCTGGCAACATTAGTCTCCAACGAGCACTCCTGACTTGCCTGTGGCCTCCTCTATCTTGCTAAATTAAAGACAAGTGATGATAATATAATACTAGCAGCTCTCAGTACATTTTATTCATTTCACCTCTTCATTAAAACTACCTAGACACTTTGCTCCATGTTTCCAGTGCACTGGGAATTGTCTTCAATGAGCTTATACACAGACTGACTGAGATTTCATCCCGTTTCTTACTAACAAGCAAGACTTGGGAGCAGACGGATAAGTAGGAATTCTTTTCACTCCTCATTTATAGCTGGAAGGGAGGTGCACGCAAAGCATTTGTTGTGAGGAACACAGCTCTCAGGAGTTTGCTGCACTTCTTTATATATCAAAACGGTAACTACATCCTAGCAGAGACATTTGCAAGTATGTGTACAGCAGTATTCTGTATGCAAAAGAAGTGGAAAGGTTAGAGAAGTGCTAAAAATAGAATCGATATTTAGTTTAAAGGGAACCATAATTTGCATTCCCCAAATCAGAGGCCACTCAAGCTTCAAGGCTAAGGAAGAAAAATAAATCTGAGCTTTTTGTTAGCTGAAATCTGAACTCTGAATTCCTATTAATACTTCAAGTAAGGGGTAGGCTTCTGTAGTTTCATGGCATCAGGTTTTATTATGTAATCTTTATGGTACGCTTAGTTTAAGGCTGTTTTGCACTATGATGTTACTAGGAGTAACTAAGTTTTATTATTTTGTAGACTTTCCACTCAAGACAGTCCCATTAAGAAAGATGCTCCCTGGGGTGGATATGGTCCTCCTTTGGCTTGCCTGTGAATGATCATTTTTATGCTTTCCCCCTACAGACATAAATTACTTAGTCTTGACTGAACAATTTCATAAATTAAATAGTAAAACCTTCATCACAGCAAGACAAATCTGACCCAACAGCTAAATAGGGGCAGTCCAAATAAACTACGCTACGCGTGATCAGGTGAACTTCCACAGCACAAGACTCCTTTAGCGCCATAAGACAAAAGAACCAATGTACGAACATGGAAGGAATGACCATTCCGATCCAGTGCTCTGCATTTGCAGACAACCACGCAACACATTTTTTATTCGGGACATTCACTTCACGTGCCCCAAACCTTACAACAATCTTCAGACCAAAAGGCCGAAAGCCACAAGCATAAAGTATCATGGGAAGACAGTGAAGATGCAGCTAAGTTCTCTGTTGTAACAGCACAGCTTGGACACGATGTACCATCACCTGTGCCACCACCCACCATTGCCCGTCCTGCTTCATCCATTTCATTCAGAAATAAGGTTGGTGGCCGATAGCTTTGTTATTAGCTAAGACAGAAGGCAGCTGAGATTTTCTAAAGCCAATAGTCCTGAAATATCCATAACTATGAGATCTTCATAACCTATTTTATTGTATCTGTAGGGAAAACTCATCGTAAGAAATGGTCTTTCCTCTCACAGATTCTTAAGAGGACAGCAAGCCACGTGTAACTTTTCACTTGTTGTCTACAGGCTTTCTCTTGAATGCAGAATACTCTCCAGTTAACACTCACACTCGCTCACTCTCTCTCTCTCACACACACACACACACACACCCTTTTCAAACCAGGGGAAACTTTGAGGCGATGGGAGTTTGCCACTTTCCTTTTTTTTTTTTTTTCTCCATCTTATTTGTCTACTTCATTCTGTGGTTTCTACTAATGAATCTTACTTTGCCCAAGTCTTACTGTCATTTTGTTGAGACTGTTCAAAGTGCCTCAAGCTGTTAAACAGCTGGCAAAATACACAAACATTTAAAGAGTTAGTCTGAATGCTAAATCATGATTTCCAGGAGAGAACAATGTGGTCCTTTCTGATTTAATGCCTTCTTTTGAACTGTATGTCATTTTTCCTTTCAAATTAATCTGAGTGTGGAAAACAGGTTGAGTGTATTTTTATTAGAAGACACTCCAAATATTTAGACAGTTATCTGAATCATGTTTTGGCAAAATGATTATGCTTGTCAGTCTGAAAACATACAATTTCCATATTTCCCTTACATTAACTCTCTTTAACAAAGAATTATTAAAATCTTAAATGCTATTTACTCCCCTTTTCCCCTCCCTCTCTGGCATGCATGCTTAAAAAAAAGCCCTAATAAAATATTTGTGATAAATTAAGAAACATCTGAATTGCAGTAGCAATTCTAGTATAGTCACAAACTTGTCATTAAAATGCATAGCATAGTGCTAGTGCAGCTGTATACAGCTTTTATTATTCAGACTGCTAAATGGATAAAACATTTTAATTTAATGTAAACTATGCAGCTAGAAATATGAGAGCATGAGGTTTTTTCCTTCCTCAGGAGAAGCCCAGATCCTTGAGCTCAATGATAACTTCTCTTGGCCAAGAACCAATCTAGATTTATTGAGAGAGTCCCTGTGCTGCCTCTCCAGACACACATTTTGTAACGCTTGAAGAAGCTGGTTGGAAGGAAGCACATTCAGCCCTTACCACCTCTTTTCATTAACATATATCTGTTAATATTTTCAGGCCCTAATTCTATATTCTATAACTAGAATACATACAGGCATCAGCATTCACAGGCTGGGAGCTGGCCTCTGGCATCACTAGAATCGGGTCACACAGGCGCCAGCTAGAGCCCACGGCCATGTTGTATTGACTGATTTACAGAACAAAAACGGCCCTAACTCTGCAGCTTTGTACACATGCTATGCCTCTTCTTAATGTCCACGGAGTTTATGACAGCTTAAACTCTCTTTAGCAAAGGGTGCTGTTGACTGACTGACTGACTTCTAGTTCACCAACTCTGACACAGTCTGTGTTCCAGCACCAGGTCCCAAGTGTTGGCCTATGTTACCAGCTATTCAGCATCAATTCCTTCTAATCACAGCCTGTGTAATAATCAGAAAGTTAATGTATCTCTAATTTTTATTTTGGATTTCGTGTATCAGATGAACAATAAAGCAGAAAAAAATGCTTCAAAGCTCACATACAAGTCATTTGGAGTTGGGGGCTGAAATAGAATGAAGATCCACAGAAGCATGCTAGAAGACTTTGCAGAAATGTACAGAGGTATACTCAGAGAGTCAGGGCATCAATCCTCTTTAGGGCAGCCTTGCAGCAGAAATGCAACAGGGTCAGAGGATAATAATGCAGGCTATAAAAAAGGACAGTACAGCCCATGGAACCAGAAGAACCACCAGTGTGAGTTTAAGGATCTAGCCTTAAAAAGAAGCAAGTCCTTTGCCACATTTCAGCCCTCTATGAGCTAAGCAACAAGGTATTTTCTGGCCCATTGTGTGCCCTTCTATTGAGGTGTCAGTGGAGCCTCATTATCTCCACGGGCTGTAAAAGTGCCTCTAATTAGCTAGTCACCAATGCTCTACCAGAGGGTATTTTGGAGTAGATATATTCTAATTGTCTCTGTTGGGTGTCTACAGTGATTCCATAGAAAACAGCCTTCACACAGGGTATGCTCAGCTTGGAGGCATTCCTGTCTGCTCTTTCACTCATTCACAGCATTTTCAGCCTGGATGCCACATAAAGCCGAGATGGACGTGCTACGATTAAAGACAGAATAAAAATGAAATGAACCAATAGACCGAGGTTAAAAATTGGAAGTAGCAACAGCTAATTAGTTCCATAGTTGAAAAGAGAGAAGTCATAGTGCTTCTGTTCAAGAGGCTACTGCTGCTATTAGAATATGCTGGAATCAAGCAATGTGTTTCTAGATTTTTCACTAGATTCTTTAAAACTAAAATGTACATTTTTGTTACTGATTTCCAATTGCTGAAGTTTCACTGATTCTCAGTCTTTCTGTAGCAATTTGTGGCTAGTCACATGGACATCCAGACTCCAGAGTCATCACCTGCTTCTCCCACACCACAAGTAATGAACTACCTTTTTCAAAACAGGCTTCTGTAACATAAAGTGAAAGAGAGTATACATAACCTGGTCACACAAAATGATGTGACTCACAGGCTCCATCCTCTTTTCCTCTAGGGTTCACACATTTGAAAAAAAGAAATTAAACAAAAAATTGTATGTATAACACAATGTTTAGCTGACTCAGACTCAAGACATTATCTACAAAATAGGGTATCATCTTTCTGCTGACAGGATTACTGGTGCTTCTGGAAAAAGGTATCAATCTCTGTCCCCTCTTGTTTTTCTCCTTAGCAGAAGGAGCTTCTCTGATTCTGGACATCACTGGTCATCATTTAAGCTCTAGTCCAGACCAGTTTGAGCCATAGCAGATCTCAGAACTATAGGCAGCAGCAAAAGAGACATGAATAATGCTGTCATATTAGAGGTTCAACACATATCAGCAATCTCAGTCCAGCTGTATCATTCTCAGCCACTTACATCTCCCGCATCTAAGATTATGCCTGTTTACCAACAGCAGGACACTCCCAAAAGCTTTCTCATTTCCCGTACGCAATTCAGAAATCCTCTTGGCTCTTTATGAGAAGGCTTCATCCACTTAACTTCTTTATTAAGTTTCAAGGTTACTGGAGATGCTATTCATTCACATTTCACAGACTCATGCAAGACCTAAACTTTGATAGCAAATGCAAATCACAGCAGCATATTTTCAGGAACTTATTGCATTTTGCAATCCAGAATGAGGCTTTCATGTCTGAAGATTTGTCTAGATACTTCATCACTTAAGTAAGGACACATCTTAATGAAAAAAAAAAAAATCACATGAAGCTGACAGTAATGCTAAAAAGTTGCTATTTTCTACGGACACAATATTCTTCCATCTCACCTCTGATTCAGATGTCTACATGTTGAGCACTAAGGATATTTTTCAAAGATAGCATCCAAAGCAACGGCCAACTTCCATTCATCTCCAAGAAACATGTTACAGCTGACTGAACCAATTAGCTCTTCAGCATCACCTAAAGGATACAGGTAACTCCATTTCTGTCTTTCATTCCTTCTAAGCTTGCTGCTATGTTATTTACATTATGTTCAATAAATAAAATCAAGATTAAAAATTGAGCTGCCTGAAGGCCCTCTTTGCTAACAGAGAAAGATTTTCAAATGCACAATTTGTTTTCGACTTTTAATAACATCCAGACAGATCCTTTCTTTTGTAAATTACCTATGTGACATACACATAATTGATGGAGCATCCAAAAAATAACTGCATATATACCTGCTATCTACCTTATAATGATCTGTATAGAACTATTTGCTAATGTTGAACATGCCACTCTAACCACAGTCTATCAAACCAGCTTGCTGGATTAGGACCCAAGAGCGTGGAAATTCACAATGTGCACACAAAGAGAAACCCTCAAAGACAGAAAAGGTGAGAAAGTATTGCTAAAGAATTACAGCTCTGATATACCTCACCAGTGGAAGACAAGGACTAGCCTTCAGGTGGCACACTGTGTTTGTTGGGGAGACTATATTGTATAAGGTCCCAGGCTGAGTGGGATTTGCTGCCAGACCAACAGTTGCCACTGTTTATTAGAGCCATTTTTCCTCAGCCAGTGAACTGAAAACGACAAGAAAATAATCAACGGTAGTCTGAGAATATAAGCCACCAGCAAGCAGTCCTCCTTTAAACAGCATTAAAAAAAAAAAATAAAAGCCATTAAGCTTGCTTAACACAGCTGGAACTGGAACTGGTTCTGTATCTAAATTGCTACTGAAAGCAAAGGAAAAGCCCAATTGAGAAAGAAGCAACTGTGGTAGCCAAATTGCAAATGGCTTGGAAAAAGGGCTTTTCACCTCACGCATCCTTTAGTGCTTTTTAAGAGTGGTCAGCAACCTCTAAAGATTGATATAACAAACTGTGTACCTCCTTCCCAAATTAGGGGTTAAGCGTGCAAGAAGGATCTTGCAGAGAGAAAGCTGACGGTCAGTACTTCTGCCCAGTCTCCCACTTTCCCCTGGATTCTGCTGCCTCTCTCAAGTTCCCAACGCTGCAGTTCCCAACTCACAGGCCTAGGTCAGTGCTGCCTCGTGCCATCCACAAATCCTGCTAGTGCTGTCTTTAGTGCATCTTTGCCGTAGGTTATCACCTCCCGTTCTTCACGTCTGCAGTGCAAGAGGAACATAGCAAGTCTGAGAGAAAGGGACACGGCCCGAGAACAGTGTGTTCCAGCATTGTCCATTATGGTCCTTGCTGGTTGCTCCCTGATAGGTAGGTCAAAATAACCGCAAGACAGATGTTTGCTTTTCAGAGCCAAAACAGCTCAATTGACAATTAACTGACAATTATACACAAAATGTCCCTTGTCTTCACCTGAGTAGGGTCTTTCAACACCAAGAAACCCAAGAATTAGATGCTGAAAATCTTTTGCTCCTTTCCCTTGCTGGGAAGTGGGGTTTCCTCTTGGGATTTGTCTTGTCTTCTTTTTCTGTCTTTCCTTTTCCCACTCTCCCATTAATGCAGCCATAATGAGAAAGCTGTAACAATAACAACACTGCAGCCAGATAGAGTGGAAAATGGCACAGGATTGCTCATATTTTATCTTGAAGCATTTAAGGTTTAGGGACTGTAATGCTACCAAATAACACTTCAAGCAATTCTACTATGGCCCTTAGCTCAATATGACATAATTGCATTTATGCAGGTGCACTCTTTAGCCTGCAGCCATTTCAAGGAATTGTTAAAATTTAAAAGAAAAAAATAATTTAAGAATTCATTAGCTCACATAAAGGTTCTTACTAAAACTCTATTCTAATAGAGTTACTCCAAAGGCAAAGAAGAGAGAACCAAGATGGCAGAGATCCCATTTCCTTGGCTAAATGTATAGAAAGCAACAGAAACTGAAATTAAAAATAGGGTTTTGTTCTAGAAGTGAGACAATTTTTTGAACAGATGGAAAACCTTTGTTGTGATAATCCCTCAGTCAGACCCAAACCAAGCACGGTTTAACCAAATTAGACATATGCAACCTGTATACTACAGAATCTACATTGAGGAACAAATTGATAAAGCTTTATTGAACATGTGCAGCAGAAGAAAGATAGATTTAAAAATATCAATTATACTAGTCGAACAAGCTGGGATGCAATACTTTATTTTCAAATATGCCTTTATGATCTTTTAATTAGATCAGAAACTGATAGTACCAAGTATTTTCTGAAAAAATACATTTGGAAAGCTGAATCACTGAAGATTAAGATACTCAAATAAATTCTAAATTCTTGGCTGCACTTCTCAATTTAGACATAGCCCACAATCAAAACCTGCATTCAAAACACAATGAATTTTGAGAGCCTTGTCTTTCAATACATCATCACCTTTCTCCTGACAACCAGGGAGAATTTCTTAACACAGATTAAAATCTGAATATTGCATTTAAACCCATAACACCTTATAATTGGCTTATTTAAATGTTTGATAACAGTGAACAGCAAGGAAGCTTCTCTAGAAGAAAGAACGTAACAAACCACAAGCAAATCAAAGCAGCCAGCCAGCAGATTTTCTAGATACTCATTAATTCACCTGTATTTCTAGTCCTGTAAACAGATGCCTGCAGTTAGGCCAGCTTAGAGATCACATGATTTTAAAAAGCATAATTCACTATTTCACATCATCTTGCCAATTATGTTTGAGAACTCTTGCAGTTTTTCCTTTGCTCCCCACAATTCAGTCATGCCTCAGGTTTGTTTGCCCATTTTTTGCCCGTGACTTTCAGCAGGAGCTAACCGAGCTTGGTAAGAAATAATGATGAGGAGGAGGACTGGCCACTTGCAGCTAGGGGTAAGACCAGCCCCCCCCATTTCTTTGGGCTTGGTTTTGGGTTGGGATTTTCACTTCTCGACCATCCCCGCTGCAAGCTTCCCTTCCTCTGGCCACAGATGAGCGCCTCTGTGGCTGCAGGGACAAGGCTCTCCCGCGCTCCCCAGGGACACTCCAATGACAGGTCTGCCTCAGCACAGGCTACTTCAAAGCACGGCAAACTCTCGTTTTTTCCTGCTTTCAGGGAGACTTTTCTCATTAACCAAAACTAAGAGATCTATTCCTATTTCTACTAAACCCATAACTCTTCTTCCCTTTTGGCTCCACACTCTCAGGCCAACCTCTCCACCAGCTATCGGGCAGGGCGAGGGGCACTCGCCCAAGCTCTTGTTAAGCTTCCTCAGCACTTGTCCACCTTATCCTACAGCTGTTTCTTTGTCACCCATTTCTTTGCTGGTGAGTACACCAAGTAAGGTGTTATTTCAAAAGCCCCCATCTTTTACAAACAAGATTTCTTATTATTTATCCAGTAGGCAGAAACTGTCATACCCCACACTGGTATCTAAATATTTCCTTCAGCTAATGGCTGAGCAGGCTCTGAAATTGTTCCCATTACACTTCCTACTCCCATTGGCCAACTGCAGCCATCATCCTTGTCCATCTGCAGTCATCGTTGTTGTTCATCTTTGTCAAATTTATAGCAAATACTCAGTCTTGGAAGGAACAAGGTACAAAGTAGAATTAAAAAGACTAGAAACAAAATAGAGGGAGGGGGCTTTATAACAAAAGACAGGTTAGAAGTTATTAATTAACTGCAGAGATACGGCACTAGTGATTCAAAGTACAATTTAAATAATTGGCACAATGCATTTGCTTGATGCGCCTGAGAATTATGTGCCCCCACCTTTTCACTAAAGCACTAAGTGACATAAAAATATTTAGGAAAGCATGTTCATTAAATTCTACCCTACCGTGAGAAACAGGCCTTAACCAAAGTATTTACAATAAAATATTCATGTTTTAGACTATACAGGCAGTAAATTTTGACAGCATCCAATCTCTGGGACTGCAGTATCTGTGTTCAAGGCCCCAGAGTAGTAATGCTATTTGTTTCTTTTCTAATGTAGTACTTAAAAAAAAAGAGCTTTAATTTGATCAAATGAAACTTAATGAAGGCGATTTAGTCTATCAAGTCAATCATCACTTTGGTGTCACTCTTTCACAGGTTTTGGAGACTTTCCTTTCTGAGGCAGGAATGCCTTCACAGGCAAAGGCACATCAGTGTTTCTCCAGCTATCTGTTGCACAGATAAAGGAAAAGATGTAGTGTCTGATTCACAGGCACACTGCTTTTCCCAAGTGCTTTACGATAAATATAATCTTCCTCTTCTTGGACTTATTTTTAGATAAGCCTCTATTCCACATACCTATCTGTGTACTCGCCAAGCTCCCTGGTGTGTATTTCTGCGCATTCTAGAGCATTTTAAAGGAAGAAAGGTCTATTAAAGTCCTCATCTGCTGGGCTTTCCCCTACTCTTTTAGGGCCTGATCCAAAGCCCACATTAACTCAACAAGAGTCTTTCCAGTAAATATAGCATGCAATCTGTCAGGTCCCTGACAGTTCAGCTTACATAGGATACAAGCATTACAGAGGGAGAGCACAGAACTGCTTCAGGAACAACTTACTTTCCCCTACTTTTTATTATCTTGCTGTGGTAAATGGAGCCTTGGGCTGTAGAAGCCAAAAGGACTGTCCAAAGGTTTCAAAGCTCTTTCACTTTTTTCTGGAAACCAAAATAACCAGAAAGTTCACAAGTACTGAAACTGCAGTGAGAGTAGGTACATATTTTTAAACTGTTTCTGCATGATGTCTGAAAGCAATTTCCTTCTACTATATTCATATAGCTAATGGTAAATGGAAGATGAAATCTGATGCCAAGATGGATTCTTTCTGTGAGAGGAACTTGGCTGCGTGCATCGGCTGTTAAGTGTCATACAGATACAACCGGTCCACAGTATTCTCCTCCTTCAGCAAAACAGGCCAGGAGGACCTGAACAGGACCACCTGAACAGTCCAAACCTGGGCAGTATAACTATGAAATCAATTAGCAATGAACAACAACTGCTAGAACTGTTTAGGATCCTGGCACAGCGTCCTGTACTCAGAGGATACAAGCAACTCCTGCAAAGTGCCAGAATCCTCAATTTTTACCTTTAGATGGGAAACTTGGTACCGGCTCAGTCTTTCTCACTAGGACGCTCCTATTCTTTCTCTCTGTCGTATCTTCCGCTTCTTTCCCACCCAATAAAATGAACCTGAGCAACAATACACATAGTTATTTCCACCCACCAGCTGCGGCTCAAAGTCATCTGATCTGAACTAACGATTTCTGTGCTTTTGCTCATTCACATTCTATCAATTGCCAGCAACTATTACAAAGCAGAGTTTTTTGTACTTCGGAAGGCTTTTATTTGTGGAAAATATAACATTTTGATAAATACCACCATTTTTAAGTGTTTTAAAGCCTGCTTTATACTTTTAATGAAGTCACACATTAAAGAAATACTGTAGTAATTACAGCTACAAAGAATTTCTTTAAAGCTACTGTGTTTGGAAAACAAAATGCCTGCTCAAATTTGCCAGTTAAAAATCAAAATTGTAATATACGACATATAAGCCTTTAGTACAAATAGAATTCCTGACAGATTTATGTTCAGGATAAAAAATGTTACCTGTCAAAAACAGCTATAAAAAATTAAATACCTGACTAATGTCAAGTATTGCAAATGCAGCATTCATTATCATAAATACAGTAGTATGACCTAATTATGCATTCTGTACTAAGTTTGTCAGATAACACAATTTGAAAATGGCACAACTAAATCAAATATGTTCTACTTACCTATTGAGTGATAGCGAAACTGCACATAAAAAGCCTTCTTTACAGTCAGTTTTGAGATGCTACAGCTTTGCAATGCCTTTCATTTTATTTTAGGATTTTATCATTCAGTTTGCCAACCTATTTTAGAGATTTTCCAATAGGAGCGTTTCTTCATATCCAAACACAAATAGATGAGTTATTATATGAATGATCAATCTTATCACTGTTTAAGTTCATCTCACACATATTGTCAAAGCGCTCATCTTTTTCACTGTCTGTTGATTCATAATTTAGGAAAAGGCAAAATAAGTCTTTACAATTCATATGATTGAAATGAAAAAGCAACGCAAGACTCTGAAGGCTGGTTTGCCTGGTTTCAACATAAGGATATCTTGTGTGTTCAAGGACAAAAGAACTTGGTTCATATCACACATCTTAGACTAAATAAAAAATAGTCTGTCCTGTTAAACTGTAATCAGAGATAAGAAATTACAGAGAAATAAACGTAGAAACAATCAATAATGATGTATCTTGACTAAAGATTTGCACTTGAAAAAAAGCTTTCTGTGCAAAAACTTTGCAAAAATCATAGGTTTTTGTTTTTCAACAAATTTAAATTCTGACCTATTAAGGTGGCACATCAGGCAACCTTTGTCACCCCTCTCATCTAGCAAATAATTCATCCTCTGACCAACGTACCGCCACATCTGCTATTGTTCTCTCACGCACTAGAGAGGTACAACTGGGCAAAACTAAAGTAATTAATCTTTCAAACAAAAGTTTTCTTAGTATCACGTGGATTTCACCTCCATCAATCTAGTCTCTAAACATGGATCCTAGAGATCTAAAACAGGTCTCACTTTGCTTTCCTTTTTAGTGACAAGAGCACTAAACATGGAAGAAAGGACACTCGAACTCTCATGTTGACTGTTTCTCTTAGTAGCAAGGCAAGAACACAACTTCTGCTTTAGTGGCAGTCAGCTAGATTTATTTACTCTTGAACAACCCCTCTCCTGCCCTTCTCTGATATGGGCTTGCCCAAAGATGTATCATGTTTGTTTGTCCTGTGCATTTTTAATAGTTCTTCAGGCATCAAGTGCTACACCTATTTTGTGTGGTCATCTGAATTTCCTGCTCTTTCCATTGCTCCCTCCTTGCAAAGTGAGGTTTTGTTCTGTTTTGCCATTAAGGTTGTTCATCGTTCTCTCACTCTCAGCTTCTCAGCTTCTATTAATGTCAGTCTGAATGTATTTCTCATGGTACTTCTTTTTACATATTCTGACGTCTGACCAGAGTCTCTCAATGGGATTTGCAGAACCACGTTAACATAAGAAAATAGCCTAATTATCATCATCATTGTTTCCATTACTGTTACTGGATCTCTGATCCTAAGGTCACAGTCCTATTCTACTTGACACATACACAAGAAATCCAGTCAAAAGGACCATCACCCTGTTTCAAAGAGCTCACTATATACACATATTGTAACACAGGAAAAATGGGTAGCAAAAAAATCACTACATGCTCTTCCTCTTTCTTAGAGCTTTCAGTATGATATAAATATAGTTAAGAGATTCATCTACTGAGAAATCTGTATTCAGTTTTTTTCCTGACTTAATTTTCTCTCAACTTTTTAAACTTGAAAAAGCAAACATATATCTATCAAGTGAAGAACAAGGGCAAAGACAGCTCCTATTATATGCATAAAATAAGGTAACATAAGGCTACAAAAGGATATATAACAGAAGAAAATGGAGAAAACTGATTAGTAGATACACATTTAGAAGTTACTCTCACAAACTGATATAAACTTCCAAATCCCAATACCAGCTGGCCACACACAGATACATGTAAGATATGCCATCAGAGTACCACCACAGATGCCATACATATGGCACATGACTTCAGACATGGCACCTATGGAAAATCTGCCAAGGCAGAACACCAGGATTTTCCTCGCAATCAGTTTGTCTCATGAAAGCTGTAAGCTGTACATCACTGCACAGCATAATTTTGCTAGATGGTTTGTATAATTATTTCCAAGTGAGCCAAATTGTGGAGCTTATTGAAAGCTTGTGCTTGTGATTAGTTAGTTTGAGGTTTGAGGACTGGGCAAATTTGTCCTCAAAGTGCAGGCTGAGGCTTTTCTTTGAGCTGAGTTACAGGTTATACCCACTAAAATCATCTCCTTAAGAGCTCTAACAACCCTGAGTCCTGTTGGGAAAGATTTGTCCACTGCACATGCCAACCAAACCCATGATTTTTGAAAACTTTTCCACAGACTCAGGCACAAGGGTCTTCTTAAAAAGGAGAGGGTCTTAAAAATGAGAGCATCAGGGTAGCATCAGGAGAGCATCTGACTTGCCACTGCTCCCATGTGGAGAAACAAGAGGTGGCTTAAAGACCTGAGAATGCACTATCTGCATTGGTTATGGGCTCTTGGGCTCTCTCTGCTAGAGATGTATGCTCAAAAAACCCCTCAATCTCAACCATTCTGGTGTGTATGTAAAATAGTCCACAGTAGGTGGGTTATTCACAGTTTGTCCTTTGCTGAATTTGGTTACTGTAAAGGAGAAAAAGAAATCTGAGTTTTAAAGAAACTGTCAGGTTGATCAAGTGACCCATCAACAGTGAAAACATTCAAAAAGCACAATATACAGGTAGCATCAACACGGTAACATACAGCCTCCTGCCAGCTGTGCCGCATTCTCTGGGGAGGCTGTGCAAGTCTTGTAAACCAAATCAGGGCCACTGATGTGCTTGTCATCTTCTAATGGTGCCCACCATTTGTTTGCTGGTATTAAAAAGGTATAACTTTCAGCTGGAGTACTCATTGGCAATGACACCATTTTTACTACATACTCTGGAGAAACAATTCTTATTCTCCTACATGCTCTAGCAGTAAGAAAGGTTAGACTGTTACAAAATAGAATATTTTAAAATATAATAAATATGCGACAGCTGCAAGGACTCACTGAACTATGGTACTGGCACACAGTGTTTTCTGGCTCTTGAGATCTGTGTTTCAACTTTGACTATCTTTGAACGTTCAAAACCACTGTCAGAAGCAATGTCTCCATTCCTACAGTAAAGAACGTCTCCCTCACCACCCTCTGCTGGAAAAAGCACTCTGGCCAAAGTATTTTGAGAAAGCTCATGCTGATGAATGTGCAGAACAGCCCCCAGATAAATCAGGATTTAACAACACAGATCCCTTTCAACCGAAACGTTTCCAAGCACAGCCACTATCTCCTTTCCAAGCGTGAAACTAGAGACAAAATAAATTTATGCCCTTAATTTCTTGCATTGTCTTCTATAGTCTCTGTACATTTCCTAGTTGGGGCTACCACTGAAAGCAGCAATACCACACCAAAGCATGCTCTTATGACATTTCTTACTTCTCTAGATGACTCCAGAAAAATCAAACTCTTAAGAAAGTATGGCTTCAGGAAGTTCTGCTGAATAAACCTGAAAACTAGCGAACACTTTTCTTGTTGAGTTCTTTCAGCCATTATTAGTATTCAAGATGGTCTTTGATTTCCTAGCCAACCAGGAAGCTCACTTGTTATTGCATGGATTTTCAATTAAAATCTTACACTTAGTCCTGCCTATAATATCTCACTCAGCCTTATGAGAAAGGCACAAAATAAGCATATTAGATCACTCAGTGAATTTTAGATTTTTTTAAGAGGTTTTGCGACTCTTTTTCCTTGGCACATCTTCATTTTCTGCTCAGAATGCTAATATAGGTGGCGGAATTTGAGCATGTTTAACATTTGTCTGGGATTTGAGAACATCTGGCAAGCTTCTTTGACCTTCTGCACTGCTGTACGTCTAGAAATCCTGGGTATTTCTACTGAATGAAACAGATCAGATGCCAAGCACCTGTACAGTAAAGCTCCGTGTTCATAAAGCACTGCAAATGATGCCTCTTAAAAGCACTGGCCTTATCATGGGGTCTACCCTGGTGGATCTCTCTCTTGTCTCATCTGGCCATCAATACATGAAAGCATATGTGAAACTGAAAATGGAAAAGAATTTTTTAAAAAATTATCACAAATGCAAATTGCTCCAGATGTCTAAAACAGGAGCGAATGTGTGCTTTGTAAATACTCTGTTCAAGTGAGCATCAAACACATTGGATTCATCTGTGAAGACAATCACCTTTTCAGAAAATCAAATATTTTTTTCTGTTTTAAGCAAATGCTATTTGAAAGAGAATATTATGGAATTAATTCCAATATTTAGGGCTTTGTTTTGTTTATTTTTTTGCTATAGACACCATTAATTTACATTAAAATACAAGACTAAAGGCTTCAACTGATTAGGATCTGTAGCCGTTATCTGTACACAATCTGTTATCTGTACACAATATCTGTCACAATTTTACATTTTCACACACTGTCCTGCCATTACTCTCTTCCTATGCACCCCCTTCTTATTTATGGTTCCACTTGGCCCATTTTTTGTTTTACGCTTTTGAATATTTCTTTGACCTCCAATGTTGAATAATTTGAGTCTTTAACTGGTCTGTTTCTTATGCTTTGTCTTGCCTTTGTTTCTCTTTATTTTACTTATTTTCTTCAATATGAGCAAAGTACAAGAGAAAAAATAAAGAATTCTTGTATGGAACAGTCCACTGACAATAATGGAACAAGCATGTATGGCTGTCTATAGGATATAGGGCACAAGCATGTGCCCACACTAGTGCCCACAAAACGCAGTCAGGCAACTCTTCTTCCATTCCAAGGAAATTCTGGGCCTAAATGTCTTCAGAAAATAAGAGCTCAAATTTGCTCCTAATAATACAAAACAAAGGACTAAAACTTTTTTTTCTCAACATTGTCAGCTATGATATTGTTCACAATGACTGAAAATTTTTTTTTAAATGTGAATATATATAAAACAAGAAACTGTTCATGAAGCTGCAGCTAAATTATGAATAGAAAATATTCCATTAATAACACTTTATAACTGAGGTTTACAGGGGAAACACTGGCAGATTATTAATTAGAGTGGCAATAATACAGTTCTTGATTCCTAATACTTAAAATTTTCCCCATAGTGATTATGGTAATAATAATAATAATAATAATAATGTGCAATAACAGTAATTAATCTAATTAGTTCATTAAAATGATGATGGTTATTATTACTATAGGTCATAAATTAAGACAGAAAAATATTGTAGAAGATGTTCTCTGAACATAAATAGAGATGAAATATGTTTTCCTCTCCACAATGGACAAGGCAGCAGCTGTTTCCTTGGTGAAAAATAGAAGGATGATTATCTAAAGATGCAAACGAAGTTTCTTTCACTAACCACTGTGAAGGTTGAATATTGATGACATGAAATTAATTTTTCTTCAGATGGAAAGAAAACAGTCACAGGCCACTGCACAGAGGCCGCTGCAAGCTTTCCTCTTCCCAGGTCAAGACCTGTAAGCTGGCAACACTTCACCTGTCCTACTCTTCCTCCCCCGTTCCTCCCCCTGCCAAAGAAACTTTTGTAGATAACATTTTGGTTTTTGATAGTACTTTAGCAGCATGCTTTCTTTCTTTCTGTAACACATTTATGGTAAGTTTCTTGCAGACGAGTTCTCAGGTATACAATTGTACGCATTAATTGTACCTATATGGAATATCATATATGATAGAAAACATGCATCCTGGTTTGTGGAGGTAAAAACCTTGAAAAAAGTTGCAGAAACATGATAAATCAATTATTTATGTCCCTTCCATTGCCTCACTGGCCAGATAATTCCGTGTTCCCTAGGGCTTTGCTCTGCCATTCCAATCCAGCGAGCAGATTACAACATCCATCATTTATTTGAAATCAACATGCCAAATAAGTATTTCTTCCATCTGCCTCCAGTGTGAAATGTCACCTCTTTTCCACAAGCACTGATAAGATTCAGTCTTAAAAAAGCTCCAGGTTTCACCGCCGTAGAAGGTTTCGAGCCCCGCACGACTCCGGTTGGAGCAGGGGCTGGGCCGCCCTAGCAGAGCGGCGCCGTCCAGGCAGGGCTCGCCAACCGGCTGCTCCCCTCGCGCGCAGCCTTGCGCGACCCCGCAGCAGCTGTTTCGAATAGGGGTAACTCACACGGAAAAACATTTTTATCGGAAATACCTAGCACTACAGTCCATGCTCGTGCTTCCTGCGGAAAGGCCCTCAGCGCCCGCCGCAGTGTGGGCCCCGCGGACCCCCAGCGCGGCCGCAGGCTCCACGGCCTCCGCCTCTGCCCCAGGCTCCCGCCGGGAACAGCAAGCCTGGGGGAGCCGCAAGACGAGCCTTCGGGGAGATTATCGCAGGTGACAGAATTTACAGAGATCACGGACAAAAGCAAACTCGCATTGAAAAAAACAAAAATAAAATAAAATAAAAAGCACACCCACACACTGCGAAGTTCTCCGGGGCAGCAGCGCTCCCGCACGGCCTCCGGGTCAGCTAAGCGGTCCCGCCTGCTCGCAGCGGTCACGGCTGTAACGCTCGCGCAGCCCAGCCGAGACTCTCGTACACCGCTCCTCTGTACGCAGAGCGGTTTGCTGCATCCTGAGCTGCGTCCTTTCGCACCTTGCTGCCGGCACACTAGGCCGTCAAAACCGGGGTTTACGTCCCCAGACAGACAAGCGCCACCTCCCCAGCTCCCCTCCTCGAGGGCGGCTCTCCACCATCGCTGCCCGTCGTGCAGCACGCCAGGCCACGCCGCGGCTCGGCTCGGCGGACGCCGACGTTTTACATCCACTTACTTTGTATTTTCCTGCCCTATCAATTCAGGTTAATGCCAGTTGATATGGACGTGAGTGAGCCTAAAATATGACCAAGCTGCTACATCTCCATATCACAAAAAAGAAAACGATAAGACGACATCATCTGAAAACATGTAAGGAATTACAATGATAAGGTTGCACTTCAGCAGGGAAATGGCATCAGATTTTGCTTTCCAATGTAAGCGCAGAGAATTCACAAAACAGAACCATTTTTTTTTTCTTAAGACCCCCACTGAAATTGCACATTAAACAAAAATAAATCCATGCCTCGGAAGCATCCACAGATTCTGACTAATTAGCATACTTTGAGTTATCTTCTGTGCATTTTTAAAGGAAATAATGAATAATTCAACTTTAAGGAAGGAAGCACAGAAACAATTGATTCAATCTTTCCTTTTCACTCTATTTATGTTGGGTTTTCTCCTTGCACCTTCTTTCAGTAAGAGGTAAACTTCTCCTTAAGGAGCCAATACTTCTTTAACAATTGTCTTTAATCCTGAAACCGCAAAACATTTTCCAAACATTTATTCATCGAGTCTTAATTTGGGAAATGAGCTTGATGAAAAAACGGAGGGAAAAAAAAACAAACCAAAAAATCCATAAAACCTGAAAATAATTCTATAGCAATTTTTGCAAAAAATGTTATAGACTAGCAGTTTTTTTTCTATGAGCTGTTCTCTGCACAGTAGGAAAAATGTTAGTTTATTGAAGGATCTAAAGAGAAAAAAGAAAAGAAAAATCACAACCTGTTAAACACAACAGGATTTTTATCTAAGAAACGTGTTCTACTCATAGTGCAAGAAAGGTAGACTGCGAGAGTCAAATGTTTGCCTCAACAATTCACATTTGCTTCTCATTTTCTTTTATATTTTTCTCAATAAACCAACTAAAGGTCATGCTCCTTTCTGTAGTACACTATGGTATTAGAGCTGCTTTAGGGCCTGATTCTGCTTTCGCTTTCCTTAGAATAACATTTGCCAGTGCCAATTTCTAGTTCTTTATACTGATAGTGCTGTAAAACAGTTATGGGTCTGACAGGCCCTATAAATGTTTGTGGTAACACTTCTGCTGAAAGACATGGTTCTTCCTCTAGGAGCAAGATACCAGCTCCAAGCAATAAAAAAAAATTCTCCTCCTCCACCCTCCAAATTTATGAGCAAGCTTTTAAAGGTCTTAAGAGTTTCAAAAATAATGGCTTTAGCATTCATTCATTCATTTTGCCTCCTTTGTTTTTAGGTGTTAAGGTTCATGTTTTCAACTTCTCCTTGGATCAATGAGAAGCAAAAAATGTACTTTAGAAAATGAAAGCTGACTGCTGCAAAACCATGTCAGTTGGGCAGCTGGAGCTTTATGAATAATACCAAATACTGCAAGGAAAGGGAAACTGGGGAAATAATTGTGGAGAACATTAGAGACAAAATGCCTTAGAGGAGGCCATTCTGTCAAAGAAATCCAGAAGTCAAAGACAACCAGCCCCTTCCTCTTTCTTTCTTTTTGCGTCATCATGACTCCTGGGATTTGCCTGCTGGAAAGCACCACCAGTAAGCAAACTGCAAAAACCACCGAACACCCTTCAAGACCTCGTTTTCAACTCTGACATCTTCTGTCTGCTTCTTCCAAAAATAATAACAATAATGAACAGGTCAGATGCTGATGAGGTCTAAAAGTACAGAAAAATATCTGTATTCACTTAAAGAACTTCTAATTCAGTAGCACTGGGTATACAGCTATCTCATACTCGAAAGAAGCTCACTGAAAGCTTATGCATAAATATACTTTGATTATGGCTTCTTTGGTAAAGTCTCCTTGCCTACCTTATGAAGGGAAAGGGATATTAGAGAAATGAATGTCAAAGAACATCCTCTAATACCGGTACCTTCAATACAGTGATTTCTCCTGCAAGGTACACACATCCGTCACGAGCTCGTACTTGTAGCTGTCACTCACGACTCCCAATACTTAGATATTCCTTCCATGCTAGCAGGGCATATGTTTGGTGTATTTGTTGTTAGGAAATCTACTTCTTGCCTCCTTAGAAACACTGCCAGCATGTTTCCCTTCGCTCGTCTTGTTGCTACAGCAGTCCAGATGTTTTTCTATGTTTTATTCCAGTCAGAGAATCGTGTAACTTATTTTCTCCTTTCCTTGTGGACCAAATTCTGTATGCGCAGCTGGTACAAAACCCTGACCGAGATCCTGCCTGGCACCAGAGGGCTACATGTCGGGCACTGGCAGTCGCGTTTCTGTTCGCATCTTCACATGAGGACCCAAAGCGCTTCTGAATCTGGATCGTCTGCGTCACTTAACTGAGACCACCTAACGCAGGCCTGTCTCATCATAGCTACATGACACCCCTGCTGCTCACCGAGCTCTTCTCTCTTTCCTATCCAATACAGGGGATAAAACACTCATCCTTCATTTTCCAAGTCAGGATACAGAGCCACTAACTGAGCCAGATTAGCTGATCTGTGTCCAGGCTCTTTGCCCAAAACAAAAGTCATTTTTCACTGAAGTTAAATGAATTCAAAAAAGCTTCACATTTTCTCACACACATTACAAAAAAACAGGTAACACTCAGTAACCTTTTACCCCACAGGTAACTTGGTTTCATCCAGGTTTTTTGGTTCCATATGAAGAAAAATACCAGGAGTGCCAATTACCTACAGTTTTGCATAATCTGGCAAGAGAAAAAGAATACATTTAATTTTTTCTTTATTCATCAATAGACTTTCAATGCCTACTCAATCTGGATTGTCACTGACTGGAGAAGTGGATGCCATATATGAAACTAAAGCTTGAGAACAGAAGTGACTGGGATGCTCTTGAGTACAGCAGTCTCATCTGCAATTTAATTCAGGCAAAAATGTCCAAGTGAACCTGATGAAAGGCCGGAAGTCATCAGAATGAAAAAGGCATTCAAATTATTTTTAAATAAAATTTAAATATTTAAAATATTTAAAATATTTTTGTATTTTAAAATAAAATGAAAGACATCATGTTTGACTCAAACTCCAGAGTCAAAATTGAACATGTTCTAGACAAGCTCTGCTAAGAGCAATATAATATTCTAGCAACTTCCAAAAGAAATGTGCCCATTTCCCACTCTGCAAATAATGAGATCTTAAAGTGACAACTGGGATGAAAGAACACTGTTCCCTGCAGTCGTCTTTTGCAAAAAGAAACAGAACAAGATTACCTTCATTCAGGATTTTTCATGTGAATAATGAATTTGAATGCTTATGCTAAAAAATTCCAGTGAAGCCTTATTTTTAATATGTAGGTGCTCAGCAATTTCTAAAACTCCAGGCCACTTCAAGGGTATTCAAGATAGCTTCTTCCAAATATGAGGGAGTTCAAGTCAACGGTCAGATTTTAAGATCTTATCCCTCATCTGTAAAACGCAGAGAAGCAGAGATTCCTGAGCGGCGATTATCTGCGGCCAAGGAATGATAAGCTCATGTATCCACGGGGGCTCCTGGGCTTTAACAGCTTCTTCTGCAGTGAACAGACAAACATATTCTACTGCATTCCATAACCTACTAGGCCCAGATAGTATATTCAAGAAAAGTCTTCATTAGTGTATTTTCAGGGGGAAAAAAACCTTCTTTTAAAGTTTATCCATCCCTGAAGTTTAGTCGCTGTGCTACAGACAGGATGAGCTTTTCTTGATTTCCATGGGGCTGAGCACATGCTCAGACTGAGAAAAGCATGCCTCTGCTAAGGTCTAGTTTCTTCCTAGTGACGCTCAAGTATGTGCTTACATTAACTTCAGATATTTGACCGGCAAAATTCTCTCTGTTAAAGAATACCAAGTAGAAATTGCACAGCCATGTCATTAATAGATCATAATTTAACACAACGCAACATTTTTGTACGGGAAAACAGTAAAAGACTGGTGCTTTTTCCAAAATAAAGCTGAAACATGAGTCATCTTTCCTGCACTGAACAAAAGAAACAATTAAAAGGAAAAACAGCTTTGCTTCTGGGGGAAATTATGACTTTCCCTTAATCAAATTCATGAATTTTCATCAGTAAGTACCTTAATGTGTGAAGGGAAAATGGCAATTTTCAGAGCTCTTTTCCCTGGAAGGATATTACATCCTTTCCATTCTGAATGTCCCAGACATATTTTACAAGTGCCTACAGATACTGTAAAGGTGGGGTAGAATTCTGTATTTAAATTGCAACACATCTCCAGTTTCAGGTCATTGAGATACAAAAGGTCATGATATTTGCCTTTCATTCTTCTTCTCTTAGAATACTAAAACTTCAGACTGTAAAGAATGCTGTATGAAATATAATTTCTTGCCAATTGCATGAAGAATATACAGTGATTAAGTAAGTAGTTTGACCTGAGTTGTTTAATCTTATTCACCTAGGATCACCTTGAAAAATTTGGCTCCACAATGCAAGTATGAATATTTTAAAGAATATAGGAAAAGATTCAAGGTGAAAAAAGGCCACAAAACATTAAAATCTGGTTCATCTTTAGGTCAAAAACATTGCCCCTGAATAAAAACAATAAAAAAAAGCATGACTGACTTTTATATTTGGCATAGAATACATTATTTTCAGTTTGGGACTTTAGAGTATGAAATCTGATAAACAAGGAGCTAAGACCTGAGGTGGAATCTCCCCTCCCACCCCAAAATGCTTGAAGACAAGTTTGGGGATAGACGTTTGGGCCTGACTCGCAGTTACGTGACAACCCCTTCTTACTGTTCTGGTAGTGAGCAAAGGAGACAAAGTCAGTAAATGTTGCATCTGCTTTGTTTAAGGCCACTTAATACCTTCAGATTGATGTGAAGAGGTCAGAGTGCAAATAACTATCACAGCCAGCTTTTCTAGCAGGATTATTAGATTCACTGATTTTTAGGAACTGAAATGGACCCTCATGATCTTTCAGTTTGACCTCCTGCATATTGACAACCAGATTTTTACCAACTTATTTCTGAAGCAAGTCCATAATGTCTATTCCAGCTATCTTATACCTTTTGAAATATGTCCCATTTTGATTTCAAGACATGAAGCTCTGGAAATTCTACCTCATTTGACAGGAGATTGTTCCAATAGCTAAATCACTCTCACTACTAAAACACAGTGTCTCAGGTCTAGAACAATAACAAATCCCACATTCTTCATACACTCCAAATACATTGTCATAGTGCTGCACATCATTTTTGTCAAGCACATATGCATGCCCCAGTGCAAAGGCTGGGTTTTGGAAACCCACAGTAAGGATTATTCCACACACTCAGATTAGTCCACACAAGCTACTAGTACATGAGGTACAGGTACCTCCTAAGCGCCTGCTCAGCAGGGGGGCTAAGGAAGTCAACTCCGAAGGCTGAATTGCTGCAGGGGCAGCATGTCTTGCGTGCTAGTTATTTTCTTTAATGGTAGTAGCAGGGGCTCAAGGCATGTCTGAAGGCTTCATCACACAGAAAGTGGAAAGGGGGACAGGCCACTTGGGAGGAATATAGGAATGTTGTCAGAGTATGCAGGGATGCGACGAGGAAGGCTAAGGCCCGTTTGGAATTAAATCTGGCTAGAGATGTCAAGGACAGCAAGAAGGGCTTCTTCAAATACATCAGCAGCAAGAGGAAGACTAGGGAAAATGTGGGCCCTTTGCTGAATGGGGTGGGTGCCCTGGTGACGAAGGATGCAGAGAAGGCAGAGTTACTGAATGCCTTCTTTGCTTCAGTCTTTACTGGTCAGGCCAGCCCTCAGGAACCCCAGATCCTGGAGGCAAGAGAGAAAGTCTGGAGAGAGGAAGACTTTCCCTTGGTGGAGGAGGAGTGGGTTAGAGATCATTTAAGCAAACTTGACACCCACAAATCCATGGGCCCTGATGGGATGCACCCACGAGTGCTGAGGGAGCTGGCGGATGTCATTGCTAAGCCACTCTCCATCATCTTTGAAAGGTCATGGAGAACAGGAGAGGTGCCCGAGGACTGGAAGAAAGCCAATGTCACCCCAGTCTTTAAAAAGGGCAAGAAGGAGGACCCAGGGAACTACAGGCCAGTCAGCCTCACCTCCATCCCTGCAAAGGTGATGGAGCAGCTCATCCTGGAAGCCATCTCCACGCATGTGGAGGAAAAGAAGGTGATCAGGAGTAGTCAGCATGGCTTCACCAAGGGGAAATCATGACTAACCAATCTGATAGCCTTCTATGATGGAATGACTGGCTGGGTAGATGAGGGGAGAGCAGTGGGTGTTGTCTACCTAGACTTCAGCAAGGCTTTTGACACTGTCTCCCATAGCATCCTCATAGACAAGCTCAGGAAGTGTGGGTTAGATGAGTGGACAGTGAGGTGGATTGAGAACTGGCTGAATGGCAGAGCTCAGAGGGTTGTGATCAGCAGTGCAGAGTCTAGTTGGAGGCCTGTAGCTAGCGGTGTCCCCCAGGGGTCAGTCCTGGGTCCAGTCTTGTTCAACTTCTTCATCAATGACCTGGATGAAGGGACAGAGTGCACCCTCAGCAAGTTTGCTGACGATACAAAACTGGGAGGAGTGGCCGATACGCCAGAGGGCTGTGCTGCCATTCAAAGAGACCTGGACAGGCTGGAGAGGTGGGCGGAGAGGAACCTCATGAAGTTCAACAAAGGCAAGTGCAGGGTCCTGCACCTGGGGAGGAATAACCCCATGCACCAGGACAGGTTGGGGGTTGACCTGCTGGAAAGCAGCTCTGCTGAGAAGGACCTGGGAGTGCTGGTGGACACCAAGTTAAGTATGAGGCAGCAATGTGCCCTTGTGGCCAAGAAGGCCAATGGTATCCTGGGCTGCATCAGAAAGAGTGTTGCCGGCAGGTCGAGGGAGGTGATTCTCCCCCTCTACTCAGCCCTGGTGAGGCCACATCTGGAGTACTGCGTCCAGTTCTGGGCTCCCCAGTACAAGAGGGATGTGGCACTACTGGAGCAAGTCCAGCGAAGGGCCACAAAGATGATTAGGGGACTGGAGCATCTCTCTTATGAGGAAAGGCTGAGAGAGCTGGGCCTGTTTAGCCTGGAGAAGAGAAGGCTGAGAGGAGATCTTATCAATGTGTACAAGTATCTGAAGGGAGGGTGTCGAGAGGATGGGACCAGACTCTTTTCAGTGGTGCCAAGCGACAGGACGCGAGGCAATGGGCACAAACTGAAACACAGACACTTCCATCTTAACATGAGGAAAAACTTTTTCACTGTGAGGGTGACAGAGCACTGGAACAGGTTGCCCAGAGAGGTGGTGGAGTCTCCTTCTCTGGAGATATTCAAAATGCGCCTGGATGCAATCCTGTGCAATGTGCTCTAGGTGACCCTGCTTGAGCAGGGGGGTTGGACTAGATGATCTCCAGAGGTCCCTTCCAACCTCAGTGATTCTGTGATTCTGTGATCACACGAAGCAAAATACAAACACACACACAAATATGGTCTTGTCTCAGTGCAAGGGCCCTAACTACTAAGCTCTAGCCTATCTTCCTGCACACCCTCAACTACCCACGCCAGCCCTCTGCTGATGACGACCGACTGCAGTGCTGGTAGACATCACAGCCTCAACAAACTGAACATAGGAATGTGCGTCCCTCCATTTTTTTCAGGAAAATTTTGTGTTCCGCCTTGCACCGCTCTCATCACCTAACGCCTCCACATGTATGTTCGCAGCAGCTGCAACACGACTCTGATACCTGTGCACTGACACCAGCACCTCACCTCCTCGGGCGTGCTGGCGCATCATGAAGCAGTGCAAGGAAACGAGCTGGCTCAGGTTCCTCTACTTTTCTCTTTTTGGTTTGTTTCCTTTTAACTAGAAAACACCTCAGGCAAGTCACAGAATAACCCCAGAACCAAGGGAGAGAGGCAGGCGCTCCTGTGTGAAAGGATGGGACCACTCGAGCAGAGCACTGCGCCCAAACTGGCCGCCGCTTGGCGCAGGAGGGGCTCGTTCCCTCTGCCACGGCCGCAGCACTGCGGGGTAAGCAAGACTGGCCAGAGCTCACTTACAACTACACAAGGAGACCAACTAACTGCAACGGGAGTGTGGTGCACTGGTGTAGCACGCCTTATTTGTGGAGCCAAATCGATTCGGAGCCCAGAGCGAGCAGGCAAGAAATAATGTCATAACCCACCAATCCCATTATCAACCTCCCCACTCCCCTTTGAGGAGCACATCTGAGACAGCCTTCACCAGAGGGTAAGGGCTTTCTATTTACACAGCTGTGGATCTCCAAAGATAACAGTGACTTTTTTTTAATCTGTTCCTTTTGAAGAGATAAAGTATTCAGTAGGTTGATAGAGCTTTCAGCTGCAACTCTCTTGCTTCCTCGCCCCTTAAGTCTAATAGCTCAACAGGATGCAGCTTGCCAGATCTGCTTCTCTTCCTCCTCCCCCATCATTTCTGTCATCCTTTTCAGTGCACAAGGTTTTAAAGAGCAGGCTTCAGAGTTTCTGCTTGTGGGGTTTATGGGAAGGACGCTCGTGTCTGTTGATGCTGCATTACACTACTGGTTTGTATACCAAGTCAGTATCTTCTTGCTTTTAAATGCATGATGATTCTTAATTTTTTAACTGGCTATTTGTTTCAGGAACCGTACATTTGACTTTGTGTGATGACTGCCGACTTAATGCCTTCAGCAGATACCAAAACACTTCATTCTCTTTTGGTAAACTACCTACAAATATCTATTTAACTTCCCCAAAAATATTATCTCACTGTATTGTGCATTCATGATCTTACTCTTATGCGGAAGTCACAATTTGTTACTATTAAAATCTTGTTACAGAGGATTATTTTCAAGCAGTTGTTGAATTTTAGCCTCTATGCTAGAAAAAAGGGAAGAATAGATAGAAAGCAAGGGTGTGATGGACTTATTTTCCAGGATGGTTGTCTGCATTCATACTAAGGGTATTAGATGGATTTACTTCCTCAAAGAGGAGTTAGAAGGGAGTTAGAGATAAAAGGAGGAAGATTAGTTTGACACCGAAGGACTGGGAATCATTTTTTAAACAGTATTCACAAAATAAAAGGAAAATATAAAACCTATCTTTTGTCAAGGCTTCCTTGCACTCCTCCCCACTCCAACTTATATGCATGTATGTTAGATATTCAAATAATTTATTATTGCCAAAAAGCAATACCATTAATTTGTTTTCTGTTAAAGACACAGAAAACAAATAACTCTCAGTTCTTTCACTTTGAAGTGTCAGATATCACTTTTCAGTGCAAAGTTTTATTAGCTTTAAAAGTCTTTTTCTTCCTTTGCTTTTTGCAATGGCTCTTTTTATCATGTGTCACGTTTATGGAAATCTTATCTAATATTTTGGAGTGCCCTGTTTATAACACAGAAGGTGTATTTTTAATTTATATATTTATTTTTATTTACTTTTTTCTCCTTTCTGACTTAGAAGTTTAATGAGCTCTCTCACATCTCATACCCAGGGGAGGTAAGCAGGCTCTGAGTAGGGTGCAGAAGAAACAGCAGCTGATTTTGTAGTTATTAGATCTGAAATACACTATTTCTAACAGGGAAGTTAGAGGCTATGACCCCTATAAAAATGCTCAGAAACTGATGAGAATGTCCCTGTTTGGAAGGAAGAGTAACTTATGCCACAAGTCATCCTGCTGAACTGAACAGGAAAGTGATTGTGAGTAACATCATAATATGTCAAAGAAAAGCAGTAAGGGGAAGAAAACATCATCTCCATTTTTTCAGAGTGGAAACTGAGAAAGGAAGCAGTCAGGTCAGATAAGTTTGATTCAGCAAAATGCATTCATGTTTTAACTACGATCTTAACACTCATCAGGAAAATATTTTAACACTTGAACATTTCTAAAGATAAAATAAGCACTGGAGTTAAGCTGACAGCTAGACAAATCAAGGACTTCACTCCTGATGTATGGCAAAATAGAAAGGCTGTAGCAGAACCGGGATTTTACTGTAGTCTTCCTGAACATCAGCCTAACGCATTCAGAACGTGACCCACTCTCTCTCTACGTAACGCAGCTTGGGAAAGCACCAAAGTTTGTTTCTTTTCTCTCTGTGTAGGCACAGGGTACAAGAATAGCCCTGGCTTCTCTGTAGCCAGGCACATCTACAGGAAGCTGATGGAAAGCGCTAGCATTAAACTATTGCCACTGGCACTCTGGCATCTTCCATCCTTATCCGTGCTCTGTCTGCTGAGAGCATCTTACACAGTGGCTATCTTAGGCTTCTGGATGAAGTGATAAGAGACATCAAGGCTGCAAAACAAAGCTAGAGCAGTAAGGAACTGTGAAGAAAGGAAGGAGAAAGCAGAATAAAAGCATGTGGAGTAAGAAGAATTCAAATAACTGGAGGGAACTGAAACAGGAGCTGAAGAGAGAAATGATATTTAACCCAATAAAGCTATGAAATACAGAAAGCATAAAGGGAAATGAAGTGTAAGATAGAAATCTTGTCATCAGGGACCACAGCCCTAAGTGGGAAGAAAGGCAAACTATCAAGGAAAAATAGAGAAGCTGAAGGCAAAGTTTTTCATGAAAGAATGATTTTGTGAAGGCCTTCATTTTCATACACGCCCCAATTACAGAGCACGTACAAGTCTATATCTGAGAGGACCCAGCAATCCCCGGACAGGGAGTCCCTTCGGAAAATCCCAACTCTCTTAATATGAAGAATGAAACGCATTCCATACAGGTGAGGAATCGGAAACATTATAGGTTCTTTTGCACACTGCTAACATCCTAGCATTCACGATGTTAACTGTATGTTACAAGCTGAAGATATATATTATCTATACAAAGCTTAGCAACTTCGCCATTGTCAGAACATTGTTTCTGCATTGCATTACAGAAATGTTGATAATAAATGTATTACAGCAAGACAAACAGGCTGAAAAATTGTGAAGCACTAAAGAATCTACTGTGTCTATATTTACACATCCACTCAGGAAGGATATCTTCCGTATTACACAGTTAACTTTGCAGCTATTTCCATTTTCCCCCTATAGCTTCAAAGTAGTCAATAAGCAATTGATAAATTTTCTGTCACCCTGGGCAATTAATGGGAGTTACACAGCATTGGCTGCATCAATTTCTGTGTATGTGAAGAGCAAAAAATTGATTTCACAAACTTACTGGTGCTTATTGATTTAGTGCCTGTCCCCAAGCCATTCCCATTTAACGCTTTTGTGCGGTCATTGGAAAAAAAAAAAAAAAAAATCAAGACTGTCAAATAAAAAGCGGTTCTTCAGAGCTTTATCAGCTACATTATTTTGCAAGTATTTTTAGCCTCAGCAATATGTTTTCAGGCTGAGCTTCAGGCTTGTAAGATTTTCATCATCTAGAAAGTAAGTATAAATGAACTGACCCAACCAACCATTAAGTTGGAGGTGTTTCAAAGGTTCAGCGTCCTTTTAAGAAAGCGAAATTTCCACCTACAAAAATCCATAGTCAAACTTTATAGGCTTAAGACAGTTTACAGACAAATCAAAGCACTTGTGTATCTAACCATCCAATTTGCATCTGCATACATCTGATTGACAGCTGAATACCATGAACATCGTTAAGAAATTGTTAGTCCAAGTAGCCGGATTTGTTCCCAGAACTGAGCTAGTAGCAGAGATCATGGAGAAAAAGGTAACAGAAGTAAACTGAATCTACAATAGAATAGCAGCCTTTTGGGAAATTTGTCCTCATGCACCTGAAGCTCACAGCTCATCACCCACGTTTGTGAAGATACAATAGGCAGAACAGCAAGGGAAAATTGCATTTGTATTTTTTATTTCTAGATACTAACCCAATTTTTTTAAATAAAATTGAATGGGAAATCATTTGATTTTGAACCCTCTTTAGGCTCATCCTCTTCCAGGCCTTACAGACGCTAGCACTGTGCTTTAATCTGGTTTTCAGCACAGTGATACTGTATGCATCTTTTCCCTCCTTCCTTTCTCTCCTGTAGAGGCCATTTCTAGGATCTGGCACTAGCTGTTGTGACCAACAGCAGCAAACTTTCTCAATGCTCATGAGCTTGCTGCAAGGGGCAGCCAAAGCAGCAAGGTTTAGAAATTCTAAATGAGAAAGCAATTGCCCACTTTGCGAAGAGATGACTCACCCACCGCTCTTCAAACACTGAAACAAAATTGAATTCTCTTCAAAGACACTTTTATGTGAGGAAATACATTTCATTTCAAGAGGATGTATGAAAGAATAAGTTATGCACTGACCTGTGAAGGGAGTCCAGATCAGAGATGATGGGGTTCTACCTATTTTGAAAGCTCAGTGTATATTTTTGGAGTAATTTTGTATTTGCACTTCAATATCTCGTGTCAAAAAAATCTAAGTGACAGTTTGTTTCTATGGGAGTGAAGAATATGTTCATCTTCTGATGTACACAAAAGACTAAGGTAAGAATATGTCTGTAATCACAACTCATCTAGAAAGTATGACATTGTAAGACCAGCAAATTCAATCCGTTCACATTGCCCAAGGACATACAAACGCCAGCTTCAAATAAACCGAAAGGTGCTTTAAGGTCACTGGATATGTGTAAGCGTGTCTCTTATGACCTTATTCCCCAGACCCACCAATACCTTTGCTCTCCGCAGAAGCTGTCGGTCTCCACTGAGTAGCCTTCATTGAGTCTGAACTCGCATCAGGCCAGGCACTCTGCACAAATCCACCCGTGCAGCCTCACTCCACGATTTACGATATCTGAAAAATAAAAAAGTAACAGCTTTGCAATTGAATCTTTTTTAATTATCTGTACAATGCAGTGAGATCCTCTGACAGATGAAATACAAACTAGCAGTACTATTATTCATAAAGACATAGTGAGTCCTGAGGTGAACTTTAATGCGAGTTACAGTACCGTAACTCTGAACTAACTCAAAAATGATTTCCAATTGTGTAACTGAGATCAGAAACACCAACTGAGTACTTCAAAATACTGTGAAAGAATGATAGAAGTAATTTCTAATTAGAACTAATAAACTAAAATTTAACAGGATGCCTTGTCAGTTTGATATCCACCAAGTCAATGATCCCATATCTGAATAAGAAAGACTAATTATTTAAGTGATGTTGTTGTAGTGACAGTGTCAGTTCCATAAAATGTTTCCATTTTTCACTGACAGAATAAAAGATTTCTATGTATTCTAGTAATGACTGTAAAAAAAATCTGCCCTTGAACACTAGAAGAATGTTCTCTCAAATATTTTTAAAGGAACAACAACAAAACCAAAAAACAATATTTGTTTTTCTTTCCTTATTTTGTGTAACAGATAAACATTAATACGCACTAAGTATTTCATAAAATAACATTTATCTGCTTTTAAAAAACTTATTACAATATACTGACTTGCTACTAGACAGATCATTTTCTTTCATTACAATGAGAACATAAATTACCATGACCATGTAACAGAAACAGAGATTTTAAATTATAGATATAAACAAAAGAATAGTTGAAAATCATGTCAGTTTTATTTTAAGGTGCATACAAGATGCAGAAGCTTGATTCTTTTAAGTTGCTTTGATATCTTTATGAATACAATTAATATTTCAATATATTTCTTTTAGTCCATGGCTGTCCTTCCTCTGTAGCGTACTATTCTTATGCTTTATTATGAACATATATGACTTTCATTATTTTATTAATGTATAATTTTCATAACCTAACAAATGAAAGCCCCACTGAATTCAATTTCACTCATATAAAGCTAAGAATCTGCAAGGGCCTACTTTAACAGAACAATGTAATCTGCTTATTTCATGGTCATGTGTGATAATCATACTGAAAAATACAGTAATATATGGTGGTTACTTTTCTATATCTTCTGAAATGTGTCCAGACTACAAGCACAAGGACATAGAAAGAAGGGAATAAGGTTTTCAAACCCAAGATTTGTTACTAAATTAGAGAGTTACATAAAAGATGGCTAGCATTCAGGAAGCATTTCCCTCTCTTCATGTCCCATTGCAGCATTAAAGCAAATAAATTCTATTCTGTATATGTTCCCAAGCTAGAAGTCTCATAAAATAATATACTAATTAATCTTCTTTACTCTGTCAGCAAACCTCACTCCTACCAAATCAGAGCTGGGGAGAAACAACGTGGGTTTATTTCAAACCATCAGACCACATACAACAGGAAACTTAGGTTTTTACTGCCTGTATGAGTTCACTTCCACATTTTGTAATTTATAACTCATTAAAGGCCTGATGCTAAGCCTTCTATCAAGTACCACTCACTGGTGTAAAGCACAAGCTCCTTGGCTTTGGGCAGGTGAATGCACAGGGTTATTATAACATGCCCTGACTGCCACTGAAGCCACTGTTCCTATCTATCACTTCCACACCACCTCTGTCCCCCAGCCCCCTTCACCTAACTTCCACGTCATCACCCATGGATCCACCTCTTGTACATGACTGATATGGGATGACTTACTTGAGATCGAATGGAACTACAGAGGGATGGTAGATGCTGAAGATGCCACCAGATCATGCTGCCAGACTCCTGCCTAAGCATCTTCCCTTTCCTCTCCTTGAGAGTCCCCACCTCAGTCCATGGCTCCTTTTATCTATCATACTTAATTCTTCCTTTCCTCTCAGCCCTTCTGCCCTCATACCTACCTTCTAACCTGCTTAACCTTTGTCTTACCATTAACTAACCTGTGCCTCCAGAACCATGACACATTATGGTAGTCTCAATCTATTTATTTCTTTTGTCCATTATATTCCCTTCTCACCCCATCAACTTTTGACCAAGGACCATCAAGGTTCTGATCATGATTAATCTCTATGGACTACTGTACTAATCATAAATCCATAACAAAGAATCTCTCAAAACATAAATGGCAAAGCAACACCGTTCTGGTCTACCTTACTCCAATCCTTAGCGCTACATCAATGACACAACAGTTTGCTAGCAGAGCAGTCTGCAAAGTTGCAGCAGACTCCTGCAAAGAGAGGAGAACACTTTGGAAGGGAATTTAATGGCTTCAAGCACCTTAATTCCCATGTAAGCCCCTCAGGCACAGTCAAGGAAGCTGATTTTCAGAAGCTATTGATTCCATTGCTACCCCCCACTTTCCCTCCCACAAACCACACACATTTCTGCTTTCTCACATTGGGCATTCAACAATTTTCAAGACTCAGCTTAACCTTGATGACATATTCTTCACAAGAATGAATCTCACTCTCGTTTTGTGCTCCAAACTGTATTGCTGACGAAGGGTTAAGTAATGGCAGAATGTAAGAACAGGCATCCAGATCACAAACATTAAATACAATCAGTTGCAAAAGTAATTAATGATTAAAGCATGCAGCAGATTTCAAATCAGTTCAGATCACAAGGATTCTTCTGCCCATAAGCTCTCCGTTCACTAATGAAAACTAAGGTACAATGTTTGGAGGGTGCTACAATCCTAAAACTAATTATTTTAGATATAATCAGGTAAGATACATGCTAGTTTAATCTATCTGGTTGATAGCTAGAGCATAAGGGGATAGATACAGGGGACAGAGCGAGCTAGTTTCACAGGCCTTGGATTGATCTACCGGAGAATCCATGTTGTCTCACAACCTTTATGTTCGTATTTTGTATTACAACTAAGGAGATACGTATCATAGCCTTTTGGTGAAGGCCACAGACTGGAGTTCAGGATCCGTGCACCAGTACATGAAAGAAACACAACAGAACTAGTAGTAGGCAATCCACTTAGCCTTTAAGTTAACAGTCTTCATGAACCAGATACCAATGGTGGTACAGTTTCTTTATCGTGTGTTTTAGGTTGCGTCATTACGTAGCACTGAGCATACTGAAGTCCTAACCTGACCTGTGCTGGCACCCAGGAGCCCCAGTACAGTGATACTGGTACAGGGAACTAGCACACCGCAGTAATACTTGACAGGAAGGTTCAAATTCATACTGGCCACTACAGCCAGTAGAAGGAATCTGATGTCTATGTGATGAGTGGTTCACCCTGGGAAAGAAGGACGTTACTTACTCTTCCACAAATCCCCACAGCCTTGAGATGTCCCTGCTGGTCTGCAGAGAAAGTACCTAGATCGCTATAAAATTTCCATTAACAAAAGCTTCTGCTTTCCAACATGATTCCTATTTTAAGCCTGCAATTCTTAATTTTTGGACTCTCCTGGCCTCCTTGCAACAGATTGACAGAGATATGGTAACAAAAACTTAATACCATTTTTATGATGTGGTCATGGTTTGGACTTGTGCCAGACAGGAGAAAAACTAACTAGTGCATATCTGTTCAAGGCAATCACCATAAGCTCAAAGGACTAATTTCAGAAGTTTTGAGGAAGAATTCTCAAAAACAAAACAAAACCCCCCAAAACACACACCTCCAAACTGCATCCCTACAGCAACTGTTGCAATCAAAAGACCTGTCAGAATAGTCTTCTTTGTGTTGCTCTGTACTGTTTGAAATGATTAAGAGATACAGAGCATTTAGGAGAAGTCATCAGTAAAAGCTTCACAGGAAAACTGATAACCGTTTTCCCAGGAAGAAAGGCTCAAGTGCTTTTGAAATATACCAAGCATTGACCATATCTAAATCAAAACACCATCCAGAGGAGGACCATCAGATTATAGCCTCAGCAGACATGAACCAGCATAACTGCCTTGAGTTGAAGAATTAATTAATTAATTTGGGGCTGTACTGTATCAGCTTGAGTTTACAACAGTCAAGAAAACAGTCATGAGGTGTATTTAGGGGTCACACATTTCAAAACTGTTTAATACTAAAAAAACTTTATAGAAGTTTTAGGACTAAGTCCAGGCTCTTGTTGGTATTTTAAGCTCTAGCTCCCACTGAAATGAAGCACTTCAGTCCCATTTCCAAAAGCGATTAAAATGTGAGTCAACTTTGGTTCAAGAAACAGTCAGACAACTGGAAAATAGTTACATGCTAAAACTGTACTAAGAACAAAGTAGTATGCCATACCTATCATGTAATTCATTCACAGTACAAAAGAAATTACATTTTAATAATATTATGTATATTACATTTACTCAATGTGTATGATTTATTATTAAAACAGTAAAATGAAATATTCTGCTTAATCAAACACATTCAAAGTAACTTCCTTGGCTGAAAAGGCAAAACCCAATTTTCTTTTTAGCTCTCCATGAAGATTCTTTTACACACACTCACACACACACAGACTTTGACCACTTTCCATGACGAAAGCACTTTCTGTATGGCATAATTTCCACCTTGCCCCATTCACTGTTCAGTGCACTGAGCTTCTGCCCCAATTAATCCAGCTTTGCAACAGGTCTAATCGGAAGTCCATTAAACTGAACAAAAAACCTTGGAGTGACTTCTGCGAGCTTTAGATCATCTCTCTCCAAACAGCAAGTAAAAACAGGAATACCATTTAAAAGGTCTGATTCAGACACCATTAATTATGAAGCTGAAGGTTTGTGTGTTGATCGGTGGTCTTAGGACCAGAATCAAATTCTTTGATTTCAAAATTCTATCTTTTCTAATAAAGAGCAATGTAAATGCAACACAAAACACTTGATAAAGTCTGATTATTTATTCACACGTCTCCAATAGCAATTTGAAGAAACACTGAGAATATATATAATTTTCAGATCATTCAGCTTTTCTTCTCCAGACTCAGTTTTCAGCAGCTCTGATCTCACAGAATAAGGTTTTGTTGATTTTATAAGAATTGTATGGACATTTAAACATTTATCTCAGAAGTTGTTCAAACCGTCCTATTTTTTCACTGAACCCCATTCTCACAGCACATATGCAACACTAAGCAAGATCTGAAGAGCAGGCTGCGCCCACAGGGAACGACGCAACCCTGCGACTGCCCGTCCTGTCTCAGCTGCCCCCGGCGAGCATCTCGGCTCAGGTACCACAGCACGCTCTCGTCTACCTACTGCTTCTCACCACCCGTCAAAGGTAATGCAGGTAGTACTGCACAGTACCAGGTGGGCGTAGAAAGAATTATGCTTAGATGGGTGCTTCCTGTCAATGTTAGCATGTTTAATAACCTTTTTGCTACAATGATCTGTTAATTGATTTTTGTCACTCACCTTTCACTTCCGCTCTCTCTCTTTCCTTGAACTGTATCTGAGTCCAAAGCATTTAGCTAATGACCTTAAGCTAGTTTTTCTAACTATAAATTCCTCTGCAAGAATATACTGTATATTTCAAAATTCTAAGCTTGCTTTATGTGTAAAGAGAAAATGAAAAAAAATTACGGTATTTTTAGTTCTAATCAAAACCATCATCAATATTAATGAAAGATCTGATAAATTCTCATCCAAACATCACCCCAAAATTCTTGTCAATATCTTTAAAAACTGTTTTTAAACTAAAAGTCTTGATCATTACATTGATAACTTAATAATGTCTTTAGCAAAAGTAAACACATATTCTAAAAATTTCAAAGGAGAAAACATTCTTTGGGCTTTTCCTTTTCAATAAAGATTTTTTTAGGGGTTTGGGGGTTTAAAGGTATTAATTAGCTGCTATTTCAATGGACGTACTATATCGGCAATTTAAGATTCTGTTGTCTTGGAAAGAATATAAGGAAAATAGATTGTCAGAGAGAGAATTTCAAGAAAGAAATGAAAAAACTTGACATAATGAGAAATGAAAACTCTCAAAAACTAGTTCTCATTCTTCTCTCCCTGAGTTCCAGCTCTGATTTCACCCTGCCACAGAAGTTTTCTATCCCCACTGCTAGCACACCCTTTAACCGCACAGCCCTGCAAGGCTGTGAAGGTCCTTGAGTTCCAACTCCTGCTGCTGCCCACTGCTGCAGAAACTCTAGGAGCCCCTGCCACGAGCCAGCGATTAGGAGCGTTTCGCACTGTGCACAGTGCTCCCTCCCCTTTCTATCACCTCTTTGCCTAGACCTTCGAGTCAGAAAGATGGCTAACTGCTGATTCATAAGGGCTAGACCCCTCTTTTGTGTCCTTTTACCCAAGACAGCTTAATCCTTATCTGCACCTCAGCTTAAGTCTTTACGAAAGGCATAGCAGTACCGCATCTTCTCTGGACTATTAGTAAACCTACAGGCATTTCTTAAACAGTTGCTGCCTATCATGTTAGCTGCCGTAGAGATGCAAAGGCAAGGTTACAATGCAAGTTACATCCCTCTCCCATATTGCACGCATATGAACATATTCCCCTCTGGTCTTTCTCCAGATGTGCCTTCTGTCTCTGTGGAGGACCACGGCACACAGCTGTGTGCATCACTTAAGGTTCTGCAGAGCTTGCAAAAAATAGTAGCATCTCCAATCTCTTCCAAACGCTCCAAAACACTTGTCGGCAAACAAAAAGTTTGAGAATCGCGCTGCCGCAGCCTTTACATTAAAATCTGACCAGTCACCACTTGCTAGTGATTAAAATATCTGTAGCTTTTATCCTGAGTACATAGACACAGGGTCCAGAAGTAAAAGACTTTCAATCCTCAGAGCTTTACAAGACTCTCAGTCAATGGAGTGCTACCGCTCTCCCACAAACACGGATCAAAAAATTTACCTCACTGAGCTCAGCCATATTTTTACTTTAAAACAGTATTCAAATTTAAATCCAAAAAGCTACTAGGTAAACACTAATTGTACAGGCTGACTCTGGATGCAACAGTTGCATCTGTTCTTATTCTTTAAACACAGCATAAACATTCTTTTATGGACCAAATACTACTTTAATGGACACTTCCCCTAGTAAGTAAAATTGGCACATTACTATCCTACACTCAAAGCCGTATCGATAAGAGGATTAAGCCCTCATCAGACACATCCGAGTCCTACACCACAATCTCGCGGTCCCCACTGACAGGCTCACCTGCAGACAGCGACGGGATGTGTTCCGACACAGCAAAACCTTCCACTATTGCTTCAGAAAGGGCTGCCGACAACATCTGGAAACTGCCATTCCCTTTACCATTTTTTCTGAATGTTTCTAGGCTCTTTTGGTTGGACTATAGAGCTCTAATGTAAGTAAGCATGCAATCAAAGCCTATCCAGTCGAATTTCTTACATCTCTTGTGTTCACCGGGCCAAAAACAAATACTAGAGTAAAGGACAGTGGAGAAAGTCAGTTCTGCTAAATATATTGAAAATAAGCTTAAATATTACTTTTCTTCTATTGAGCCAGCTGATTTCAGTGCCATCGAACTCTGAAAAAGGAAGCACTCGAAGTCAGAAGTGTTGTGTCATCATGATGAACCATTCCCTTACTAAAGTAGACCATGTAGCAATGATCTAATCAAAAATTGCTGACACTTGGGTTAGAAACAAGCAAATATGTTAATTCAAGAGGTGAAATGCACCACTGCTTGCCTGAATTCTCAAGTTACAATCTGCAATGAGGAACGAAAGGCTGAGTGGGGAGCAGTTTCCTCGTTAGCTTCAAGCCTGTGAAGTCATCTGTGGTCACTATTCTCACCTAGAAAAATAATCAGGTCTGTCACTCCTCTACTTTCCCTTCAAAAGGATCACAAAACAGATGCTGTGGTTAATTTTACACATGGCGCTCAAACTGCCTGATGTGTGTCCTTTCCATGATCAGCAGCAAAAAGAAATCTTTCTACCACAGTCACTTCCACTTGTCTTTCTGTTCTAGTGAGAGGAACCATATTTCCTAGGTAATGTGAAAGACATTTTACACCTTTGCCCTCCTGTAAAAGTAATGGTAATTCCTAATCTTATATACACATGAAAGGAACCCATATAAGATACAAGGTGTAAATATATTGATCGTTACTCTAGAAATGATCTTTCTTCTGTTGTCAGTCCTTGCTCTCCCTATCTTTAGGGACAGAACAAATATGAAAGAAAAACTGTTATGCTCTCAGGTCCTTTCCTTTCACTTGATCTCACTCCATTTTTCCCTTCCTTGTGTAAAATAGATTTTTTTTTCTCTTTGGTCTAGTCTGCTACTTCAATCTAACTTCAATGTTACACAAGTCTGAAAAACTGATAACCATAGATGGCTAGGCTTTGGCTTCTGCGATAAGAGAGAGTCTCTCAAGCCTCATTTTGAAAGGATCTTTCATAATGAATTTTGTAGCTTATGGTTTTCATGCAGTGCTTTGCTTTTATTGTTAGAACAAATGCCTGTCAGTAAGGGGAAATCGTCACTGAAACCTTGATAATGTACTTTATTCTGCAGTTCTTAACAGATTTGGAGTAATCTAGCTCTGCATTTGTTTGATTAATGCTACATTGCATTTCATGCTGGTCATCCAGTTATCCTAAGCTCTTCACCGAAATAACAGGAGCTTAAATAATTTTCTATTCCTTTAAAATTTGAAGATTGAAACAGACAAGATAAGAGCTTAAATCCATTTGATCTGTTCCGCGAAAATTGTCTTCCTTTACACGATACCAATCCCATATTTTCTCTATTTTAAAAAAAATATACTAGAATTACAGCTATCATAGTCCATCCTTAAAGTCATGGAAGGAAACAAGAGGTATCTACACATTTTGCATAGCAATGAAACTAACAAACAATGGGTTTCTTCCATGTCTGCAAACAGATAAACAACTATCCTCTGGATGCCAGAGCTTTTGCTTTGCTAATGAGTTACTGTTTGTGTACTTCTAGGAATAAGGTAAATTTTGCATTGCAAAACAGTCATGATGTCTATGTATTTAGTTTTTATAATGGTAGGAAAACCTGTGAGCACATTCTGACTTTACTCTGTTCCCCAACAGTGGGCACAGTTGTTTACGCACAAGAAATCCAGTTTTCAGTGTTAGAGGTGGATTGTTCCAACAGGCTCCCATGGGAGTTGGGCGTAGGAGGACTTAAATTCTAGTGAAGTCAATGGCAGCTCTTCTAGTGACCTTGACAAGTTTTGTGTCACTTCCACGATGAAATTAAGAAACAATCTGCCACTTCCCTTGTGATCTGTATCACAGAACTGGTTACGACTTCCCTGGGCTTCCCAGTGACAAATAGCTGCTCAGGAACAGCAGTAACAGGGTTCTTACAAGAGAGCTGCACAGAGTACAGCACCATGTGAAAGCTTCAGGAAAATCCTACAAAAACCAGAGGGGGGATTTGTGACTTTGTGTTTATAGCAGGGCACTTTCTCCTTATAAAGTTGCTTTTGTGTGTCATCGATTTTGCAGTTTATTATTACAGTGTCTTACAAGAGAAATGGCAGCCAACTTTGACACTGGGAGACATATTAATGGCATGGACCTTGGCAAAATGGGCATGAGGACAGTTATGAATCAGGCTGAGCTCCTGCATTAGCCTCCCATCGCTCGCCTTGTTTTGACAGAGGAGCAGGTCCTCCAGCATCCTCCAGCTCATGTGAACAGTTCCACAACCATGGATTTCCCTTCTGCCCATGAAACAAATTCTGCGTCTTCAAAAGATGTCACACAGGTTCCAAGTAACACTATTGCATGACTTTACAACGGCATAATACATTAAAAAGGAATAAAAGCTGGTTCTTCTCTTAAAAAAAAGATACAGAAAGTTATGTTTCTGTAGTCAGCTGCGATTAGTTCTAATCTAGCTCTCTAGAGGAGGAGGACATGACATTTAAGACATTGAGACCCTCTATTCCAAAAGGCTTATTCCTAAAAGCATTGAGGGGAAAAATTGATTCTTTTGATCTTGTATTTTAATCTTAAATTTTAATTTGAACCATGAAATTTTAATAACTGTCCTCTAGGTTTCAAAGAGAACAGCACTAAGTATTTCCTGCACACTGCACACTACACATGTAAAGCCAGATCCCTTTGTATCTGCAAGAACTGTGCTGGCTGCTTATTAAATTAGTAATGACCAGCAGTAAATGGTTTTCAACCCCTCTGAGTGTGCTGTCTTAAGCCAACAAAAATAAAATCACTGTTGTCCATGTAGGGCTTTTATTTTCATAAACATCATGGCATTTAAAAATAATTATACATATCACCTTCATATGGGTTTTTGCAAAAATGCAGGGTTTCCCTGATGATTTGCTTATCAGGTTTCACAATGTTGAAATGCAAAGTAATTGCTTGCATCCTTCCAAGATCTAAAAAGCTGATAATGAATTTTATATGGTACAAAGGAACATGTACCAGCTGGTGTTGTAATTTCACTATGCAGCTGGTTAGCAACAAATCTTCTTATTTAACATAAGCCTGAGAGAAGAGAGAGTTAGCTCAGTTAAAAGGTAGTTATTACAACCTGAGCACTTGCCACAGCATTTTTTTAAAGTGACCAACAGCTCTATTTTTCAAACAGGAGATGTAATTTTTCTCTAAGCAAAAAGGACAACCACATGATCTGGTCTAACGTGCCCATCTTCTCTTGCCACATGGCAGAGGACTACCTGCAAGCAGGAAAGTGATCTTCAGCAGCACATGGAGTTCACGCCATACTCTGAGAGCATCTTTGGCTTTTTACACTTTCAGTGGTAGCAAATGTAATTCCTGCTGATAGCATAATTACACAGAATAGAAGGAACCACTTAAAAAGTTGAACTTGAATTCATTTTACACTATCAGCTGTTTGCCTACATTTCTTAGTTTAAAAGGCCAGGAAGGTTCCTAATGTTTGCAAAATGTACTACTACAGGGAGGTTAAGGCAGAAAAATGTATTTCTGAGGCAATAAAGATTTCTTTCATTTCCAATTCCCCTTAATGTAGTTGCTATTCATGAAGAAATTGCCTTACTTTTTCCAGGGGGGAAAAAAGACTTTTTGGCAAATTGTTCCACCCCAGGATGCTACTTTTAAATCAAATTTGCTTGTGGACAAAGGCAGGACAACCTTGTACTTCTTACAACTGGCTCTGGCTTCAGCCAAATTCAGGTAAATATGGGTTACGGCAATTTTACCAGATGCAAAGCTGGAGTTTTTCTGTTTGCTGCTCTAATGAGAGATTGGGAAAAAACACCAAGGATGTTTAAACCAAAGAATGCAGTACTAACAAGTTGTTAAAGCTGCTTACCACTGTATCTCACTGGTACAAAAGTATAGCCCACGTGCCTCTACTACACCAGTCCTGGAGCAGCACAGCACTGTCCTAAGCACTGGTGTCACCACTGCTCCTATTCCCTCATCCTGCTGTCAACTGTCATATAGGACAGCGTGGAGAATGAGACTGTGGTGCATCCTCCCATCTCCCGGAGACTCAAGGGCAGATCCCCACCCCTGTGGGTATTACACCACCGCCCTGGGGACGCTACTGCGGGTGGAACAACACAGCAAGGAAATCAGAAATGCTGTGTGAAGGTCTGAGGCAAAGGCTGAATGAGGGATCCAGGGATTAAAAGTATTCTCTGGAAATAAAAACTTAATTCAAAATTAATCTGTTTTTTCTTATGGTTCTGTAAATAAAGATCCCTAATTCCAGAGGGGTGTATAACAGTTTATTTACCTGCTGTTCCAAGATATAACACAAAGGTATTGAGAGGCTTTGTCCTGAATCCTTCTCAAAGTCCTTCCTTCGGTGGTCTAGGTGGAGATCAGCCATCAGGAGGGAAAATTTTAAGACATTTTAAGGCAATTTGCTTTGAAAATAGATCACTCAAAGTTATCGGCATCTTGAGTGTGAGTTATTAAAAGTGGATGTAACAACAGTAAGAGGACAAAAATGTTTATTATATGATTGTGGATTCATTGTATGTTATTTCTCAGATTGATATTGCCAGTGACTGACAAAATAATTAATTCTTCATTTCTGCTAAACAGGAATTTTGGCAGTTGGTAATTACAGCTTTTGAAAATGGAGTGAAAATTCAAATTTAATATTCAGCCTTTCCACCAGAGATCACCAAAAGGCTATCAAACATTTTTATGATTCTTTTATCATCATATGCTCAAGTTCATGTTAGCAAAATCACTTCATTCCAATTTTGAACATGCACAGGGGATGCGTCGAGCAATATAAATCTAAATTAAGAATACATGATTAAGATAAAAGTCTCTCTGTATTTCTCACAGGCTCCTCCATTCAATCAAGACTAAACCCCACACACCAGCAAGGCATTTAGAAGTCGGTGTTCACCGAGGCTGGCAAGGGTACTGCAGACACCAAGCACAGAGCACCCTACCCAAAAGGCACCCAAACGTAACAACATACACGGAGAAGTATAAACCAGCACAGGCAGGTAGGGCGGTGGGTTTTGTTGGTTTGTTTTAAAAGCCAAGACAGCACATGAACACATAAGCAAGTACTAACACGCTGAACTGAGAAAGCCTTCCAAGGGAGAGAATAACCCCTAATACAAGATCAATGGACAAAGGCAACTTTCCAGCTGCAAAGAAGGAACCGAGAGCCACAGGGGACGACGGGGTAAAACAGCACCAGTTCGAGTCCAGCGCGGCAACGCATGGTGCCCAGCAGAACACCTCCCTCGCTCTTCCTCTCCCCCCAGCTCGGCTCCCACACGCGCCACCGGCTGCACGCCAGCAGAAGGCTTGCCTGCAAAGCCAAAGACTTCCAAATCTAAAGCTACTCACAAGGATCAGGACTTGCCTGTACATGTTTGATTTCGTTCTGCCAAAATCTTACATTGATGCATGTTATTTTCTGCAGTACATCACTTACATGAAAGCTGTCGCTGCTTTTCTACTTTCGCTAATTCTGCTTTAATTAAATTGTATTTAAGAACACATAGGAGAACATGCAGAACAATCACAGACGAACATCATCATCAGTTCCAGCTACCAGGAAAATTGTTTTTAATCGGCCCCAAATAGATTCAGGGAAAGAATTCTGTATTTCTAGAGTAAACTGCTGCCTTTTTTTTCCTTTTTTTCTCCTCCAAAGGCATTCACACGGAGAGCATTTTAATTTTCCACACTATAGCTATGTTGACCTTTCAGACCTTGCAAAGTAAAGTATTTATGATCCTGGGTTTTTTTTATGGTATTGTTTCAATATTTTTGTAACATTTGTATTTCTTGCTGATGTTTTTGGCATTAAAAATCACTCAAGCTGTGCTGAAATATAATGATATTCACTGAACCATAGTATGGAAGGATAATTCAGTTCAGAGAGGTTATTCTAGCTCATCATGTACACAAAGGCTTGAAAGAAAATGCTGAGGATTCTCAGTTCTTGACATGTGCACTATTCAATCTCTCTCAAAAAAAAAAAAAAAAACCCCACAACGTGACACAGAGAAGACTCACTTACATATCGAAATATGCAGCTTTATGTCTGCAGAGCCAGCCAGGCAAAACAGGTATCCAAAATGCACATATAAAACCACCTTTTATGGTCTTCCTAGAAACACACCATCTTTTAAATTCGATTGATCATGGCAGACTCAAGTCTGTGAGAATCTCCTTTTTTTTTTCTTCCACTAGCAGAGCCTGTCACCCATTAACCCATCCCATCTCAAAATACTGTAAGCAAAGTCTCAAAGGTCACCATGCTGATTTGCACATGGGCTGTGCTGTGTTTTACATTTACCCCTGTCTTCTCCCCTTTAAGCCTTATCATCCCTTCCTGCTCCTTGTCTTTATCTTGTCTTTTCCTCCCTCTGCCTTCACTATTGCCTTCAGTGGCAGTGATGGGAACTCACGTGGAGGAAGAGATCTGTACTTCATCATCCTGACCATTTTGAAGCTTGTGGTCAGTCTGCTCTTCTGTAATGAGTTTCAAAACTTTATCCATATATCTACCCCTGAAGTTGACCCCTTTGCAAACTCTAAGGGGATCAACGACAGGAAATTAAGACATCTACCCGGGTTTTTTCATTCAATTCCACTGGTGCCCTTTAAATGTTAGTCCAAAACCTTGACTCTGATCCAACATACTATGTATTAGAGAGAAGCAATGGTGCAAGTAGAGCACCAGATGGATGATCTCTCAGCTGCTCATTTGCTGAAGAGCCAGGACATCAATTCTGCTCTAATTTCAATTGGCTTAGCATGGTGGTCATAGCTGGAGGAACCAAAGTGCAAGAATCAAAAACAGAACTCAAAATACAGATTTAAATCTTGTTTACAGGAGAAGCCAGGTTTCTCAATCTTAGCACTGCAAGTTGGAAAGCCAGCTCCAGTTTCAAAATCCGTGCCTTGAGCTGTCCCTAACTGTATGTTAATTTAATAGAAGCTTTCTAGCCTTCTAATAGACTCTGAAACAAGAGTACATGAATGCAGAATCTCTTCTGTCTTGGCATCATTTGCCCTGCAGCCAATTTGTAATTTACAGTGGCACGAGGTACAAATTTGACCCTTCACAATAGTCTGCACAGTGACTGAAGAGCTAGTCCACACCAGGCTCGGTTGCATTTCTAAACAATACTACCAAATAGAGTGCGTTCTGGCCAGGCTAGAACATTTAAGTAGTCAATATGGTAATCCCTATAGATGATAACGTAGCAAGGACTGCACTTGATTTATTGCTGTGATATACAATAAGAGAATATTATAAAAAACAGATAGTGAAACTTCACTGGATGTAGGCCGTAAATTCTCCTGTCTTATTTTACAGCGGGGAGCCGCTGGCGACGGGCGCCCCGGCGGCGCGAGGCTGACCGCTCCCTGCGGCCCTCCCGGCTCCGACGAGCCGCTCGCGGGGAGCCCTGGCGACCTGGCAAGGGGCCGCTGCCAGCCAGCCCGAGCCCCGCGCTCGCGGCGGGATGCGTTTGGGCAGCTGATGGACCGCACGTTCGAGTTGGTTGGTGGCGGCCCGCGGGCGCAGGGCTTGCGCACTTCCCCAGGGGCAGCCGGAAGAGATCACACCGCACCAGATTGCTCAGACGAGAGCGAAACGGCTCCGGCACGGGGACAAGAAACGATAGCAACGAGATGGGGCTCGGAAAGCAAGCATTCCTTTGCCGACAAACAGTAAACCGAGAGGCTGTAAAACCAGATTATCACCCATTTTTAATGTTGGTCTCAGTATATAAAAAAAGAGGATGCCGCTTTTTTCTTAGATATTTGAGAAGGCTCCTCTCAGGAATTTTGAATAGTTGGGATAAACTTAATTTCTAAAGAAAAAAAGTTCCTGCAAGAACAGGTTTACGCACTGTACCACTTCAAGAGCTCATCACTCTGAAGTACAGGCCCGCTGCAATGTAATTCACTGCCCAAGACAGGAGAGCTGCTCTGACAACCTGTCTGCAGTCCCAAACCCAGTAATTGTTACTAAAGAAGAGAGAAGAGGAAACTGTAGGTGGTTTCTCCCATCAATATTGGTATTTATCGTTGAATCAACTACAGTTATCTAGCATTACCATAAGAAAAAGGAGACAACGTTTAATGATGGCATACGTTAACCGACAAAATACCATGCACCAGCTCAACATAAGCACTTTCCCCTCAAAACAAGGTTTCGATTCTGAATCAGAGACTCCACTGACTCCTGTTTACAAGCAGCGCCACTCACCTGCCCGTCTCTCACAATGACCATCCAAAGGGGTATTAATTAATAAAAACGTAGGAAAAGCCATAGGAACAATTTGGTAAGAAATTTGTTTAACTATTGTGAGGACAGAGCTATATCTGGATTACACCAACACAGACATGCTTCCAAATTTTTTGCCCAGAGGTATTCCCACTGGTTTACATGCTGATTCTGATTAACGCTAAGGTACTTTGATATCATTCTGTCAATGTGAAAAATTCTTACAAGTCAGCATTTCATTTCTACCCTCTTCATAATCTCTTTATAATGCCAGAATTATGTGAAATGGCGTCCTCATAAATCAAAACCCAAAACATAGCAAAAATCAAACCTTGAAGAGCCAGATCTTCAGAATCGCATTTTGAAACCCAGAATTATATAGAGGACACAGATTGGATATCCCCTGGTTTGACTGTTTATAATTACTTGCACATTGTCCCAGCCAGCAAAGCCCTCGCTATACTTTTCAGACATAGAACTTGCACCCAAAAATGAGACAGCAACACAAACGTTTAATTTGTTCTGAAAAATCATCCATGAATCACAGACTTCCCCGGAAATCTACTTTCATGACTCACAATATCCACATTTACTACTTAGGAAGTTACATGCACAACTAATTTATTGTTGCCACACTACGCAAACAGAAACAAAACTTTACTTTGATTGAAACATATTTTTAAACTTCTACATCTAGCAAGCAGAGTTCAAAAACCTGATTCTGAATCCAGTGGAACTATCACAAGAAATGTGCTCTCATAACACAACCATTTAAACAGAGAAGCAATGTATCTCACCAGAAACAAGCTGAGCACAACAGTGAAATTAATTACTCATAATATAAAAGCAGACTACACCAAGAGTATGAAAATGAGCAAGACTTGTGTTTTAATGTTCAGAAATGAGCTTATGACTTAGCACTCAGAACCAATCAAGGGAGCAGAGGAGCTGCCTTCCCAGGTGAGGCTAGCAAGGATCAGACTCTTCACCTCGGCAAGGAGAGGCTGGAAGGTCTTTCCTGAGGAAGACCATGGTTTACAGAATTCACAAATGCAAAACCCTTCTTCATCACATCCTAAAATAATAGACCTAGGGACAGTCAATGAAGCTAGGAGTTAAGAACAGATCACTGATAGGAAAGATACCTCTCTCCTTAGGGTTTTAACCTACTAGACAGTTGCTTTGGGGAACTAAAACAATATGAAGTGGGATATTTGGTTTTGTCCTTTATATCTTGCTTTACTGTAGCTATTCCCACAGACTCCGCTCTGTTACTTACAAGTGACCCTAATACTCATCAACAGCAGTAGCACTAGTAAGGAAAGTCTCCATTATTTATTTATACAACAGGTAACACAAAACTTCCCATACACCTCCCCCAAAATTCCTGCCAAGGGTTCAAGCATTTTAGCAGAGCAAATTTAGTACAAATAAACAACTTTAAAATAATATTGAGGCTATAACAAGCGGAGGCCCCAGAAACAAGGGTAACAAGGACAAGCTGAAGGCTTTCCATGCCTGAGAACCAGCCTCGCTATAGCAATGCACAGTTAAGAGTCCGGTCTGGTCTTATGCAAGGAAACTTCCATCGATCTGTGGGAATAGGATCAAGCTATAAATCATTCTAGAAGTCCTTTGCTCAAGAGCAGCAATAAATGCAACACTATTATTAATTACTAAAGATCATTACCATCTATTAAGATCCATTTTCCATCTGATAATTCTCTTACTAAATTTTTTTAATAGGAGAATTGATTTATTGACTTGTATAGTATCAATTACACAGATAAACTGTACAAAGGCTGCAGTGAGAGACTGGATTTCTTTTTATTCCTATCAGAGAAAGTCAGTGAGGCTACTTCTCCTATGTAAAGGTCAATATCTGATCACAAGCTGAGTTTGAAACACAATGATTTAATGAGACATATCCTAAAGATGCAAAATCTTTTTACTTCTGATAGGCTGCTTTCTTCCTTAATTTGACATACTGAAACGTGTTACCCAAAATGACCTTTCCTACAGTTAATGAGGGTAAGATCTCGGGATGTCCAACTTTTATTTAGTATGAGATCACACCAACATTGACTGAAGATTAATGCAAAAATGTCTTTGACTACCCGTTTAACAAGTCTATTTCTTCTCTGCTTTACTATATGAAGTCTGACTTCAGTCAACTTTATCTTCTTATTACAGGACTAATGAGATATTTCTTAGGTAATTCTTGCTTGAAAAATTAGAGACAGGATAAAAATAAAAAGAGCACAAAAGCATCTACTACACTTTCATTTTAGATATCTACATACTCTTGTGTATGCCATTTGCAACATGGGTTATCTAGTCACCTAATACTCCTCTGAACAACTGAATCTCTCTCCTTCCAACTCCTTCCCAAAAATAAACAGCAGACTGCCAAAAACAGTGCCCATTCCTCTCCTGAAACATCCGTGTATTTCTCAAAAAGGTAAGAAACATAATAAACTTTTTGTTGTTATTTTGATAAGCATTTAGGGGAGAAAACACATATGAACACCTGTTTATACAAGTCGCTGTACCTATTGGAAAAAATAAATAGTGCCAAAAAGCTCACAAATACAAAATGCACTTGGTAGAGCTGCCCTGCTGAGTCGAGATATTCAGGAGGTGAAGGGAAACTGAGGAACATTAAGACCAAACCAGTGCAACACAGAATTGTATGAGCTCCTCTGGGAGCTTCAGTGGAGCTGAAGAAGCTAGGGAGAACTTTTTCCCCAATGCTTTGACATTTTATTCAAAGTATATTTCAAGGTATATTCAATAATCAAAAATCAATGGACTGAAGCACTTTAAAACAGCCCAAAATAGAAGTTCCAGCTGCTCTTTCATTGCTGTCTGTTGCAATGAAAGATTGCAATATCTAATTTGAGACTGAAAATGAAAATGGGAAAAAGCTAGATGTTTAATCTCATAAAACTGGTACACCAGTTAAAAAGAGACAAAGAGAGGGAAGATTACAAAAAAAATCCCACATTCTCTCCTCTGCTCAGTGCCAGGTACAGCAGCAGGAAAAGAGGTTTTTCTTGTTCTCAGCTGCCAGTGGTCTCTGGGAAGAAATCTGTCTGGGAGCAAAGACCGAGGACACATGAGAAACCAGCTCGTGCCTCTGCTGCACCTCTCTGCCCCGTGCACACAGCACGCCGGGCGGAAGCGGACGGGGACGGACATTAGCTGCACTGGCATCATTGCAGCTGGACATGCAAGAACATCCCTTTGCATTTTAACAACTAGGTGTCCCGAAGGAAAAGCAAAGCACAGCTGTGTCTTTCTGTCCCACTTTTTCCCCAAGCTTTTGTTCCAACTTCAACAAGATGTCAATAAAGTGACTTTTGAAACCACTGTCTTTTAGAGAAGATGAATTTGCTCACTGATCATTTTCTGCAATTAGTCATAATTGCTAGTAACATACGTAAGAGGAAAAAAAGATACAGAAACAGACTAAAGAAACAAACCATAACCAGTTCTATGAAGACCCTCAAAGCGACAACGCCTTTTCATTCTTATAATTACCTAGGTAAATATCTGTTTATTTTCAGTTGCTTAACAAATTTAAATAGGAAGTACCTGAAGATATAATAATTGCTCGTTCACTTTACACACACTATAATTCATTCAAAAAACCCCCATACTTGGCTAGATATCCAGCACTTAACAGTGATTTTATAGCACGTGTAGATGTTGACAAATTATGTTGACATGAACTGACCATGGATATATATTCAAAAGGCAATTAGGATTTTAGCTTCTTCCTTTAACTGTGACATGGGAAATTACAAGTAAATTTACTACAAATAAAAGGGGTAGAAAAAGTTGTATTTTCAAGCGTTGTTTAAATACGTAAAAAAGAAAAGACAAATGGAATTTTCAGACATGCTTAGTATAGGCACCTAGCTTCTACAGGAACCGGAATGTTTATGTGAAACCAGCAGGTGCAATTAACTCTTTTAGGCTTCTTAAGCAGATGAAATCTTCCCCAGATGGTTAATGGGGAAAAAACAAAACCAAAAAACATTACAACTAAGAAAATAAAACACCAGGCAGGCTAAATAAATGGAAGCAACAACATTATCAATACCAGTGTGGCCAAGACATGCCTGCACAGAGATTTAAATGAGTGGAGTTTGAAAGCGAAAGAGAGGAACAGAATTGCTGCTCTTCATTTAAGACAGCTTAGTCAGCTCACACAGCAGTTTTCCTCCTGGAAGTTTTTTGGGGGGGGAAAGAAAGCAAGGAGAGAAGAGCAGCAAGGAAGGAAACTAGCCAGGCTGAAGCAGCGCCGAAAGGATGTCCCTGAAGACAACAGGAGACGGCCACAGCTAATAGGGTCCCAAAGCAAGAAAGGGCACTTTCATCCCCGCCATGTCAGGACAACGTCGTTTTGCCCTTTGTTAACAAGCAGGATTTCATAAAAATGGGATTCAATAACCACCGTCCTTGTAAAAGAAAGGCCCTGCAGGAACCTAAGTTCTGGATATTTGCTCTGTTCAAAAAGCAATGACAGTATTTAAACAGAAGAATTTATGAAATGTGTCAGCTACACAGCCTCACTTAGGAGGCAAATTATCAATCTCTACAGCCTATGACTGCGGAGAGGCCTACAAATTTAAGCTCTTCTTCAGATCTTTGAAAGGCAGTTGTCCTGTCCTCTCCCCTTTCTCCCTCAGCTACCTGTCATACTTCAGCCCTTTCCCCTTTGGCTATGGCATTCGTATCCGCAGGGAAGAATGGACGGCTCCACATAATGCTCCTGCTCCTTCTCCTGAAAGCTCTGTACAAGTTCCCATAGAGCTGTGGTATAAATATGCATTTCCTGCATGCGTTCTCACTGCTTTCCATAGCCTGCACCATCAGGCACGGAGGAAAGCCTACAGGAATGGTGTTCAAGTGCTGCCAAATTAAGCACTTCATTGAGGTGCTTAAATTAAGAGCCCTGGTAGGTGGCAGGAGATGCTCAAGAGTGACTCAGACCTCCCTCGCGTAGGCAGACTCTCCTCACTGCCCTCTCTGGTTAGTGCTGGAGCCTCATTTTTGCGCCTGACCCCAAGGCCCGTACTACATTGTGTCAAACACTTCCCTCCAGATCTTGTTCTTTTTCTTCAGGAAGCTTTGGCAGTTTGCTGCACCCACTGCAAGAGGCTCACATGTTGTCAGCTGGTTTGATTTGTAGGAGCAGATCGGGCACTTAATATTTAAAAAGTGGATTTGCTGTTTGTAGCAAACAAGACAGTAGTTCAGTCTGGACGAACATACTTTTATGGAAAAAAAAGCCTAGGTTTTGGTTCTTGTAAAACCACCAAGTTCAAGATGCATATCTGAACTTTGTACTAATACATATAGTAACACTGTAGTCATATTGGTGGAACATGCTTTTCAAATTTCAGTTTAGATGCCAACAGAAGAGATCTGAGCAAAGTCTGACAGTCACGACGCTTAACATTTTTTCACATTATCATTACTTCACCACTGATCTGACACACCACTCACCATCACAGCCTACTAACCAGCACGGTGGGGGTGAGCATGGGGCACACAGGAGGTGCTGTCTTTTTCTCCAGCAAAGGAAGTGGCAGAAAGAGGCAGGTTTTTATAAAATTCAGGCTTGAATAAATCCAGTTTTATAAAAATGTGGAGTGATGCATGGGTTCAGATTCCCTCATGAAAATCATTAGGGGGTGGGGATATACACTGACATCTGAAAATAACAACACTGGTGTCACATGTGGCCCCTCTTCTGAAATCTGCCCCTGGTGTGACTTCAAGAGAGAACGCTCGGCTCCTAAAAGACCCCTCTCCTGAGCGAAAGGAAATCTCCATTATCGTTTGGCAGCAAGAGATTTGACATCCTCTCTGCATGCTGCTGCTGCTGGAGGGCATGAACATTAGACCTGTAAGCAAAAAATATATATGTAGAAAAATGATAATGAAAAGTGCACCGAGAAAAGAAGTTGTCTTTCTATCAAATATCCCACGGCCAATTTTGATACATTGAAGGAAAACTGGGTTAAAAGCTGGGGGAAAATCCCAATCCTATCCCAATTACAAAACCCCTTTTGTTTCCTTACAAGGTAGCTGAGTTCATTTGTTGTTTCAAAGGATGACTGGATGAGGACTAAAAGGCAGAAGGTATTAGCAGGGCAGTGACCTCTCTGATGCTTTATAGATTCACAACAAAGCAGCTTTATTGATATGATTTTAAAGAGCTCTCTGAGGCACAAAATGCAGTTGCTGTAGGAATAAATAGCAGACATCCCTTTGAGAACAACAGATGGCATCCAAGGTGACTTATCTCCCAAACAGGTAAGCACTCACTTTCACTTATTTGTAAATAGCCATCATTTATCCTGGTTTGTTCAGCAGGTCCCAGTGGTGTCACCTGCATCAATGACTAAAAAGAACGTATGGCAAAAATAAAATGGAAAAGTGCAAGTTTAACTTCTTTTGCCCCTCAGCAAGTCTGAGCCCTTATGTGCTACACAACGAAACCTGCAAAAATAAAAGGTAATGGTACTCTTGATAAAAATTATGCAAGCCAGTAGGTTCTGAATTCAACGTAAGGGAATAGTAATGTCCTTTTTTCCTGCTGAGATTCTGGTATACAAAGAACTTCCCTCACTAAAACATCTGGGTAAAAACAAGTTTTTTAACTAGCCTGGATATCAAGAATGAGCATTAATGGCTTAAGCAGAGATGCACAGCTGCCAGTGGCTTATTAAAATGCTTTATCATTCATTAAAGGCTAGTGGCAGAATCTCAAGTGCTGGAAGACCTTCTCTGAAAGTGTTTCACAATCAGCAATACAGACAATTCAATTAAAGAGAAATCATGTTTCAGCTACCGCTAAAAAAGAAAAGAAAAAGACACCAAGACAGAGCTCCGTGGCAGGTATGTCCTGAGCTGACGTTCAGTTCATCAGGTCAGGCTGCAGCGTGCTTTGATCTCTGGTACCAGAAAGGTGTCTACATTGGTATTTCGCTTGGATTGGCAGCGCACTTTGGCAGCAAAGCTCTCAGCTGTCCCACTGGCCACGCTTTGGTTCCCATCACACTCTTAGAGCACTGTAATGGGGATTCCCCTTGGAAGACACTGAAGGGCAACTGCTCACCAACAGTGTACTAGACACACTCAACTGCTAATGGGCATTTAGCCCGCACAACCAGACTAAAGGTAGTTTAAAGGGAGCTCCTCCAACCCCTGCCAGGTCCTTACCACCAACTCTTTTGCTCTACAGATCTGCTCCTACTACCCCATGCCGTGGCTAATGCAGGCACACGCAAAAGCAGGGGCTCAGGACTGCAGGTTCCCACATTAAGCTATTCAACTGCAGCAGCATCTTTCAGAGAGCTCAGCATTTCTTCTCACAAAGACATAGTGTTCCTTCTTCTGCTCATCCTGGTTCAGATCCTGCTCCAGCCCAAGTACTTGGTCTGGATTTTGCTTTTACAGTATTTCTATAACCAACCTGTCCAAGGTTCCAAATCAGATACAATAGTTCTCAGATACTCAGTACTTGGCAGAAGTTGTCATTATTAAAGCTGCTAAATCACTGTTTTGGGAAAAAAATACTACTGCATACTAGAGTAAAATACCACTTTTCTTATACCTGAAAAATAAACTTCTGATCAGGTTATGATACTTAATTTTTTCCTGTTCTCAGGAATCTCTTGAATCTCTAGAATTTAATTTGTATCTCTGATTTAAAGTCAAAACTACTAAAATTTCTAAAATTGTAAAAATATATTTAAAATGATAAACATTAAATATGCATGAAAACAAGCATGAACAGGGAATTTGCAAATTATGACTTTATTCCTTCACTGAATCCAATTCAAATCAAAACATTCATTCCCAGAAAGCTTTTGTCATCTCTTGAACGTAAACATGAAACATGAGAACTGAGCTAAGTAGCTTCTGTCCTGGGAAAATCCTTCATGCACAGTGAACTTAAGGCCCTGTACGTAGTTTCATTTAACTTTTACTTTCTGCCCCTTTTCACACTTCTCCCAAACCCACAGTCCATAAAAGTTTTAGTTTAAGTTGCTCTAGTGGGACCACATATCCTTCAATCATCTCAACTCACTAAAACCTGGCCATTTATCCAGCTTTTGCATTCAGGTTGCCTGTCTGGCAAACCAGCCAGACAGCAAAGGGGTTTGATTCTTATTCCCATTAGAGGATTTCTACAAAAACCACTAGCAAGGAGGGAAAAAGGTCAAAGGGTTATTTCCCCACCACCCCCCCAAAAAAAGCCCTGGGAGGAGAGCAGCTGTACCAAGCCAAAAGCACACTGTGTGCTGCCCCTCAGGGAGCAGCACCTCAACATGCAACAGCGCAACAAACCCACAAATGGCTCCTTCCTCCCCAGTAACAACCCACAGACTTCCTTCACCATTGGCTTATTGCCCCATTTCCAGGGAAGTAAAGCTCATCCATCTCTACATTCCTTATATATTTCCGAGGACCCCTCAAGTGTTCCCTTCTCAAGGCCTCACATCATGAAAATCGCCCTTTAAAACGAAGAGAAGGATTGGCAGCACTGAGGCAAACTTGCTATGGAGCAGCACAAGACAGCCTTTAATAGGAGAACATTACCCTCTGAAAAATTCCCAACCCAGCCGAGACGCACACGTTTGAAAGAAGTGTCACCCAGACATCAGCACTGCCATGATGCTGCTAAATCAGGCCACTCTTCTTTCTGCCTTCTGTACAATTTCTGTGTACTGGGGAACTAGAGAAATGGGCAGGAACAAAAAAAGGAAGGATAGAAGAGATTTGCTTTTCCTTAACAAATTGTTAAAGAGCGCTTAAAAAATGACTATAGTTTGCTGGTATTAAGATGTATTTTGGTGATAAGTTTCCATACTGCACACAATGCCTCCTTCCCCCCATCCAAAATGTTATTCATGAAATATTAGCATTCAAATTCATCTGTCAAAATGACTGCTGATGTAGTATAGAAGGGCTACATTATCATCTGCTCTGCAGTTTGCCTCAGAGCAATCTTGATTTAGATATTTACATAACCAAAGATTATGACATCTTTTCCAGCCCTTTTGATGCGTCTGTCAGCAAGATGTCAGTGGAATCAGATTAATTCCAGCTAGATCCTTTCCTGATACCCAAAAATAGCTGTAAGGCATGAAGCAGTCATTTCGACAAGCAGAAAGTTTGTTTTCCCCAAAAAAACCCTGACAAATCATTTGAAGCAGAAAACACACATACACAAGAGTGAAAAAAGTGGTGTTTTATTATCCTTGAGGCCCAAGATGTAGCAGTTGTGAAGAAAAGACTGACCATTGGTAGAAATATCTTTAAGAACAGTTTAAAAGTACTAAAACAGGCCCCCATTATCTTTTATTACTAGTCCTTGCAGCATAGCAATAAATTTAAACAATGAAAAGTAGCATATGATATAGGACGAAAAGCTGGCCAGCGTCTAGGTGAGCCTTGCAAAGTAAGACTCTTTCCACATACAGTCAAGTCTGGTTAAGGTTCATAGGCTATGCACCCCACAGTCTATAGGAGACTCCCACCACACTTGCATCCACTTTGCTTAACACACTCATTCCTCCATGGTCAGAAGAAGGGAACAGAGCTTGGTGACATTCATGAAAATTGTCTTCTAACTGTTCACAACAAATTCAGATGACAAAATGGGCAAAGACACTTGTGCTTTGTCAACATTAAAGCTGCTTTATGCTATTACTAAGGAAGCTAAACTAGGTAGTAACAGAGAAGAAAATTCTCAAAAAGGTCAAGATCCAAGGACAGAATGAGGCTAGCATAAAATAATTCATTACTAAGACCTTACAGCCTAAAATGTGAAGAATATTTACAAGAATAATGTTTGTATATAGACTGATGCTGAAGAGAGGAAAGGATTATTGAGCAGATAATGGAAAAAAATCAGAAAAGGGTCAAAAAGATGGATTAAATGACAATAGAAAGAGAAGAAATGGAGTAAAAACAGGACTGGGAGCTTACACATTAGTTGTAGCAAAAAAAGCAACCACTGGCAATACAGCAGATGAACTGACACGGGGCTAGTTGCAAACTCTCAAACCTGGACTCTAGAAAATACTGAATGCAGCATCAGGGAACTTGTGAGAAATCCTTCAAGCCTCTCATTCACTTCCCCCAGCTGAGGGAAGCATAAAGCAGGTGCCCACTACTAACACAGGCTCGCAAAGACAGACGTGGTGCTGAAGATGAATTTGCCCCACAAACATTCTTGTAGTTGAGCTTTACAATCCCAAATCTTTTACAGTTTCCAGATTGTTTCTGGAAGACTTAGAATTCCTCCAGAAAACACGTGTTCTGTCTGTCCGATGTCTCACATTGTCAGGAACAGGTTAATTAGCAATGGCACACGATGATACAGCTCATTTGCCAGCCTTGTTTGCTTGTCCATTTACAAATACATCACACCAGAGATGAAATTCAGGCTACAAGGGTCCAAGTTAAATATTGTCTCTACCATTCCTGCCCTCAGAATACAGTAACTACCGTCATCACCAATCACTCGTTGCCTCAACTGTCAGGTTTAAATCCTCCTCCATAATTTTAAACCTTTTACTCTAGTGTACCAGCACCTGACATTATATCATGTGCACAGATGAAAGACAAAGGTATCTGACTGATATTAAATGTTGTCACTCAGCCGGGGCTGGGAGGATGCCAACTGGTCAAATTCTCCAAAATCTTTGAACAGATGCTGTGGATATTCCAGTTATTACTTTAATTTCACACCCTTCCTATCTATGCTGACAGCTGGTTTTGACAGTCTGCTCTCTTCTTCTCAGCTCTCATGTCAACCTCAGACAGATAATAGCTGGGTTAGAGCTTAAACAATAGTGATTAGATCTGGTAGAGGAGGAAGCATGGTGGCAATAAAAATTAAGATGCTTCAGTAAGCTTTCAAACTCCGGCCACTTCAGCTGAAAGCAACTTTACTGAAACTCAACCAGCAAGACAAAATCTTTCAGAAGGGAGAAGGAGGAATTTTAAGAAGGCCTTGGGGCAATGCATGGCTCTTTTTTTTTTTTTTTTTTTTTTTTAAATCACACTGATTTCTAAGTACGTTGAAATTAGGGACTAATTCCCATGAGGGAGGCTGACTGACCAACTCAGTCTTCACAGTCTCAAGATTTAGATGGGTCAACAGGTTACTGTGGGATAGCAAGTTAAGGTCTATCATCTGATCCTTGGCAGTTTTCTTTGTGACAGTGTCTTATATCCTCAAACGAGAAATTTTATGCAGTTTAGCCTCGTTAAAGTAATGAAGACCCTTGCTTCTCAAACCAGTTCAACACAGATAATACCAAATACATAACTGGAAGGAAGTACTGAGGATAAGACCCTGTCACATTTAAGCATGCCAAGTAGTACTGTATGCTGTCAACAAGAGAATCTAGCCCTAGATAAACACTGCTCCCCTCCACAGTAGGGATAGCCATAATAACTGAAATGCATTTTTGCCATCTGTTAAATAATTCATACAAACAAGAACTGCAGATGTATTTATTTCAAGAAATGCTGGCTGTGTGTTTAAAAGGTAACCTCTCCAATCCTCACATTCATAATTAGGTTTGGGGGTAGACAGAAGAATAGAATTCCATTTGCAGAAAAGCTCAACAGATGGTATTGTGTATTAAAGTAGAAGCACGTGAAAACTATTTGAACAAATGGCAGATGCGTCTGTCAGCTTTCTCCTGTGCCATTAAAATAAAGATTGGCATTTAGGCCACCATTCAGACTACCAGAATTTTACAAAAAATCATCTGAAGCTTGCGTTAGCTAAGGACCTTTGCACGTCTAGCGACAACCCAGGCAGGAAAAGAGGAAGTGTGGGACTTGGATGGCAACGAGCTTTGTCTCTTTATCCAGTCTCACTTCCACATTCTTTGCAAAGGCCCCTCTTTAAGTATATAGAGGAGACTCCACTTAGCCGGATTTCAGACACCAGCAGTGTCAACCAGCTGTCAACTATGGCAATCTTTTGGGTTTGTTCCCCCCCCCCAAGGGTGAGCATGTTGCACAGCCCATCAGGAGTTAATACTGCCTCAAGAAACATTGCCTTCTATCTAGTTTCTTCTGCTAGTGCATCATGACAATTCAGGCCAAGTATGCCAAAAGCAAATAGGGCAGCACAGAAAACGTAATCTCTCACAGATTCTAAGAATCATAGGATTTTTAGGATCTGCCTTCTATCACATGAAATTTAGTTTTTTCCAGGTTTTCCCAGATGCTACCTATTCACGATGTGCACTTTGGATTTAAAAAATACATTCTTTTTTCATAGAACCAACAGTGAACTGATCTGTACCACAGCCTACGTAACCTGGAACCACTACTAATGGTTAATGTCTCAAAATACATATACTTACAAAGACTCTCCACTAAGTGTCCATGCCTGCTGCTACAGAAGTTAGGCAGAAGTTTTGCCAATAGCATAGCAAGGTTGGGAGTCTATTCACTTGTTTGAGTAAGAATTAAAAAAAAAATTCATTCAGTTACAACAGAAAAGGCTGCTTAAGAAACGCACATAATATAAAGAACAATCTGCTTTACTTTGAAGTTCTTAGATCATTTTATTTTTAGGAAAATCTTTCAAAGAGTCAAATCCTCTCTGAGGATGTAATTGCCCAAAGCAATAAAACACATCAATATTTTCATGATAAAAAATCCATAGTTTTAAATTTAGCTGTTATGGAAGTTAATTCTTAACTAAGGCTTATCTTAGGCTTTCGTTTACCCCAGGGCATACCAGCTCTCTTCCCCAGGGAAGAAGAAAGCTTGCTAGCTAGCACTGATTAGTGAGGAATCAAAGCCAGTTCCAGACTCGACAGCCTTAGGAACAGACTGGTCCCAGTGCTGCCTGACCTGCAATCCAGGGTTCAAGTCTACACAGTGTCAGAGAAGTCCTACTACTCAAATGCCCTTACTGTGGTAACTTTTACAAAGTCTCTTTCATCCTAATGTGTTCCGTTACTACGAGAAACCTTGCCTATACTTAAAATGGGAAAGTACCTTTGAGCTGGTATGTGTCCAAAATGCTTTCTCACTGTGCACTCTGGTTGTAACAGCCGAGGTGAGTCGTTGGTCCCAGTCCTGTGCCAAAGGGAAGAATCTGTCTGCGTCTCCGGGGGCAGAATACACTACCACCACACAGATTGCTTAAACTAGAGTAATCCCATCACACACATCAGGACAGGCCAGAGCGATGGGGGTAGCCCTGTTCTGTATCTGCCTGCCTTTCCCTAGCTTTGCAGCCTGCCAAGGCAGTGAGGGCCAGTGGCAAGGGACCAGCATGAGGCACACGTAGAGACTCTTTCTCTGGGAGATCGTCACGGTGAAGAGTGCTCACAGACCAACCAGGAGAGGCTGTTCCAACCCCAGGGCCAGAAATCACAACTCTGTGCAACATTAATGTAAATGAAAGGTAGTTCTGGCCCGTGGTGCATAATGCAGCGTCCTGTAACAAATAACCTACCCCTTCACCCCCACACCTGAGGCAGTTCTGAAGTATGCAAGGATATTGCTTGCTCTTTGTGTGAGAGTCTGCAAGGGAACTCTTTTCCAGTAAATGCTTTTATCCGAGAGAATTCAGATGGATTCCCCAACTTCCTGAGCTGAGCTATGGAGAGAGCCTTTCCAATGACTGACACTATGCTGTGCATCTGCTGAACTTTTGGCAGACAGTTGTGGCAAATTTTTCTTCTCCTGCTTCACTGCATCTTCCCCTTTTCATCTAGTCATACTGAAGGTGAAAACTAACCTTGAAAAACTGCTTTCTTTAATGGAGTTTTTTCTCTTCAATTTTAGATACAACATTTCTTTACTTCTTTTAACTCCATCTAGTTCAGAAAAGTGTTGAACATGATAGATGAGTGGGTTGTTTTTCTAAAAGATTAATGCTTTAAATAATCCAGTTTTCCCAATAGGCGGCAAAGAAAAAGGACTCACAGATGTCTCCATGAAAAAAGATTATAGCATTAAGATTACATCCCGATTTTAAAATGGAGGATACTGAGTTTACAAGTTTGAATGTAATCCACAAACTATATCACTGAATGAGAGAAAATCTACCTTCTTTTAAGTTTGCTATGAAGTAAATTACAGGTAGTGCACCAGTCCAAAGATCACACAAAATTATTTTGCATCAACTTGAAAGTGTTCGGGTTGTTTACATTAAGCGATTCTGTAACAGAACACCCAGGACTAACCAAAGCTCTAGAAGAACATTCAGAACTAACTGGGAATGCATTAGTCGCAAAAATACAATACAGGGGGGCTTTCAGCGGGGTTTTGATGTTTTTGTTTGTTTTTAAGCAGAATGGACAAAATGCTCGGAAATACACTAGGAACTCCTTCAATGGCAAGCAGTTCTCGTAGAGCCATCTGCTCTGCATCAACGTCTATTCTTCTTTGAATAGATTGGCATGAAGTGCACAGTACTAGATTCTATTAGTGAAACTTTGCAATGGAAAGATAATTATTTAAGTAAGGAAAAGAAGTATTTCTATCCAGTGTTCTCACATCAATTTCTCTTCACAATTTACCTTAAAACAATTTGCTTTATACTGGATGAAACCAGGGCTTAAAACTCAAATCAAAGAAGAACGAAATAATGCTAGCTAAGTAGGAGCACGGGAAGTATTTTCAGGCATGGGTTTGGCATGCCTGGAAGAAGACAGCAAACCTCGTTGTCAACCCCGGATTACATTCTGAAAAATGTAGAGGGACAACGGTGTAGCTGTGTAATACCTATGGCTAGGAAAAAAGAGGGACCATTTTGTTCAAATGAAAAGGATACTAGGGTGTTTTGTGTGCACACGTGTTCATGGGGGTTTTTTGTTTGTTTGTTTGAAATATTGGGGCTACACAGTTAATCTAATTCCTTTACCACGTAACTCCTAAACATAACACTTAGAGTTTATTTACAAATTCTGCGAGCTCCAAAACTTGGGCCTCATCCAAACTTTGCCTTACATGCAAACCAAGTTGGCAGGGAAACATAAGCATATTTCATATTTTTCCATATTCAATAGGTCTTAACCAACCACCCATCAACAGTCAAAATATGATCTAAAACTGGTTTAAAGCACTCTAGGTTGCACCTAATTGCAGTGACTCAGAAGAGCCAGTTCTCACGTGCACACAGGAAACTCAACAGTCCTTCTACCCAAGCTCCCTTGCCCCCCCCCCCCCCCCCAGAAAAAAAAAGTTTGGGCAGTGAAGGCAGAGACACAGCCTTACGTTGGGGGTACTCCTGTAAAAGAGGCGCCTCCTACTAGCAGAGGACACATAACCAGACAGACCCTTCGAAACACCAGCACACTTGTAGGAGTCCCAGCAGAGCAGAGATCTTTGAGCTTGGCAGTAGCCATCCTGCCCATCCACGCTGAACGGACGAGCCGCAGAACATCAGGCGCTGAGCTACCCTGACAGGGGACAACACTGTGTAAATAAGCTCTTCTGATCCGAATAGCAAAACAGGCAGCTGCGTATCAAATAACTTTTCCACCAAGCCAAATCATCAAATCAGTCCTGAGCTGATGGTCGTCACTTTGAGGTTCACGTTACGTGATCTGGAGAGCACTAAAGAGAGTGGATGTCAAGACCAGCCTGTGAGAACTCCCTGAGGAGACAAGCACAGCAGCACTGGCACGCCGTTCTGCGCGGGAAATCTGCACTGCCACTGCTTGGGTGGCCTGGGGACTTTTTGGGGAGAGCACATTCCTCATTGCTATCAATCCTGTTCCTTTCATTTGTGCTAAATTCACCCCAGAAAAGAAAAACAACAAAACAAAAGTTGTCTTCGCTCCTGCTGATCAAACTCCCTTGCAGGTTGTTCAGGTGAAGTTTCATTTTAAAAAAATATTTACGTCTCCTATTTCTAAAGTACATTGCACTTTGAAAATCACAGTTAACAAGTCATAGCTCTAAATGTTTACAAGAACAAAATCCTATTCAACTACTCCTGGCATTATTTATCTGCTGCAATAGAACTTAAATCATCACCTTTACACCTGTGCAACATGCCACAATGATGCACTGCACACTGACAACGTTTGGTTTTGATGCTGTTTTTTATACCAAGACCCACACTACACTGGTTATTGATCCAGTGAAAACCACGACTGATTTCCTGCTTGCCTTTGCCTTTGCCATTAAACAGAGTAAGTCCCAGCAAATGTCTCTCTTTGTAAGGTGTCCTAGCACAGGAAAAGCAGTGCCTACTGCTTAATTGCTGACAGATGGCTAAATTCTAACTGCAAGCTGGCAGGCAGGCAGGCAGGCTGAAGGCACCACAGAGTTGACATATATTAGATGCAAACTCAATATACCTTCTGAAAAAGTTGAAGCTTCTTTCTAAAATGCACCTTTTTGACCAGCTGATTTCTTACATTCCTGTTCTTGAATTTCCACCGCATCTGATCAGCCTTTGACACGGATTTTGCAAGGCCTTCTGGTACACAACATGATAGCAAACAGGCAGTTTAGCTCTTCCAATCTTTTGACACTATATAGTACTTTAGTTGGTCTGCATGGCAATAGACTGAAAACAGAAACTCAGCATCTAGAAAATTGTTTGCAGTAAAACAGAGAGACTTTACGGGGGATGTGAAAAGAACACAGTAAGATTTCTACCAAATACACTAAGCTTTCAACAAAGATCTAACTGCCTATCTGAGGAAGTTAAAAAAAAGAGACATTTCAAGAAAAATTAAAACAATAAACTCATGGGAAAAAATCCTTCAACTGCATTTTGTAATTCTCTCATGTTCATTGCCATTAGGTTAACTCTACCACAGCTCCACACATTAATAAATTAAGAAAATAGGAAAAAAAAAACAAAAAACAAAACAACAAGCACCAATGGCCTTTCTGCCACGAGGGAGGCAGAGGAAGGAAGGATAAGGCTTCAGGAAGGGATTACAAAGGAAGGAATGTACATGGAGAGCATACTGGTATGCTAGTGGATCCAATCCCACTTAGTGGGTCATGACAGAATTTCCTACCCCTTATCTCATTTAAATGTCAACACAAAGGTCTCTTCAGGTCACCACAGAACTGCAAAGTTCACCTGAAAGAATTAGCCTCAAGTAGCTAAAACTAAAACACACAAGGGAAGCTACCGCTTATATACTCCACACATCCCAGTTAGTTTGAACTACTTTTTCTGCTCTGATCTGCAGACCTTTCAGACAGAAAAACAGCGGTATTGTATGTCTTTCAAGTAACATCTTCTTATTTTAATAAAGTCTTCTCAAGGCTTGCAGACCTGCTTTCTATGTCTCCTTATAAAAGGTATCATTCTGCCAGGTGGCTTATCTGGACTCCCACAAGCTTTAATTATCTGTTCACTTAATGAGTACAGTAGCTGATCTAGATTTATTGCAGTAGCTAGAAGCTCATGTGAATAAAATACCAGCTCGGTTTGCGATGTTGCAGCTATCTTTGCTTGTAGACTCTTCCGATTACTTCCAGGTCATTAGGCCCATCTCCAGCAGATATTTTACTGTCATTAGAAAAAGTGGTATAATGACACTAAAAAAGTCAATGACTACTGAAATAAATCAGAAAAGGGCAAAATAAGGCTCAAACCTGTTAATTCAGAGCTGTATTACAGACCACAGAAATCACTAAGATGACTTGGCATACATCCTATGAGACACCATTGAAATCAATAGGTTACACCAGATGTGTGTTAGGGCAGAATTTGAGCTTACCACTCACCACATTAAGTCATTTGTTTTATATAAATTTGCAGATGTTAAATTATAGGAATAGGTTAGTTGTTCACAAGTCTAAGCACTGACTTCCCAATACTCAACAAAGTATTTGGAGGAAAGCAGCAGTCCTGGGAAAACTCTGACAGGGATAACATCATGTACTCCGAAACGCACTCCTAAACCCAATCTTATATACTAATATTTTTGCACCTCTCAGGACTTCTGAAGATACTGGAAAAAACATCAAGAGGCAAAGAGGAAATATTTGTCACCAAAAACTAGCAAACTTTTTTTTTTTTTTTAATAGTGACACCCCTCCCCCATCCTCTCCTTCAAACAACCTCCTGTCCCACTGGGAGGTCATAACTGTCCTTCTAAGATCTCATTCAATTTGTCCACAGAAATGTCTTATGTCCCCTTTAACGTCATATGGAAAGCAAAATAACTTTATGGGGATTACCCTGCTGGAAAACTAATGCAAGTGAAAGGAAAACCTGAACATAATCTCTCTTCTACATAACCCAAGAGCATCTAGCAGGTTACTGCCGTTCGATAAAAATACATGTACATAAATAAATGACTAGCCACTTTCCGAGTAACCATTTCTTCCAGAAGGCGTTCCAGAGGAGCACCAACGGGGGCTAACACTTCCTTTGGACAAAACATGAAGTTTCCCACACAAATCCCTGGACCATCTTTTCAAAATTCTTTTAAAATATGCCTTAAATGGAAGGAAAAGGACTAGAATGACTCCTCCCTTTCGCTTGAGCAAGGCTGGCAGTAACACCGCATTCGATTGCATTCCAGTAGACACAGCGCTCACCTCAGTGGAACCAGTTACCTGGCACACGTGGCACACAAGCCTCCCACTCATTGCCCTTCCTCCCTGACAAAAGGGCCCAATTTTAAATGCTCCAGTAATAACATTGATTTTCATGGAAATTAGATGGAGCAAAGTTTGTTCAGGACTTCTTTGAGGTAAAGTCTACCCTGCTACCTTGCAGAGTTAGATCTTGAGGCAACAAAGAATATTTTCCATGTACTGTGCAGTGAGTCCTAAGACTTTACATAATATTTACAGTCAGTCCAGGCCTGGGATTAAATTAGCAGAAGCTGTTTATACTAGACCAAAGGCAGCATTTGACCCTATGTAATCTTCTCCCATTTCACTAGTGAACATGCTTTTCAGAGGCAGAAATCCACAAACGTACTCATTGCTATGGCCTGTTCTCCCCCACCTCTTCCAGAGCCCTCATCGGAGGCACAAACCCAGGCTACTCTAATTGCTTGATCCTCGTGTTCACTGCAAGATTGCCTCCATTACCAGCACTTGCTTGTAGCAATCCATCCACTCTCAGGCCTTTCCAGAGTCATTTGTTTGTGAGGTATTTGGGAAGGGGATAGTCATGGATACTTCAGCCATAATCAGATTCTGCCACTTCAACTCTCCAATCAATGGCCATGATTGTAATTCCAAAGAAAGGTTTCCAAGTGCAATGTCATAGAATATCTACAAAAAGGGCAGTTTAACCTAAATGCTCAATTGACCACTTATGCTGACAGCCCTAATTGTTCACAAGTGGACACAACTATGCATTAAAATGTCTTTCAGCACTGTTCTAAATCAAAAGATAATCTGACTTCAATCATCATGTTTAAATTCAAAAACTAATTGCATTTCTTCCGTTTCCTTTTAAAAGGATTTGTTCCTACAATTTAAAAGATCGCCAACATGTTCTTTCAGAGATGCTTCATCCTTTAACACAGAAAGGCATTATTCAGTACTGTGAACCATAGTTGGTTAGTGAACCATACAGCTTCATAGTAAGTGCCCCTATACCTTCCAGTGCACAGTGCTGCTTTTCAATCCCTGTTAGCCTGATATGAGCCAGCATACAGGTACACAGAGCTAAAGCAAGCATTTTACAGCTTTTCTGCTTAGGTTTAAGCAAAGAGAACTGAAATAAGGAGGATTTAAAGGGCTAACCTATGGGGAAACATACCTGTGAACCATGCCTAACTTCACAGTTACTGGAACTCATCACCCCAAGAGGGCACCCTGGTAAGAAGTTCCCTGGTTGAGTTTTGATTTCCATCTCTGTTTCTTTCCTTCCCATAGGCAAATGTCAACATAACCTCAAGATCATAGTTTTACATCAAACACAATTCTGCCTGATAATAAATAAGATGACTTGGGCTGCTCAGCATAGTCAACAGTTTAAGCCTACTAGGTTTGTTCTCCAATACATGTTTGTGCATAATTCCTCTTTGATTCATTTGGATTTGTCAGAAATTCATAATGGTAGCAGAAGTTGTGCTTTCAGTTGTACAGTTCTCACTCTGTTCAAGAACGTATCGACAGTGCACATTGCTCCTTTTCTTTCCTGCTCTGAATTTTGTCTCTGAAGCATGCTGCACTAGCAAGCGGACAACAGCAGCCTCCGTTACACAGAGGAACGCTCCCACCCACACCAATCGCCACAGGCGCCAATAAGAAGGGCAAGGATGTGGTCAGTGCTGTTCCCTATATTAAACACACCAAATCGGTGTATACATTGTCAATAAAAAATGAGTATTACTACAGTTTCTGAATCGGCTGTCCCACTTCATCACTCATGAAGTGACCACCTAAGGAACACAGCTGATACGTATGAAGGTGTGGCACGTACTGTACGTTACCTGTCACTGAACCAAAGACAACAGAAAGGCTGGCAGTTTAAGTCAGGTGTACGACAGGCTGGGAACGCAGAGCAACGGGGCGCACTCTGGGGTGTCTGCGAAAGCAGGTAAGTCACTACGGCCCCAGGTTAAGAGGAAGCACGCTGTCTCCATGCTCCACTGGACGCTGTGCGTTGCGCACACAGGCTTTTTTCACACAGGCCAAGGACAGACACAGATTTTCCTCAGGGCTTCCCTTTCCCTCAGTAGCAGCAGGCCTGGGCATTGCAAGATTTGCCGTACTCCTCTTCCTCTCCTTTTGCACTCCAGCTCCCTGAGGTCTCAGGGAGCTGGGGCTCCAGAGCACTGACAGTCCCCTGCGTAGTTATCAAAATCCACTGGCAGCCACTTAGACCCTTCTCAAGCACTACACAATAGCTTCACATGTAATTCATGTTTGAGACTCACCTTTTCAGAGTCTGAGTAGATTATATTCCTGGAGATACTTCCTTACATGTACTGCTTTTCCCTGAAGTACTCCAAACTGGAACTGCTTGATAACCTTTTCAATTCTTCATTTACTACTACAGGTCACTAGAAATGAAGCAATGGTCTTCCTCACCAGGCACATACTTTACAGCGCCACAGACACACCAAAATGATTCATAATCACCTAGGGCTACACTGGTCTTATCTCTTGTCCAGATACTGAGAGATGTATTTCCTATATTGAAAAGACAGGAAAGATACTGAAAATGCATCCTTCAACTCAGAAGGCTTAAATCACCTTAGTTCCTTTTTGTATTCTTTGCATGTCCATTTACTTGCAGGCTGCAATGATTATAAATCAAAGAGCATCGCATCCAATTGCACTCCAAAGCCATAATTTAAAGGATAAATAACCATATATGTTTAGGGGTGTCTTAGTGATGCTATAAAAATGTAAAATATCCATGTTCTAATCAGAGATGCCCTAGCAGAAAGTTAGGCAAGTCTCCCTCACTATGGGCTATTAAGAAACCATTGGAATGTGAAGTAACTCTTCTTGGAAAAGGAATTTAATAATAAAATCTTTATAATGCTAGGGAGTTGTCAAATCACTCACAGATTGCATGCATTTTATTCCTTCTTCCAAGCTAAATATGCATTAGAAAAATAGTCACAAGATTGAGTTATTAATAAAAAACCATTCAGTTTCAAAGAAAATTTATGTTTGTAGCCTGATAGATACACCAGATTGGGTAATTTATCTCTTTGGCAAAAAATGTGTGTGTCACTCTCATCTTCTTTTAAATATACCATCTTATACCTGTTATTAAACAGTTCGTAAATCTTAAATAGTAGTCTCCAAAAAGCATTTAATCCAGCAAGAACTCCCATTTTATAACTACACAGTAGCTTCAATCTCAACAGAAATCTGATGTAGTACGATATACTCCCAGTTATGTTACTTACACAGTTTCTTTAGCAAAAAAAGTCCAAGAAATAATAACTAGAAAAAAGTTCTAGAAGGTACGACCTATGATGCTGACCTTGTGCTGTCAGTAATTTCCTTACCATCAAGATATTCACCTGAAAATGAACTATTTTGCGTTACAATCCTTGGATTTGCAAGGTATGAACTTTGGTCTTGATTCTGACCCAGCTTACTTAATTGATTGTAGTGGAGTTCCCTTGAGATATAGAAACAAACATAAGGATACAGGAAACACAAAACCAACATTGACTATATTTTGCTTTCTGCTCTTGCATGTATCATTTAATCAGTCTTCATGTAAGCAAGATACTTTCACTGTGTTTTTCTCCTTTCAGTTCTATTTTTCTGCCAAAGCCTAAACTAATGGTCTCTGATGAAAACCTAGGAGGAGTTCCAACTCCAGGGTCCTTTGAGATCACAACCATAGTCATGTGGCAGCATACGCAAGGCTTAAAATCCCGTTTTAGCCTGGAAATTTCAAGAGTATAGAGCATTAGATGTCAAGTTAGTCTTAATTTCCATATCTTTGCCTTGGACTCATTTGAAAAATCTTGGAGCTTTACAGGCCAAAAATCAACCATGAAATTCCAGGTGGAAGCACACCAACAAATAACGCACTGGTAATACACTGCCACCAAAAGGCTCTCCTAAGAGGTGAGACACCACTTTTTTCTAAATACTCTCAACACCTCTGGAAAAATACTAAGTCATGTGATTTAGTGTCAGGAATGTAAGGACTACAGAAGATAAGAACATGATATGCTTTGAAAATGAAAGAGAGGAAACTATATTATCTTAACAATTTATCATGAAATTTTTATGAAAGTTTTAAACCTGTCATGTTACTTAACAGTATCAGAAACTACCAATTATGAAAGCCACACTGCATGTAGCAAAATCTTTGAGGAACAAAAGGAAAATAATATGGGAATTAAAACAATCTGAATCTAGCAAACCTACCCTTGCAAAACTAAACAGAACTTTTCTTACTGTCCTGTAAAAAACTGGCTGCATCCCTAAAGCTGATTCCCATGTGCTTAACTGGGGTCCCAAGTTGCAGTACTTAGGCATGTCCTTTATGTTAAATCAGATATTTTAAGGCCATTGACTTCATCTGAACTGAAGCATATGTGTGTGCACAGACTCAAACTTACCTGCTTCTCTGAGACTGATCTACTGTTTAGCAACCAGCTTTGAGCTTTAACAATGCAGGATCAGAACTCCTTTACTACCAACAAGAAAACAAGAGCACACGTATATCACTGAAACCATCTTCACAATGATGAACTGTCTCAAAAGGCTTCTTGAGGTGGTCAAAACCAGAAAGGCGATGAATGATTAGAGCAGTCGTTAATGTCACACGCTTCCAATAAAGAAAAAAAAAAAAGAGGGGAGACACTAGGAAAGGAGAGCGCCACATTTACAATGCCTAACTTAAATTTACACATGCAGGTGGGGGGCTAGCTGACTAGCTGCCTATCAAAGGCCACTGTTCAAGCGCCCTAGAAGAGCGCTGATTCTGCAGGGCTCCTGCAACACCTGATCTCCTAACTGGAGTGTCTAACCCAGAGTCTCAATCAGTACAAGTAAACAGCCTGGCTTCAAAACTTTACTGTCGTGTGCGTGTGTATGCGCACGCACGTGTATGTGTATACACACACACACATCCATCCGTGCGTGTGTGTGTGTGTGTGTACAACCCAACCTTTGCTCAGTGTGCTGACTCATGCAGCTCTCCACTATCTTCCACCACTGGGAGCAACCAACCTAAGTCAGCAGAAACAAACAAATGAAGGAATCACACAGTCAAGAACCCGTCTCCTCACATAGTCACGAAGAGACTAGCTGATTTCTTGGGTTTAAAAACAACAAACACCACATAAACACACACACAGAGAACCGAACGTAGCCCATAAAGTCACTTAATGCAGAGATTTGCTGTCCTTGCCTAAGCACAATGTTCTATGTCGTGGCTAGAATATCAAAGAGAAATCACTGTAAAAATAACAGAAACTTGAAAGAACAGCTCATATTAAACATAACTTTACAATAACTTATTAATGATTAACTAGTTACTGCTAGTAAATCACTTAGAGGATTAAAGTGTCTATTTAGGCTATATTATATATTATTATTAGGCCATATTATATATAATGCCTATATTAACAATGCATTTAAATTAAGTCCATAACTAAATATATTTACTGTAATGTATCCAACAAGAAGCCATACCTACTGTGCCATCCAGGGATAAAACTCAGGAAAGGATTTGGTCAAACACGCTCTGTATTTCCTTTCAATAAGAATATATTATTTTCTCCCCAGTCAAAAAAACGTGACTGGAATTAGTGTTTCAAATTCTTTTCCTTTGTATCCCACAGATATTTCATCACTTGCACATGTTTAATTTCTAGGGTTTAAATAATGTTAAATAACATTCATGTTAAATAGGCCAAACTACATCAATTGATCTGTCACACAGCACTGAAGCTTTGGCCAGTCAGTTTTGCTTGGCTGGTCCTGTATTTCCATTTCTCTTCTTTCCACAGACTGGCTTCACTACAGGACTCTTCCTAAAGCACGTGATTGCTAAGAGTTATTTCAGGGATGATACGATTGCAAAGGAGATATTACTCTTTTTCCTCTTCAGAAAAATAGTTAGTATCTGAAATACATCATTGAAATGGCTCAGAATTCTTGTTTCCTAGCCACCACCTTTTGATTATTAATATATTAATATGCATATTATATCATACAAACATATGCAAATATGTAGTGATGATTCATATGATGCATTTTATGCTGAATAGTGACCTTTTGGTGTAATGCCAGGTAAGGAGAAGCCTGATCCAAATCTGCATTCCGAGCTAAACTTCGGTTCAAAGTTCATGTGGAATAACGGCTTTGCTTGAAGCTTATATCTAGTAAAAAGCTTTTCAGACTTCTGTATCAGGAAGTTTTCCACTACCACCCAAGCTGAGTTAAAATTATCCAGAAAGGCATAGCCTATTGAGACTTATTGCTTAAAATATACAAAAGGTTCAGTCAGATAAATTACTGAATCTCATGGTTTCACTTTTCTTGCATAGAACATTAGACTACTGCCTTTTACAATATTTAATTAAACAATTCCATCAATTATTCTGAGCAAATATGCAAATATAACCATAGCTGCTTCACGCAGTGTTTTCAGACTTAGCATTCATTAAAAACTCTGCTAGACTGTGTAGTATATTAAATTCATTTTGCAAACATAGCAATTGTCTTACCTAAGAAAACTGTTCCATATAATTAAAACATTTGCTCTTATTTGGCATTTTTCCATCTGTAAGTTGAATTAAAAAGCTAGAAAGGGTTTCCCTGCAGTATTTGTAGGTCTGGTATCTGGGGGTGGAAGCACAGACTTAGGGTTGGTTTTTTTCCCCCCTGAATAAGATATAATTAGCCATCAGCTAAACTGTTATCTCCTAATCTTATCCACACAACAAATAATAGGCTTGTAAAACCCACTGCTGCAAGATATTATTGGGACAAAGCCTCAGTATTATACATGAGGGTGGATACTTATACTGGAAACGAGAACTTCATATTTACAATGGTAGAATTAAAAAAAAAAAAAAAGCACAAGCCTTTTGGAAAGGATTCAAGCCTCATGTCAGCACAGTTTTGCTCAACGCTGTTACGGGGCTACCTATGCCAAGATATATCTGGGATACTTAGGATTAATCCTGAGGTTGTACTCAACCACCTGAGCTGCGTTTCCATCTACATTTGGTACGACTTTCAAATGCATCCACGCAGTATTTCGCTTTTCTTGTACCAGCATAGAAGTGTCCACAGGAAAGTGGGCACCTCTTAGTATCAGTATACAAATTTGCTGCTTCTTCCTCAGGACTCGTGGGCTCCCTGCTGCAGCACCGCTGAAATTCAAGCCAAACTGGAGAATGGAAAAGAGTTTGGAAGTGACAACAGGCCTACCCTCACCTGAAACCTCCCCAGGGCCTCCACACATCAGCTGCACGGCTGCTGAGGTTTGAGTTTGGAGGCTTACAGTTCAGATACTTGGCAATATGGGCTTAAGAAGGACCAGCATGTCAGTCAAGCTCATCCAGGTGGCCCTAAGTCCCCTCTTCCACTTCTCCTGAGCGCGCCCGCTCCCAGTTGTAAGGCGCAGGCCTTTGGCGGCAGTAAAGGAGGAATTCCTCTTCCTTTTGGCCACGCTGCTTCTTCATGTCCCTGACAGACCTAAGTGGTTCGACACTTACAAGTTTTCCCCTAGGGCTTAACCAGCAAGCAAGCGGTTTTTAAACACTAAGATATTATTTAGTCTTAACAGGAGGCAGAGACAGGCAGTAAGGGAACCTGCATTCCCTTTTCCACTAATGGCTTTGTATTTGCTACTCTCCTTTCGACCTTTAAGCTCCAGGCGTCAGCCTAAGAGCTACGTAAGATTTGGTAGAAACTTCCTCTCAGCATCCCTACAGTTCTCAGCCGTCCGTATGCCAAAACACCTATATGGACGCAAGTGCCTTTCAACTCGCGTTCCAGGCAGCTGTTCCTACAGTAAAACCTTGACCACTGCCAGTGGTCACATATACTCTGTTTCTAGCAAATTAATCCCAAAGTCAGGTCAGCTGTAACATTCAAAAAATATTTCAAGTCAGCCTAATAGTCAAACAGAGAAAAAGCCAATTTTCCCACTTTGATTATTGTTATTCAAGAACTGAATTTAAATAACTTTCCTCTTCCAAAAGAGTAAGTTCCGCTATGGGAAACAGTATACTGAAATAAATATCCAGCAGACTAAAAACACTGATGGTCCAATTCAGCAGAGCAATCACCATAGTGATCAGCACACAGTACACTCTTAAAATCTTTTCTCTAATGTTACATTAGTTTGAGCTATCTGTATTTGAATTAATCTCAAGAAAGTCTAGCTTGCACAAAGCAATCACA